>NW_008339517.1:2327046-2342359 GCF_000622305.1 Nannospalax galili
CATAAGTGATCTGATATACTGAAGTTATCATATTACGTAAATAATTTAATTATTCCATAATACTAATCTTATACACAATTATAAATCTATATATTAATAATTAAAGCAGTAGTCATCAAATGAGATACTATGTAGATTTTCCTCACTTTCTGAAAAATAACAAAAGACATAAATTAAGTGTAAAGTATCTGGCTTGGGCAAAGTATTGGTCAAATAGAGTTGTGAAGAATGTTTATATGATTTCAACTCCTCTTGATGCTTCTCTTCTTTCTTAATGCCATTACATTTATTCCTTTTAGTGTGTGTGTGTGTGTGCGTGTGTGTGTGTGTGTGTGTGTGTGTGTACATATGGGTAAGTGCAGGTCCCCTTAGGTTCAGAAGAAAGTGTCAGATTCCCCTGGAGGTGGAGTTATAGGAAGTTGTGAGCTACCCAGTGTGGATGCTGGGAATCAAACTGGACACCTCTGAAAGAGCAGTATGTTTTTATGTAAAATATTTTATTTATTATTTTTATTTTATGAGTATGAATGTATTGCCTGTGTGTGTACAAATGCATCCATGTCCAGCAATGCCCACGGAGGTCAGAAAAGGGCATTGGATCCCATGGAACTGGAGTTGCAGACAGTTGTTAACTGTTATGTGAGTGCTAAAAACTCAACCCGGTCCTCTGCAAGAGTGCCAGTGTTCAAACCACTAAGCAATCTCTCCACCCCTCAGTATGTACTCTTAATAGCTGGGCAATCTATCTAGCCCTTGCCTTATGTCTTTTGGAAAACAATTATGAGACAAATCTGAGAAGAAGGATTAGCCAAGGCATTAAAGTACAAACAAGCTCTATATACCCAGTTGAGACAGTTTGTATCATGTGCTAATAGAAGAGGATGCAAATGTGAATGCCTCAGAAACTAAAATAAGGAATCAAAGGCAAAGGTTCTTGAAAGGTCCTATGGAGAGGGGATTTCAGTGTACAAACCAAGACCAAACATCAGACTTTCTTTAAAATAGAAAATTTACATTAGGATGGTTCAAACTGTATCACCGTCCCTAAGATTGCTGTAAGTTACAGGATTTGTAATGCAGAAGTGAGAAGAATATGGATAGGGACTTCTCATTAGGAGTCTATGGATATTTAATCAGAATAGATAAGAGTTGAGAGATAATTTAATTAGAATAGGTTAGCAATAGAGAAGAACTAAAGGATTTATCTAAGACATCTGTAGTAAAATAAAAGGCTATCAGCATTCACTGAGCCATTTCTTTTCGGTTTTTAATTTTTTTTACTGAATTTTGTGAATTTCATGCATTTTGATCATATTTAGACCTACTCCCATATCTGTATCTACCAGCGCCCTCTCCCCACTAGATTACATGCATTCTGTCATTTATGTTAAGGTCAATTGAGCCAAGATTGTGCCCCCAAAAGTTCCTCAGTGTAAATCCATCCACCAGAACATGATCAATCTATCTAGTGGCACTCCCATAAAGTATACCAACTCTCCCCATCCCAGGAGTCATCAGTTGCCAGTAGTTGCTCAGCTAAGGTGGGGCTTCTTACCTGTTTCCCCACTTATATGCTGGATTTACATCTGGTTTATTCTGGCATGGGTCTTGTACATGCTGTCACCATTGCTGTAAGGTGATAGAACAGCTTTCAGTTACTTGGAAAACTGTTTTCTTGCGGTCTTCTACCACCCCTGACTCTCACATTCTTTCTACCCCTCTTTCACAATGGTCCCTGAGCCCTGTGTGTCAGGATTTTGACATAGGTGACCTAACCAGGGACAAACACTCTGCAGTCTCTTATTCTCTGTACTTTGGCCAGTGTAGCTTTCTGGATTGATCACCAGCTGTTGCAAGAGGTAGTTTGATGGTGAAAGTTGAGATCTGCATTAATATTCCTTCTGCCCCCTGTTGCACTGTGTTCCTGATCTTTTGATGTAGAAGTTGTGTTGCAGATGTGTCCGTTGGGGCTGGGCTTCTCAAAGACACTTGCATTTGACCAGTTGTGGAACTCTGTAATAGTCTTCATCTGTTTCAGAAAGGAGCTTATTTGATAAGTGGTGAGAAGTACATTTGTTTGTAAATATAAGGTTACATGTATAACATTGGTCTAGGAATGTGACAAAAGTAAGTTCTTCTCCAGAATATTTGACTTCCCCAGCCATATGTATTTGGCTATGTTTACAGTATCACAGATGAGATCCCTCACATTAAGTCCAATTAGACAACTGCTGATTATCCCCAAAAGAAAAGTGACACTACTGCACCAATAGAGATAGTTTGCTGAGCCAATATTGTTGTGTTTATTAAGCTTCACAGCTGGGTAGGAACATTGCCTAGTTTCCTACCTTGGAGCTTGCATAGTATCCTATGATACTATGAGAGCTAGTCATCAGGGAGGATACTTTCAGTCAGTTCTAGCTTGATTGCTCTAAATCCTGTGTCTGAAATATGTCCTGTCTTATTTAGGGTCTTACCTTCAAGTTCTAGGAGCCAGTCAAGCGTGGTTTCAATAGCCTGTGCTATTTTGGGAGTCCCATGAACTACTCTGACCAACAACTCAAAGGAAGGTTTCTTCTGTCTGCCATTGTGTTGTTTTATACAGTCTTCAATATAACACATGCACTCATACATATTTTATGTGTGTTATTTTCAGTAGGCTTCTAAACTTACACATTTTCCTCTGATTTTTTTATCACCTAAATGTTATCTGTCCTCTCTGTCCCACTGTATAACCCTCCCCTCCCCCTTCCCAGTTAAAATACACCCATTTTCCCTATGTCCCTCTTGATAACGCCTGTCTCCTACTCTCTCCCTATCTAGAAGCCCTTTTCCCCTTTGTCCACATGGTTCCTTTCCATTTTCCTGGGTTCTGAAGTTATATCAGTATATATACTCACATACAAGTAAGTGGAGCTATAATCCATGAATGAGAAAGAATACTCACCACTTGTAATTCTATCCATTTACCTGCAGATTTCATGATTTTGAATTTGTTTATGCTGAGCAGAACTCCATTGTGTAAATGTACACATTTTCATTATCCATCCATCAGTTGATAGGTAGGTTGTTTCCATTTCTTATCTATTGTGAAAAGAGCAGCATCAAACATGGCTACACAGGTATCTCTTCAATACAATGAGTCTTATGTGCATGTGCCAAGGAGTGATATAGCTGGGTCCTATGGTAGATTCTTCCTTGCGCTCTTTCTGATATTTTCGTGTAGGCACTTAGATCTATAAACTTCCCTCTTGGAACTACAGTTAATGTGTCTCAGAGTTTTTGCTGTGTTGTAGTGTCATTTTCATTTAGTTTCAGGAATATTTTTATTTCTTTCTTGATTTCTTCTTTGACCCATTCAATTGCAGTTGATTTTAAGCTTTATTGCCTAAAATAGATTACATGGAATTATTTCAACTTTTTATCTTGCATTTGTCAAAGTTTGTTTTATGCCCACAGTATGTAGTCTATTTTAGGGAAACCTTCCTAGGCTGCTGAGCAGAATTTGTATTTTTTGGTGCTTGGGTGAAGTATTCTGTAGATGTCTCTTAGGTCCATTTAATGACCATTTAATTCAGATATTTCTCTGTGTATTCTTTGTCCATTTGATCTAACTGTTGAAGTGAGGAGTGTATTGAAGTATCCTGCTATTACTGAGTTGGAGCTAATCTGTGTCTTCACGTTCTATAGTACTCTTTTTATAAAATTGAGTGCACCAGAGATTTGTCCATATATATTTATGATTGTAATGTCTTCTTGGTTGACTGTTTTCTTGATCAGAATGAAGTGACTTTCTTTATCTTCTCTGATTGATTTTAATTTGCACTCTGTTTTGTCAGATATTAGAATTGCAATGCTTGCTTGTTTATTAGAGTTATTTGCTTGGAATAGTTTTTCCATTTTTCACCCTAAGTTGGATCCTATTCGTGAAGATGAGTTTCTTGTACACAATAAATGATGGAATTTGTTTTACTAGTTTCAATTAGTTTGTGTCTTTTTACTTGGGAGTCGAGGCCATTGATATTTAAAGTTATTATTGAAGGATGTGTATCGGTGTGCTGGATAGCCTTAGTTGTCAACTTGAAACACCTGGGAAGAGGGAGCCTCAGTTGAGAAATTTTCTCAATTAGATTGGCCTGTGACCATGTCTGTGGGACAATTTCTTGATTGTTGAGAGATATGGGAGGGCCCACGTCCTTGTGGGTGGTGCCACCCTTTGCAGATGGTCCTGTATTATATAAGAAAGCAAGCTGAATGTAGGCCAAAGGAGCAAGCCAGCAATTAGCCATCCTCCATGGTCTGTGCTCCAAGTTCCTGCCCTGAGTTCCTGCCTTGAATTCCCTTGATGACTGACTGTGCTTATAAGCCAAAAAGCCCTTTTCCCCCAGGTTGGTTTTGGTCAGGGTTTTCAGCACAAAAATTGATGGCAAACTAGAACAATTGGCTGCTGTCATTTTATTTTCTGTTCGTGTTCTTAGTCACATTTTGTGTTTCTTTAATTATACTTTCGTTGGTTTTCATGTAGCCTCTTGGGTCTGATCGTCCCTTTCTTCAATCTTCTGTATTGCTTTGTATATTCTCTCTAGGGCTGATCTGGTGGACAAGAATTCTGTCAGCCTATTTGTATCACGCACAATTTTAATTTCCGCTTCACCGGCTTTGTTGGGACCAGTATTGTCGGCTTACCTCTATGATGTTTGCTTCAGGCTCTTCTGGCTGTTCCAGTTTGCACTGAAATGTCAGTGGCAGTTCTGATGGGTTTTCCTTTTATGTAACCTGTTTTTCTCTTGCAGCTTTCAGCACCCTCTCTTTCTTCTGTGCATTTAGTGTTTTCACTATAATACGCTGTGGGAAATTCTGTTCTGATCCTATCTACTTGGTGTTCTGTGTGCCTCTTGCATCTGTCTGAATGCTTCATTCCTTAATTTAGGGAAGTTTTCTTTTATTATCCTGTTGAAGATCTGGTCATTGGCATTGACCTGAAATTCTTCTTGCTCCTCTATGATGCATAAATTAGATCTTTTCATGATGTATTAGTTACTTTTCTGTTAAATTGATAAAACACAGACCAAAGCAACTTATAGAAGGGTTACACTGGCTTACTCTGGACTGGAGCTGTTAAAACTAGGAAAGACCTACAAGCAAGCAATCAAAGAACCCTTCATCATGTGGCTCATGAGCTTATGGGACATGGGGGCAAATAACGTCATTCTAAGTCCTGCAGAAACTTATAGTTGAGTTATATAACCACCTATGCATCCTTGAAACATAGGCTGTTCAACCTAGACCAATGCAGGGGGAAGCAGTCATTAACGGGATGGCTAGTATAAGGCATTAAAGATACATGGTCATCACCAAGGGATACTCCCATGATTAACAAGAACTGGAGGACTACAAAGGAGGGACAGGCATTACTGAGTGAACTAGGTATGAGAAAAGCAATATATGATGCCCGATTCACTGGGTCAGATAAGACTATGTTCACCAGAGATATGAGAGAAAGCTTAATTCAACTGGCACCTCAAGAATGGTATAGAGCTTTAACAGTTTTGCTAATCCCTTTAATGGGACAGGATCTTTGTAAAGTGAGTGAGGCTGTAGCAGATCTAAGTTACTCTGACCAGCATGTAAAACATGCCTGTAGAATGACAGAACACTCTACAAGAGACATAAAAAAGACCAGACAGAAGAAGTGGTCCGTTTGGGTTACTCGAAGACAAATGTCGCAAGACTTATGTTGAGCCCTAATTCCCAGAGAGAAAATTGATAGAAAACCAAATTCAGTACTAAGGAGTTTCTGGAAGGCTTTAAAACTAGAAGAACCATTTACAAAAGACATTCAGAGGATTAAAACTGTCATGGGGTGGTTAACGATCCCCAAAGATTAAGTAAGGTGCATTTCTCTCCTAAAAAAAAATCTATGCTAGGGGTGGAAGCAGTTTTTCCCTCCAGGGCCTCCCCTAAGAGCCAGGTATGGCTAATGAACCGTAACAGATATGGCTACAGTCAGGAGGCAGACCCAGGGCCTGCCTGACTCAAGGAACCAACAGGTGCAGCGGGGTTAAGAGAGACTCCCTGCCTCCTTAGCCCAGTTCAGGGTCAGGCAACTGGAGCCAGCACCTGTCAGTGTATCAAGGATAAAAGAATACAAAGAAACTCCATGTAAGATCCGCAGAATGCCAAATGACCCCAAAGGAATAACTAATGATAGTAAATAACTAACCAAATTAATGCCTCTTACCGATGCTATGGTACCTAACAGAGATCTATGGAGAAAGCAGTTAATATGAATGGATAAAACATTTCCATGCTGTGTTAGACCTTGTCTATGATTGATTTAATATATGACGTTAACCTTTGAATGTTTTACAGATGTGAAACCTGAAGAAATAAAGGACAGCTATAGCTGTAAGATTCTTGGGAGTCTTATGATTGGATAAGATAAAAACAGGGGCTCCCAAAACTATTCAAGTGTTAAGAAAAACTACAGTACCAGGGGTGGGTTGCCCCTCCTATGAGCTGTTGGTCAGAGAGAGACCCTAGAGGTCCTCAAATTCACCAAGGCTATTGCCACTAATGTTGGTTGTGCACTAGAATGGGTGGTAAGGCCATGTTGCTGAAAACGCTGCATGATGTGAGCATGGAAGAAGGGATGGAGCTGAGACTAAGCCAAAAACTCCACGCCCCTGTATGGATGGATTTCATAGTGCCTGATGGCACTATGCAGAAGAAAGGATCCCCTATGATTCTACTCAGCAATGACGTGTTGCATACTAGGGACCTGCCAAGCAATGCCTGCTAGTGTAATAATGGCTCAGCTAACATATGTACAACTGACAAATTGCTAGTTGGATAAGGCCTGCTCCTAGGTGTGGAACATACATCTGGTACTGTTGACCAGGCCAACCCCCTGTGTCAGGGAAGGTTACAGGCTGCAGTGGGGAAACAGTATACTGTTTAATGAATATAGATCATTAATACAGAAAAAGAGTAGAGCGTTGGGTAAATTAATCCCCTGAGGAAAAGAGGGGGTGGGTCTAGAGACCCAGAGAGAAGCAGAGCACACTGGGAAAAAGGAGGAGGAGTTGGTGGCATTTTGGGAGCAGCAAACAGCAGGCAAGTGGGTGAGTCAGCCTGCCGTGGACCCAGAGGGGCACCACGGACCCCAAGGGGTGCCGTAGACCTCGCGAGGACCCCATAGACCCAAGCACGGACCTCAAGAGGCAAGATGATGAGAGCACAGTTGGCAAACTTCAGCAGGGCATGCCAAGGATCTCAAAGCTTAGTCAAAATGTAGAAGATGGACTATGGGAGCTTATGCTTTGTAAGTCACCCTTCCAGAACATCGTCTAAACCATGCTAAAACCCAAATAAAAGATATTCTGTTGGTTTATTAACCCTGGGGCCTCATAGGGCATGGGCAGGGGGTCTCTCAAGAAGAGGGAGGGGAAAATTTAGTGCCACAGAGTCCATAATGGCGGTGGAGGCATAGTTTCAGAGTTGACTAGAGCAGAAAGTTGAATAATCACATCTTCAAGCAGGTTCAGGAAACAGAGTGAAAGGCAATTCAGCAAGGCTTAAGAATTCTCAAAGCTCACCCCCAATGTCATGCTCTCTGCAGCAAAGCCACATCTCCTAAAACCTCCCCAACCTCCACCACCAACTGGGAACAATGTATTCAAATACATAGAGTCTACGGGAAACATTTTCATTCAAACCATCACTTTTGATGTCCCACATTTTCTACATATTCCATTCTGGTGGGTTTTTAAATTTTGTCGTATTCTTTGAGCCAATCTTCAAATTTATCATGTGGTCTCAATTTTCTTTTTTCTCATTCCATTCATTCTGCTTGTGAGGATTTCTCCTGTCATTTCAAATTAGTTTTTCAATTCCATATTCATTTCAGCCTGAGTTTTCAACAATATTTCTATTTCTTTCATGAATTCACGTTTCAAATCCAGAATTATCTTTGCCATTTCATCCAGTCATATTTGTATTTTCTTGAGCTTCAGTGAAGAGTTTATTTCTAGCCTCTTTTAATTCTTTATGAGTTTTTGTGGTTTTGTTAGTGTGCTCTTTAAAGTCAGTGATATCTTTGATCATGTTTATGATTGTCTTTTAACCTCTGTGTCCTGGGATCCCTCTGGGTAGTTTTCATTGTAGAACAGTTTTATAGATGGAATTTGGTAAGGCCATACTATCTTGGTTTTTCATATCATTTGGGTCTTTGCATTGTGATGTTGGCATTTGGATTTCTGATATGAAATTCTAGCCTGCCTTTACTGAGTTGAAATTTGGTTCCATTTTTATTGTTGATGTAGCTTTTTGCTTTCTGATCAGATATGGATAAGCTCAGGTTGATAACCTCAGGTTCTCAACTTTTGATTTTTTGGAGGGACCAGATGGCAACAGTTCAGCTAGTCAGGGGATCTTCATCAGGGTGAAAAGGGCTAGAACAAAGGTGGGCCTTTGTTGACTAGATAAGCAGAGGTGTGATCCCTGAAGCAGTGGGAATGGGTCTGGTGACAAAGCAGGGGCATGGTGACCCAGAGTGGGATTTGGCTTACTCACCAGACTACTCAGAAGCATTCTGGCAATAGAAGTGCAAAAGTTCATAGGCTCAAGGATGGCTGATGAGATTGGGGTGGACTGGTTCTAATTAGCTAAGCAGAGTGATTGAGCTCTGGAGCAGGACCTGAGATTCTTGTAATTTTTAAAAGTGACTCCTTGTTTGTTCTACAACTCATGTATGCTTTATCTTCAACAGTAGAGTCCTACCATCAAGTTCTGGTGGGTAACCAAGAGCAGGGACTATGTCCTATATTGTTCAAGGGTCTATGGGATCACTGGTCAACAACAGCTTCAAAAGAGAGTGTCCATTCCTGGCACTGGGTTTTTGCTTTGCTAGCCCATGGTGTCCAGTAGGGGAAATTTTCTTTTGTTATAGAGTAACTCTGTTTACTCTCTATATTACATAAGTACATACTTTAAGAAACTTCTACAGTGGTAGGTTTCTATACGGCCTTATTCTAAAGGCATTTAGTGCTAATTATCTCTACCCATACTATCTTCTCTGCCCTTCCCTCCAGTTCCCCACTTCATTTAACCCTTCCTACACCACTATTCCCGTTCTCCATTCCCTCTTTATACCATTGCATTATATCTCTTCACCCATGAAGCCCCCACCCCCAATGGCCATTTACTAGTTTCCTGACCTCAACGGATTTTCCAGCTGAAACATGCATATCTAAGGATTTATCCACTTATAAGAGAGATTATAAGACATTTGTCTTTCTGGCTTGTTGGACGCTCCGACAGGTACGACACAGGCGGAGAGGCCAGGACCAGCCTGGGTCCCTCTCTTAGGGGCTGAGCGGGATGGTGAGTGTTGGCAACTCAAAAACCACACCGAGTCAGGAGTCTTGTCGAGGCAGGAACTCACTTTATTGTGTCAGGCATCAACTTATATAGTTTAAGCAAAAAGGGTGTGAAAAGGGGGTGGGTATAGGATTGTGTCATCTGGGGTGAAGACTGTGGGCCACTGGGAATTTACCACGCCACTTGTGGGCAGAGGCAATCTTAGATAGGGCTCTGCTGAGTCACCTCTACACGGAAGTGACAGGCCAGAGACAGGTCGCTAAACTTTAGCCTGGCTTAGGAAATTATATTAGGCCTCATTTTCCTCCATGCCATGTGTATGAGGGTCCTGAAGGCCCAACACTGGCTCAGTGTGACGTCACCTAGTAGAAGTATTTCCACTTTCATCCATTTACCCGTAAATTTCAAAATCTTTTCTTAACAGCTAATATTCCATATTTACCAAGCTTCCTTTTTACTGGCTAGCTATTATAGTGTTGGGAGGTGCTATGCATGCCACCAGAAGAGAAAAGCAATCACCCGTGAATACTCTAAGATAAAATAACTGGTCTGGCAAGATATATAACCTCTGGTGCAATCGTGGCAAAAGCATTTGAGGAGTAACTAGCTGCTTTCTGAAGGGATATAAGGTCCACTTCACAAGACAGAGCCCATACCTAGTAGCAATATCTGGTGTAGGAATGTGTACTAAAACTTGTCACATTCCATGCACAGAGCCTACTACTGTTATTCTTCTAAATAGACATAGTAATGAACTGACCCCTAATGATGTGTTATTCCCATATATTAATGCATCTCTCAACACTCACCAGAGAAGCTTCCTAATGCACAGATGGTGATTAACACAAAGATCCGCAACTGGGCAATGTGCAGAGAATGAGACTGAGGAGTGTTTATCACTCAGTAAGAAACCTACACCAAACTTCTGTGTCCCAGGGCTCATGGATCATTGCAAAAGAGGGACCAGAAAGACTGCAAGAGCCAGAGTTTGTGGATGACCACAAGGAAATGGATTTTTCCAGACAACTATGAAGATAATCATATGATGTCACATCAATTCTAACAGTATACACAAGTCTCATGTAAATTCAAAAGATAAAATCCCAGTATAGAAGTGGAGAACTAGGTAAGACACCCAAACCAAACTGAAAAACTCCTGGCAACTCTTAGCTGCTGGGATGGGGAGAGTAAGTCTTTTCTAAAGGTGTGATGCTGTGCAGGTTAACCAGGCCCCAGTGGAAGGATTGCACTGAAGGGCATTTGGGGATACATATTTGACAAGATAGGCCTCAAATATATGTATGCATAAGTGTAATAGAGTGCATGAAATAAGGAGATACTAATAAAGGGGTATAAATGGGGATAGGGTCTAAACATGATAAAAACTTATTGCATAAAATTCAATAAAACACATGACTCTTATTTTTCACTTGGGCACATTCCCTGATTTTGTCAGTAGTTAACTATGTGTAACTCCCGGCTGATTTGTTTGGATCCTTAAAAATAGACATATCTTTAGGCTGACTCGACCTCAGTGGATGGACTTGCACAGGGGAATGTCTGGGGACACAAACTTGACACATTGGGGTTTAATAGAGATGACAGAGTATATAAGTTCCAGTGGGTGGGCACTGTGAGGGCATGTCATTGGGGATAGGGTTATAAAGATAATTAAGATTCTTTGAGATATTCTGTATAAAATACGCAAAAATTCAATAAAAACAAATAGACCCACCTTTAACTCTAATCTCTAGAATTAAAACAGGCTCAATTTATACAGGCCCAACTTATACAATATTCTAAGGTGGAGGATTTTAAAGATTAATGAGGAAAGTGGCTGTAAGAAGCCAAGTTCTGGGAGAATCTGTTAAAGTACTTTTTCATGTTTTATGGTTAGTTAGTATTGTAGAGCTTTAAATTGCTTTTCCAAGGATGGTATCTGTCATTTTAAGCATCTTAGTACAGAGAGCCTATTATCTGTAATCTAAATTCACTTTAGTACACCTCTGGAATACAAACTCTTAGGATTTCATACTAGATAAAATACGTTATTTGAGATATATATCAAATTTTAATATATATATGAGATATTATATAAAAATTTTCAAATACGTGTATAGATGAGATATTACAAAACTGTCTTGAAACATAGCCTCCTTTTCTTAATTATTTAGTATCATGAGTAAAAATGCTCTTTTGCTTTATTTCTGACCAGGCTGACCTTGAACTCACAGAGATCTGCCTGCCTCTGCCTCCCAAGTGCTGGGACTAAAGGTATGCCACCACACCTGACTGCTAGCTCTCTTTTTAAAAGATTTTTATTAATTATTTATTTATTTACAGAGTCTCGCTTTAGTCCCAGCCTGCTAGGAACTTTCTATGTACCCCTGGTCGGCCTGGATCTCTGGGAGATACATTTGCCTCTGCCCCCTTGTGTGTTACCATTTCTAGCTTTTAAAAAATCTTTAGTTTTAATTATGTGTATATATGGGGGTTTTTTTGGGTTTTTTTTTGCATGTGAGTATATTGTCTCTGGAGGCCAGAAGAAGGTTTTTAATCTCCTGCATATGGAGTTATAGGCTGTTGTGAGCGACCTGATATTGGTGTTGGGAATTGAACTTGGGTCCTCTGTAGGAGCAGTATGTTCTTTTAACCACTGAAACCATCTCTCCAGCCCCGGCATTGGTGTCTCTTGAAAAGGAAGAATACTCTACAACTCAGTTTTGCATGAATGCAGCTCCAAAGCCCTGTGGTAAATGAATCACTTCATTTTGTCTATACTATCATCAAATCCAGGACTTAATGGGTTCCTTTAGTCTTGTTCACCTTTCATCTTTACTATTGCATATATTAAGCATCAGTATTTACTGTAAGAACTTTATTCTTTCTTTCTCAATTAATCATTTAGATTAGAATATAAAGTACTAGATTTCCTAATAACATTTCCATACATACATGCCCTTATACATTCTTTTGATTTTTTTCCCTCCTTCCTTCTGCCTGTTCCTAAACCCCCTGACACCCTCTGGATGCTTCCTTTCTATGGTGGTTTGAATGAGAAATGCCCTGCATAGGATCAAGTATTCAAACAGTTGGTATATGGTCCTCAGTTGGTGATGCTCTTTGGGGAAAGTCATGTAGGCTTTAGGAGTTGCAACCTTACTAGAGGAAGTGTGTCACTGGGGTGGGCTTCTGGGACCTCATAGCTTCATCTCACTTCCTACTTGCTTCCTCTTCTTGCTACAAGTGCAAGCTTGAAGATATGAATGCCACTCCAGCTGTCTCCTCCCATCCCTTCCCTTCCATGATGAACCTTCATCCCTCATGAACTGAAGCAAAAATAGATTCTTATTTCTATAGGTTGCCTTGGTCATGATGTTTTCTTAAAGCAACAGAAAAATAACTAGTCCTTTCCTTTCCTCCTTTAAAAAAATGTTCTATTTCTTATTTTTATTTTATGTGTATGCATGTATTGCCTGCATGTATTTAAGTGCACCTGTGTCATGCAATACCTGCTGGGCTAGAAAAGAGTGTCACAGGTCTGCTGGAACTGGAGTTAGGACAGTGGATAGCTGCCATATGGGTGCTGGGATTTGAACCTGGGTCCTCTGCAAGAGCAATAGTGCTCTTAACTGATGAGCCATCTCTCCAGTCCCAAGTCCTCTTCTTTTTTTTCTTTTTTCTTTCTTTCTTTTTTTTTTAATATAGCATATTCAATTGCCCTGACTGTTTCTCCTCTTGCTTCTTTTCTTAACATCTTTCTTTGGCAGAACTTAAAACATTCCAAAATAAAATTAAACATTTTATTTTTAATGATGTATATGTTTGTTTGTGTGGGAGTTATGTTCACATGAATACAGATGTCCATGGCCAGGAAAAGAAGTCATATCCCCTGGAGCTGGAGGTATAGGATTTTCTGAGCTGTGGATACTGGAAATTAAACTCAAACTCCTCTGGAAGAAGAATAAGCTCTCTTAACCACTGAGCCTTCTCTCCAGCCACAATTTGGGAGAATTTTAATTCATTAATTACAATTTTAATTTAAACCTTCAGACGTATTAAACTCATGAGCTTAAGTTCTCTTTGGGTCTTTTTAAAAATGGCTCATTCTTTAAATAAAATATTATTTTATATTCTTTTTGTACTTCAGAATTTAAAATGTTCTCAACATTTTTATTGGAAAGCTTTGCATAGTAGAGTGCTAGGAAGCATATGATCACAGTACTTGAGACTAAAGCAAGGAAGAATTTGAGCTCTAGTCCAGCCTCAGCTACAGAATGAGAACGTGTTTTGTAAACCAAAATTTGAAAACAGGTGAGATAAATATTTTAGCCTTTTGGAACATATATTGTGTGATAAATACTCTTTCTGCCTTTATGAAGGCAAAGCTACAATAAAACTAAAAAAAGAAATGGCCGACAGAATTTGGCTTCTGGCCTTAGTTTGCTGGTATAAGTCAGCGATATGCATGTACATAATATACTATATAATCGTATACAATTCTGAATAGTTTTGTAACAGAATATAGGTAAATTATTTAGCTTTTAATTGATGTAGTATAAATACCTTTTTCTTTCTATTCTATGGACTATATAAAGATGTTTTTGTTAAAACCACCAGAAGTGATATGCATTGTAGAGTACAACTTCATCTACAAAAGTAAACAGAGGTCCATCAAGCAATTGTAAATCAGCCAAAGGAAAAATACAAAGAAAAATGATTATTTTCTTTCTTTTTTTTGTGTGTGTGCATGTACACACCTTGGTGTGTGTGTTTTTGTCACTGTAATCACACGCATGTGTGTGCGTGTTTGCCTATGGGAGCTGAAGGTTGACATCAGGAGTGTTCCTCCACTGCTCATCACATAATCTCTAAAGCAAATTTTTTCAGTTAAAGCCAGCATTGCAGACAGGCCTGCTCTCTCTGCTTGTTCTGATTATACCTTCTGAGCACTAGAATTACAGGTGGCTGCCATGTGCACCAGACACTTACTTGGGCTCTGGAGTTCTAGACTCCAGTCAAATGGTCTTTTTGTTTTATATGGCAAGCACTTTAACGAACTACTGAGATATCTCTCCAGCCCCAAAGTGATTCATATGATGCATTTTATTCATAAAATATGAATGCATTATAACAAAATCCAAAAATTGCCTCTCAATTGTTTTTAAGCTCCATAAGTATTAAATTTTTAATCCTACCCACAGCTCTAAAATGTAGGCAGTATCAAAATTCCTATTTACAAATGAAGAAATTGACATATGGAGAAAATGCATAATATACCTCTTGTTGTACCATCATGAAAACATTTTTACAGGAAATAAAGGATAGAAAACCAGTAGAATGTTTTCCCACTGATAGACTGTGCTCTCTCTTTTTCTCTTCATAGTTCCTATTAGTTTACATCATCACAAGGAAACAGTTTTCCAGACATCTGGGCAGCTACTCATATGAACTTACAGCTATGGTAACAGCATGAATAAATTCTGTGTAAGCTAAAGCCAGACAAAACCCCAGCATAGATATGGGGAGATGGGTAAGAAATTCCAACCCTACCTGAGGAACTATTTGAAAACCTGGGCTGCTGGCATGGGGACAGCTAGTCTTGTTTAAGGGTGAGATTCTTTGCAGATTGGCCAGACTCCAGTGGATGGACACATACTGAAGAGTTTGGGGGAACACAAGTTTTATTCTAAAGACCTTTGTACATCTATTATATATATAACATATGTAATATATATACACTTATATATAATAGAGTATATATAATACACACCTGGGGTTGTTTTTTTTTTTTTTTTTTTTTTTTTTTTTTTTTTTTTTTTTTTTTTTTTTTTTTCTTTTTTTTTTTTTTTTTTTTTTTTTTTTAAAAAAAAAAAAAAAAAAAAAAAAAAAAAGAGGACGATAAATCTTTCACTGTGATATATCAAAATAA
>NW_008339517.1:2342537-2355828 GCF_000622305.1 Nannospalax galili
TTTTTTCTGTTGCTAGCAAAGCTACTGTATAAGTTAGCAGCAAGCCTGACAATACTCCTAAGAGCCTTTTCTTCAAAATCCCCTTTGTAACATCTTCAGATTCTAGAAGACTCCCCTGTCATTCAGGTGGTCAGCTTTTATGTGGTCAGGTATTACACAGAGTCGGGAGCATGGATTCACTTCAGATCCTCCCCATCCTCATCCTCCTCATCCTTGTCCTTCTTGTCATCCTCCTCCTCTTCATCCTTCTGCTTCTCTTCTTCCTTGTCCTCTTCTTTTAATGTATAAGATCCTTTTAATGTATTTTTTTGAGAATCACATACAAGTATAGAATGCATTTTGATTATAGCCTCCCCCTCCCCCCAGTTCTCCCAGATGCTCTTCATGTCCCTCTTCCAATTTCATATCCTCTTGTGCATGTTTTTTTTCTCTTCATAAACCATTGAATCCAATTAGAATTGTTCATATGAGCATGGATGTAGGACCCCCCACTGGAGCGTGGCAACCTACAATGAATCACAACCGTGAAGAAAACTGACTCCCTACCCCCACAGTCATCAAGTCGATCTCAGGGGTGGAACGTCCTGAGCTCCCAGCCACCTGTGGAGAATGTTGATTGGCTTGATCTTGTGAGGATCTTGTGGAGGCAAGCACAGCTGCTATGAGTTCATGAGTGCGGCAGAACCATCATATCCAGAGTCCACTATTTTACAGCATACACTGTTTTACAGAAGTTCTCCCTGAGAACTTTTATCACCAGTAAAAAGAAGACTATTGAATGAATTATAAAGTATTTATTGTAAAAGGAAACTTGTTTTAAGTGATTTTGTTTTCTTGGGAGTAGATATATCTGTTTCTCATGACAGAACTTTCTCAGAAACAGTGCTGTCTTACACTATTGAAATCTACAGAGAAAGCGAAATGAAAAAACCACACAAAAATTTTCCTTTTAAAAGTATCAGGTTGTAGACTATTTAAGATTATGTCACAATGTTTTTATTTCCTTATTATTAAATAATAATACATATTTACATACTAAATTATAGTTTATGAAACCTACTCTGACATTTAAAGTGGCAAATACAGGGCTTTCGGGGCATACAGTAGTGCTGCCAAATGATAGACACACTTAAGCTAATGGTAAAATACATTTTTAACAAGATTAGACTATAAGGAAACATAACAGTCCTTTTCTATAAATTTTCCCCCTTTATGTTTCCACATCCTGAAACCCAAACCAGTCTCCTCTTCTTCCTCACAGAAGCCATTTTGGATTTGCTTGAGGGGACTGCCCTTCCCTCTCAACAGATTCAGTTGTGCAACTAATAAATCCTGTCACACCTACTTGACTCCTTGTTGATCTGTGTGTATGGTTATATCAGTTTTGTCATCCAACTCACATATTTGTCTGCCCTGCTTTTAAGGGTGAGCATAACAGGTAAACTTAGAACAATTGATTTGTATCAGATTATAACAGTCTCCAAGTTTGTGGGAGTTTTGCACTATGAGCCCGACCATCCCCCTGACGGTCATCACTGTCTGTGGCATAAATAATAATGAAGGTAAATGAAAGGATTTCATGCAGGTGAACACAAAAGAATTTGGTCAGTTTTCTGAGGGAGTCTTAGAGTCTTGGATTAGGTGATAGAAGGAAGACATAGCAAAGGGAGGATACTCACGAATACATTAAGATTTGAAGCCTGGATGATTTGTTCTAGGAATCCAGGCAGAAAACACAACTTATGCTAATTAGAAACAACTACAGGGAAACCAAAGCTCAGCACATGCAATTGAACCTGGAGACCATCCTAGGCGTTGTCTACATAATGGTATTAGAAATTGCATTGCTGGATAAAGTCCTCATTGTAGAACTGTAGAAAGAAAAAAATGGGTGAGAGGGAATATCATGTAATGTAGTTATATGTCAAGAAAGATGCTGAGGTAATTAAGAGTTTTAAAACACTTCATTAGCAAAATAGTTTTCTTAGCACTATAGATCTTCAACATTAATATAGATTATCAATACTAGATTGTATTCTATCAAAAAATCAATTGTTTAAACACATTGAAGGAACTTGGAAGTGCTGTGGATGTAAACTGTCATTGATTACAATTATATTTTATTTATTCAGTTGATTAATTAAGGTATAATAAATTAGGAATATTGATGATAAGATATGCAAATTATCAGGCTACTCAACTACTCTGGTCAAAGAAGCTAAAGGGAGGAAAGAGGTACATAATTTCATGAATTTTTAAAAAAACAATATTTTTATTTTATGTGTATGCAGATATTGCCTGCATGTAGGTAAGTGCACCCATGTCAAGCAATGCCTTCAGGTGGACAGAAGAGGCTGTCAGATCCCCTGGAACTGGAATTACAGTTGTTAACTGCCATGTGAGTGCTGAGATTCGAACCCAGGTCTTCTGCAAGAACAGCTAGTGTTCTCAACTGTGGAGTTCTCTCTCCAGGCCATGTACTTGTACTTTGAAACAACATTGTCCTTGGTAAATTGTTCTAAAAAGAAATATAGCCAAATCACACAGACATGACTGTATGAAAATGAAATTATTAAAACTTAGTTTAGACCCATTTCATTCATTCCTTAATACTAAATAAAGGGGAAATAAATTGATTTAATGCTTATATTTGACTTATATAAATGTCTTTGAAAAGAAATGTGTGACTGTCACAGGAGACAGAGTAAGATGCTATGTGCTGCAGCTCATCATGGAAAATGACATTTTGGTGATTCCTAAATGACTTACACACACACATACACACACACACACACATAATAAACAAATAAATAAATATAATTACTGAATGCTGGAAAGTTCATAAGTGAATGAAAAAAGAAGCAGAATAAAGAATAAATTTCATTTTTAATTTGAGAAAGTTTTACCATATTTGACAAATGAAAACTGAATCCATCCCATGTCTTCCATAATTCCTAAAGGTACAAGTCTCATAAATGTAATCAGAGACTTACAAACTCTTCAAGGCTATCAAACACAGTGCTTGATATCAGGAAAGGTACTGTAATGCAGACAGAATCCCAGTTGTATTTCTTTCACTAGAAGAAGTGATATCAGCTTGTCTCCCTGTCCTTTAGAAAATAGAGAAAGAAGAAGGGTGTTTTATGACTAGTAGATCCTGGTTTGTCTTTTTGTTTAAAGTCGACGATGACCAGGAAACTTTCGTGGCACAGATAAACAGCTAGAAGTTTCCCTTTATGATAATGAGTTTGATAAAGTTCTGTCTGGAACCCTAGGCCCTTAGATTTTAGGACTCGTGTACTTCAATATATGTTGTCCAGTCTTATCAAACCAGAACTATATAACCACAGGCAGCTCCACCCTGGGACATGTAAGGATCTGCAAGCTTTGTCCTTGCTATTGAAGCAATGCACAATTTTAGCATTGACCATCATAAAAGAAAATTGAATGATGATTCTCAATTCCCTCCTTTTTTTCCATCCTCCCTTTAACTTTTTTCCTTCTTTAATTCCATGGGTGAAGTCAGAGATATAAAGGCCTTTCACCGTTTATTGCTTATATTTCATCAAAGAAACATTGTAATTATTTCTGTAGATAAAAATGGAAAAACACAAGAATTAATTGATTGAAATACATAAAATACTTCTCTTAGTAACAGAAATTGTTGCACATTGTAAGATATATTTTCCTAGGGTAATAATACTGAATATCATATTTTCACAAAAAGACACATTGTTTGAGATTTGTGTGTGTTTGTGTGTGTGAATATGTATGTATGTATGTGTGTGTGTGTGTGTGTGTGTGTGTGTGTGTATGTGTATGCACATGTTTACAGTTGTCCATGGAGGCCAGCAGAGGGAACCAGAGCTCCTGCAACTGGAGTTATATTTGACTGTAAGTCACCAATGTGGGTGCTGGCAATAGAACTTTGGTCCTCTGAAAGAGTAGTAAATACTCTAAACCACTGAACCATCAGTCTTGCCTGAAAAATTCAAGAAATTTCATAGCCATTTTCAAAAATCTATGATACTGAACAAAGATATTCCAATATTTACAGATATTCATAAATATTAAGGGAATTGCTGAAAATTTCTCACTAAATAAAAAGCTTTGGAATTTTATGCATGAAGTCTTGATTTCAAATGACGATTTCAACTCTTGAAAGTGCTTTAGTTTTCTCACTAATCAGTCACATGAAATTAGAGTGTAGAGTAATGCTCAATTGCTAGCTTTCTCTCTAAGGAACCAATAAGAATCAGGTGGATAGAGAACTTGAGTGCAGATGTGTATAATGCCCCCAAATTCTGATGATGCTCATGTTATCATTAAAAGATCAAAGCTGTTAATAATGAGTAATGGTAAATTATGCCATTCATCACCCAGTTCATCTTATACCTCACAGACACACATATTTCTTCTTTTAATTATAAGCCCACTATAAGACATTGTAATTGACGCTGTCATCCAAAATCTGGTGTTTTGGGTTGAGTTGGTACTTATCACTGTTATCTTTATGTTGTCAGTTTGCAAAATTTTGTAACTGTATTAGTAACTTTTCTGTTGCTGTGATAAAAACACCATGACCAAGGGAATGTATGTATTTAGCTTCCAGTTCCAAAGGGTAAGAGTCCATCACGGTGATGAGGCACAGTGGCAGACGTGGCTGGACTAGGAGCAGAAGTGAAGTGCTCACATCTTCAAGAGTGCACAGGAAGCAGAGAGTGATGGAGATTCGGCAAGGCTTAAGAACTCCCTAAGCCTGCCTCCAGCAATGTGCTTCCTCAGCTCGGCCACACCTTCTAAGACCTCCCTAAACAGCTCCACCAACTGGCAATAAACTTAGAGCCTATAGAGGCATTCTCATTCAAACCACCACATTCTACTCCATGGCTTCCATAGGCTCATGACTATATCAAATGCAAAATGCATTTAGTCCAACCTTAAAAGTCCCCATAGTCTTTACCCATCTCAACACTATTCAAAAGTCCATAGTCCAAAGTCTTTTCTGAGACTTGGAACAATCTCTTAAATGTAAGCCCTTTTAAATTCAAAAGATAAATTACATACTCCCAACAGTGGAGCTGAGTATACATTCCCATTCTAAAAGCGAGGAATAGAGACATAGTGAGGAAATACGAGATCAGAACAAGACCAAAAACCAGCAGGGCAAACACAAAATCCAGTAGCTCCATGTCCAATTTCTGGAATTTTATGACTTTACTTCCAAATGGGTTAGCTGGCTCAGTCTCTCCAGCTTTGCTGCATGTAACATACATCTCTTGCTTGGGCTGGTACCACTCTCTGTATGCAGGTCTCCTTGGCAGATGTCTCACAAGTCTGACATCATGGACGTCTGCTTGGGATCTCCACTGACGACCAGGCTTCACCTTCACAGTTCCACGCAATGGTCTATCAGCGCCTCTTGACGTTTCAGGGCCTCTTTATGCATTTACACTTCTACTGTATGCTGCCTGGGTTTGGTGGCTATCTGAAACCACAGAGGAAGAACTGATGACCGCGACAATAATGCATCCTTACTGTAAGTAAAAGTTTTAAAACATAAACTGTAATTTATTTTCACTGATCCAATAATTAGCTATGACTGTATTAAGGAGGGGAAAATAAATAACTCTGGTTTGTGCAGTTAGAAGTTCACATTTTTCTCTTGGATGGTGATCTATAGTAAGGCTATTATTGTCATCCTATGATCAAGGAAGCCAAGCTTACTTGTATATATTTTGGGATACTATTCAAGATAAATTTATGATCTAAGAAACAAGTTTAATTTTCCTCATCCCAAACAATTGCAAGAGGAAAAGAAGAAGCTCCACTCAAACGACATTTTAGGATAACTTGGAGAAATCTTTTGATTATACCTTCCGGCCAATTTCTTAATCACAGAATCAAATAATCCACAAAAATATAGGAAATGCAGTGAACGCTGATGAAGGCAAAGACTTATGGTTCACAAAATAGATCAGTATGAATTACTATACTAGAATATAAATTGTGAAACAAGTACACATAAATGAGAAGAAATAATCTAAGGGAAATGAAACTTCTAGAATGTCCCCAAGGGTTCAAAGTGTAAACTTTGTGTGAATCACTAATGTAGATATGCACCCTGCCTTGTTCCAAAAAACAGTCAGTGAACCAGATGTGGACATATGATATTATGCAAAACCCAGATTGAGGTTAAATATGCTGGCACAATGATACTACCTTACAGTAGCTGTTATATAACAGATTGTGATTTTCTGCATCATATTCTTTGATTTACTTAAATTATAGCATTTCAGAAATAACTACTTTACTCTTGCCTTTCCAAATTTCAGAAGTGTTTAGCTAAAGATGCAGAAAATTTCAATTGAATGATGTTCTTTTACAGTCAATTATATTTACAACTGATGAGAAAGGAACAACATTCATTTGTTGATTCAATGTTTGAGTGGTTTGAATTTTAGGTCAGACTGACATTAGCAAGTTTATGTCGTGGTGCTGTTAGAGATGGCTCAGTAACTGAGAACACGTACTACTATTGCCAAGGATCCAAGTTCCGTTCCCATCACTAACACTGGGCAACTTATAACCGCCTGCAACACTAGCTCCCAGGTACCTGACACCCACTTAGAGCTTCTTAGAGCAACTGTACTCACAGGTATATGCCCCCAAATAGACACACAATCATACTCTTGGTAACAAAGACAAATCCTTTTTTTTTAAGTTTGTGTTTTGGTATTCACAATATTTGAAAGAAAGATAGATGAACAGATTGTTAATTTTGACCTGATTTTACTGTTCCTATCTTGTTATTACTGGACTGTTAGAAGGTCAAATAATATACATGGCTAGTGCACACAGAGGCAACTAAGAGTTTTTGTTTGTACAACTTGTGCTTGTGGTAAGGATTCTGAAAATCCTGTCATATCAAGAATTTGTTCATTTATTCATTGTTGCAGTACTGGAGGCACAATCCAGGGCCTTGCCCATAACAGACATCACTGAGCTAACCCCTCAACCCCAAGGCAGTTTTGTTTTTGAATTGTATTTTTCTTAAAAGAAAAACTATATGATAAGTATAAACAGACTACGTGAATAATGAAAATAATTTGACATGAATATGCCAAGCTTAACTTGGCTACTTGGTTAATATATTAAGCAATTGACATGTTATTTTCATCGTCTTGTTTAGATTCAGCATAGATTATTGGTTTTGATGATTTTGTGCTGAGGATGAAACCCATGGCCACATGCATGTCAAGCATTCCACTGTTCATTCACCTGTACCCTCAGCCCCTAGCTGCTCTTTGGCTCTGTGTTCTACAACACCTTGAAGTTGCCCATCCATGATATCTAATATGTGGCTATATTTCTGTTGAAAGAGTTGACATATTAATCATCCTTACTTAGGGACATGATTGGATTGGAACAGCTGAAAATTTGGGAAAAAAAATTAATACTTGAATTTAGTAAGTTAAAATAAATCAGTTTTCATGTAATGAGATATATAATTTTTAGATATTTCATTTATTATTTTTATTTTATGTGTATGAGTGTATCATCCATGTGTGTGTAAGTGCCTGTGGAAATCAGAAGAGGTTTTCAGATCCCCTGGAACTGTAGTAACTGATGATTGTTAGTTGCCATGTGGATGCTGGGAACTGAACCCAGGTCTTCCTCAAGAGCAGCCAGTGTTCTAAAGAGCTGAGCCATCACTTCAACACCATGATGGGATGTTTTTGAAATCACTGTTTTTTTCAAAGAAGGTATACTGCAAACATTGACATATGGGACTTGTGTACGCTGTCACCATTGCTGTGATTTCATGTGAATATCTGGCCAGTTGCCCAAAAGACTCTTTCCTAGTGCTCATGCACCACTTCTGGCTCCTACCATCTTTCTGCCTCCTCTTCTGCAATGAGCCTTGAGAGGCAGAGGTTTAAAATAGGTGTTCTATTCAGGGATAAGCACTCTGTAGCTTCTTGTTCTCTGAACACTGGCAAATTGTGGGTCTCAGTGTTAATCGTCATCTGCTGCATGGATCCACACTAAAGGACATTTGGGGACACAATGCAGACTCTATAGGATATCCCTGTCTATCTATCTATCTCTCTATCTCTCTATCTATCATCTATCTATCATCTATCTATCTGTCTATATGAGAGTTTATTAAATTGGGCAGGAGCAGTGAGTGGAGGTGTGGATCGGAGAGGGGATCTAAATACCATCAAACTACATTGTATGAAAATCACAAAAATCCAATAAAACAATTTAAAACTTAAAAATTGAAATATAGTGATATATAAAAACTAGAAGATAACATCTTTGTTTAAAGTTGTTCTCTAGTTAATATTGTACAATTATTTAACATTATTTATGTACTTGTAATGTTTATTAACACTGCTTTATGGGATCACCAGATTTAAGGCATGGCTATTTTAAAAAACTTTTTTATTGATTTGAGAAATTCATACAATGTATTTTGATCCTATCAGATCCCCTTCCCCATCTCTATTTCCACCTTACTATGCATCCCTAACTATGCCCCCCAAACTGTATGCCCTCTATTATTTTTATCTATTTTGGGGTGGGGTATTGAATCTCATCAGTGCTCTTGCATGTAGGTCTACCTCTTGGAGTCTGGTCAACTACCAGGCATCACATCAATAAACAAAGCTGATTCTCAATTTCTAAGAATCTATCAATTATCAAAAGATCATCATCCTAGGGTCAGGGATTCCTTCCCACCTCCCCTATCCAAGGCCTGGCTATTTTAAGATTTACAATATATACTATAAAAATGACAGTCTTAAAAGCAAATTAAAAACAAAGAAAGAAGCGTTACCAGGAATCTGGAGGTGTACCAGCACAGCCATCATATGAAGTCAGGGTCTACTCTTGGGGCTTTTAGTCTCATAATAAAAGAATATAAGATTAGAAACAATGGAAGCCCAAGACAAAAAAAAAAAAAAAAATGGATGCAAACAGAAGACTCCAAGAGCAAGCTGTGTATTTCAGAGCTGTCTGGAAGGGAGGAGAAAGAAAAAGTGAGGGAACAAAAGCCATACCACATGAGGTCAACAAGTTGCCAGAAGCAGCCAAATGGTAAGGAGAAAAGGGATAAAATGTGAGGACCGTAGAAAAGGAGCAATGAAGCCATGGGTTAGCAAGTTTAAAAGCATACTTAAGAAATGTGCAGGAGGCCCCAACCTTAGCTCAGAAACTGTTGGCAGCTGGTCACTGCAGGGTGAAAGACAGTCTGCCTTCTCTAAGGGAGTGACTCTAAATAGGCAGGCCAGGCTCCAGTGGATGAACTCACACCAAGGGACATCTAGGTACACAAACTTGGCTCGATGGGCCTTAGTGCATATGTCAGAATCCATGAATTCTAGTGGGTAAGCTATATGGATAATGCAAATAGGGGAGAGGGTCTAAATATGAGGAAGATATATGATAGTCACAATGATTCAAAACATATATATTGAAAAAGAAAAATTTTAAAACGTGTGTGTATGTGTGTGCGTGTGTGTGTGTGTGTGTGTGTGTGTGGTGCTGGGATTAATTCGGCTCAGATCAGCATTAGGAAGAAAAGGACAGAAAAGAAGAAATAGCTATGCCTTTCTGAAGAAAATGGACAGACCCAATTAACCTTCTTGGTGGTATCAAGGGACTACACAAGAAGTGGGAATTCTGGGAAGGAAAAGCACATTATCTTAAGGTGAACCTGCCCTTTTAGGGGTGGTGCCCTAACTGGGTCTTTGACCAGCCTCACTAGATCAAACCTAAAAGAGGAGTCTATATGCATACATAAGTTTTATTCTTTACGAAACTTGATTTTGTCAGTCAAGTTTTTACAGTCAGAAAATTGGCCAACACATTTGTCAGATCCTGTGGTTTAAGGATCAGGAAACAGACAGAGCAGTGCAGACTTTGTTGCATTGTTGAGTCAATATTGTTTTCTTATTGTTTCAAATATTATTCATTTTATGAAGAGTTTGCCTCCCTTAACCCAAAATAAAATAAATTCTCAGCACCTTGTATCTAGTACATCATCATGATTGCAAAACTAAAGGCCTATACTTAGGTTATATATTTCTAAGTTAAGAAAATGATCAGTGGAACAAAGAATTATCATGAAATTTATGCATAATCCATTAATTGTGTTTAAAGTCTTAGAATGTGGGATGTGGTGGTTTGAAAGAGAATGTCCCCCATAGGCTCCAAGTACTTGCACATTTTGTCTCCAATTGGTGGGGCTGTTTTGGGAGGTCTTAGAAGGTGTGGCCATGCTGGAAGAAGATCGCTGATGGTGGTGGGCTTAGAGAGTCCTTAAGCCTTGCTGGATCTCATCTCCAGTCTCGTCTTTGTGTCCTATGCCTGCCTGAAGATGTGAGAGCTTAGCTTTTGCTTCTCTTCCACCCACCTTTGCGGCCAAGCCTCCCTGCCGTGATGGACTCTTGTCCCTTTGGAACTGTAAGCTAAATAGCTAAATAAATTCTTCCTTGTATACATTCTCTTGGTCATGGCGCATCTATCACAGCAACAGAAAACTAATATATGGGGCCAGCACATGTTTTCTTTATGGTCTGCCTAAAATGATTGACTTTTTTCTTTTTTTTTTCCTTTTGGTCATTTTGAGACAAGGTCTCCCCACAGCTGTGGCTGGCCTGGATTCGCTAATGGAGACCAGGCTGGCTTTGAACTCTCAGAGATCTGCCTGCCTCTGCCTCCCAAGTGCTGGGATTAAAGGTGTGCGCAACCACGCCCGGCTTGACAACAGCAAGACAACAGCAAAAAATAATATTTAAACTTCAATCCTACCTGTGGTTATTGACTTTATACTTGTAATTTTTGGAAGTAAAAGCAAGACAACAGCAAAAAATAATATTTAAACTTCAATCCTACCTGTGGTTATTTAACTCCATGGAATCAAGGAGACATGAAGGTCAACAGAAAAGCTATGTTTCTCCAGATGTTAAAGATTTGTGAGCAAGTTATAGGAGAAGCACTCTCTGCTTTAATTTAACTTCATCAACCAGACTGCTAAAGCTAAAAGAAAAGAAAAATGTGAGGCCTAAGCAGCCCAAGGGATTTTCTGGAGAGGATCCCAAAGAATGTTTGCAGGAATAGATAGCTGCATGGGAGAAACCTGGTTTTATGTTTCTATTTACATATTAATTGTAATTCAAGCATAGCATAATTAGAGAGGCTCAATACAACGTGGTGAAAATAGACGAACTGCATAAACAATAAGAATTGGGCTTTTGAGGATTGTTACAAAGTTTACTTGAAATGCTGTCACAGTTCTTCTCTCTTGATTCTATTCATGCCTTATTTCTAATTTAATGATTGATTTATTATTACTCATAAATTGAAATGAAGCTACTTTTGGCAGTAATGCTCTTTCATTCCATTATAAATACTCATGGAAAGTATTTCTTGAGAGCTTTAGACAGTGGCTTTTGTTGTTGTTGTTGTTGATAATGGTTCTTTAGAAAACAAGGGAGCAGATTAAACAAAATCTCTATTATAGATAGGGAAAATTATTTGTTTTCTGCATGGATATCAGAAGAATAATATGTTAAATTAATATGGAGCATTCTTAAGGGGGTTATAAAAGAAAAGAGAAAATATTTAGAATGTAAATAACTGAAGCAACTGTACAATGGTTTTAAAACAAAAATATTGCATGAGTAGGGACCTAGAGAGGTGGCTCAGGGGTTAAGAGCACTGGCTGCTCTTTTAGAGGACTTGGGTTCAATTCCCAGCACCCACATGGCAGCTAACAATTGTCTATAAGTCCAGTTCCAGAAAATCTGATGCCCTCTTTTGACCTCTGAGGATATTGTACGACACGTGTGCACTTACACACATGCAGGCAATAAACTCATACACAAAAATATGAATAAATAAAACATTAAAAAAGCATATAAGTATTAAACCTAAATTCTGCAGGTGGATCTCTGTGAGATTTAGACCAGCCTGGCCTCTATAACAAGTTCCGGACCAGCTCAAAAAGATAAAAAAACTCCATAAATTCTGAAATAATATCGTTTTTTCCTAACAATTTGATGCCAAATTGATTTTAATATATTAATATAATTATACTTGTTAGTTTTAAATCACAGAACTTTTGCAGTTATTTGAAGTTCTTGATAATATACTTGAATTAAGCTTGCCAAAGGTACAAATCTCAGATATATAGTGAGCTCAAGAAAAAACAAAATATTTGGTACTTAGTTTCTATTTGATTTGGTGGTATCAGTGAACAGGTTATTCATTCCTACTGACTGAGGAACAGGAGAGTGGAAGAAATCTATCTCTTTCCATTTTTATTTATTTTATTATTTGAATGTTTCATACATTTATATAATGAATTTTAGCCCGTACTCCTCCTTTTCATCCTTTATTTCCCACAGAAACCCATCTTCCCAGGAAGACCTCCACCTACTTTCATGACACTTTTTGTATGTGCTTCATTGCATTTATTTAGAGTTGCTGGATGGAGTGGGAGTGGAAGGTTATTTACTGGAGTAAGTGCAGCTTATCAGTGGTTACATCACTGAAGAAAATGACACCCCACCCCCAAAACCCTTAGCTGACAATTTTCGCTCAGGGATGGCTGATGTCTCACGGCCCCTACCCCATCCATGATGAAATGTGGACAGGCCATTCATGTGAAGGTCTTATGCAGATAACCACAGCCACACTGAATTCAAGAGTGCAGTGGTCATGTCATGCTCAGAAGACATCTCACTGCTGCACATCTACCCCATCCTCTGGTTTTTACACACTCTCTCTCTCCTTTCTTCTACAATGTCCTCTGAGTTTTGGAGGGGTGATGTAGCTCTTGCATTTTTTTAAAGAATCAATTGTTTTTCTTGTTTCTTTTTTTATTCTTGTTTATATTTGTCATCGTAGTTTTGTCTTTATTATTTTTATCTTTTACCTTTTTCCTCTATTATACATCTTTTGGCTCAAATCTATGTAACTATATGGGTTGTAAAGTATCGTATATGTAGTTATAATGTTAGGTATACATATAGTAGCTATAGAACATTGTTTTCAGTGTGGAGAAAGAACATGGTACATTAATTGAAATTATTAATTAAATAGCAATATTGGAAGTGACAATATTGTCAGTCTCTATTTCTGCCCCATTTCTTAAAAACACTGATGCACTCCATCAATGGAGCAATCCCTGGAACAAGCAGACCTACATTTCTTGTGTACTAGATCCTATAAGAAGTCTGGTTACATGTAAGAATCACTTCTAAGAATATTTTTAAAA
>NW_008339517.1:2356020-2363502 GCF_000622305.1 Nannospalax galili
TGAAAATATTTGTGATTTATTAGTGACAAAGTCATAATAATGTCTTATTATAGCATGTGGCTTAGTTACAATTTTTATTAAATCTATATTTAAGGAAAGGCACAATTTCAGTTAAGGATTAGTAGAAACATCTAATGTCAAATGACAAATAGAAACTAGAAAATCATGAACAAATCTTATTACTAAGCTCAATTTGAATTTTTCAACAGACAAAAAATGATGTATATGTATACAACATATGCATGTATATGTGTGACAGATATGTATGTTGTTATAAATTATAGAAAAATGCTGTTTATAACATGCATTCACATGGTTTAATAACTCATTTAAATTTAAAAATTTATTAACTAATTGTAGGAATGAGACTAGCATCCTATGTGGAATGGGTATCAGATACAATCGTTGTTTCTTAAACATCATATATTTTTCCAACATATGCATGTATATGTGTGACAGATATGTATGTTGTTATAAATTATAGAAAAATGCTGTTTATAACATGCATTCACATGGTTTAATAACTCATTTAAATTTAAAAATTTATTAACTAATTGTAGGAATGAGACTAGCATCCTATGTGGAATGGGTATCAGATACAATCGTTGTTTCTTAAACATCATATATTTTTCTATAATATTTTAATTTAACAATCTTGCAATGATACATTAAGATTTGCACTGTCCTGTGATATAGAGATTTTCTAAATTTCTATTTTCAACAATACTGTATTGAAATGTTAACCAAAACCTCTGAATTTTGAAAAAAACATTTTTACAGAAAGCAATGTAATACATTCATATTTTTTAAAATTTAACTCAGCAGTGAAAAAAGACATAATGAAAGAACCAGAAACCCTCTGTTCTGTCTTCTCATTGTCACTATTAATCTCCATCCAACTTCTTTTCTCCAAAGCATTTTGTTTAATATTCAGATTCACAAATAAGTTGCTCTTTTTGCTATTATTCTTGTATAAAGTATAGGTATCGTTCACTAGTCATGTTAAATCATATTTAATCAGGAAATTCTTTTCTCTCTCTCTCTCTCTCTCTCTCTCTCTCTCTCTCTCTCTCTTCTTTGCAGTCTGTAAATATTACTGTGAAACTTCAGTATAAATCAGGCTGGCCATGAAGCCATAGAGCTCCCCTACTTCTGCCTCATGAGTGCTGGAATTAAAGGCATGCACAACCACCATGCCCTGCCTGCCTTTTATTTATTTATTTTCTGTTTTTAATTTTACAACTGAGTGCATTACCAGCATGTTTGTAAGTGAACCTGTGTTGTGCAAAGCAGTTGGAGGTCAGAAAAGAGTGTCTGGATCCTCTGGAACAATAGCTATGGATTTGTTGGAGTTGTTAGCTGCAACGTAGGTGCTGGGAACCGACCCAGGGTCCTCTGCAAGAGCAGACAGTGTTCTTAATCTCTGAGCCATCTCACCAGCCCCTGACTTTTATTTTATAAACACAGTCATTTGTTTAAGAACTGAAACAATAAAAAAAAAAATTATCATACTCTTAACTTCCTAGGAGATAAGAGAAATTAAGAGCAATTTCCCCAATTGTAGCCCTGTCTAGACTTCCTGTCTCACCAACAAAAGAGAGTGTTAGAAAACATTTGTGAATATTGCATGAGACAGGGTTAAAAGACTGAGATTTAATCATACAGTTATTAAATGGTTTCTTTTCTTGGTATGGTTTAATCATGGGAGATGATCCCTGTACAACAAGCTCATCACTATGAAAAATCTCCAGGATTCAGATTCTGAGTACAAACCCTTAAAGAAGCCTCAAAACCTCAGAGGCAAAAAGGAACACTGGCATTCATAGCTCTGACAAAGAAATATAACCCAATTCCTGTCTATATTTACATGAACCCTCACAATAAAAACTTCCTACTTGAGTCCCTATCAGCTAATATATCATGCCCAACATTCAGTAAACAAATCACAAGACATGCCCAAGAGACAAGAGACAAGAGAAATATTATAAAGAGAGAAAACCAAGAGGCAAGAGAAATATAAAGAGAGAAAAACGCATTAGAACAAAGTTATGTGATGTGGATTTTGTAATTATTAGGTAGAAGATATAAAATAACTATAATTAATTTGTCAGGAACTCTGAGGAAAGTATACAACATGAAACAAATGGGTGGTGAAGCAATCACAAGAATAGATAATAAACAAGATGGCCTGATGGTCTACATATCTAAGATCTTTGAGAGGTACAAGTGTGGAATACCATTGGCATGTAAATTCCACTCATGCTCCAATGCATTATCTCAGTTAATCTCCATCTCAAGGCAGAGATTTACGTGACTTTTCCTTCAGTGTTCTATTTGGGACAGGCTTTGATCAGCAAAGCCAGGAAGCCATCACATATTGGATAATTTCCATCTTGTTTCAGAGAAAAGAATCACAGACTCTTTTGTCTGGTTGATATCCAAGGGACATTTAACCTGCTATTTTCATTATAATGTAGTCGGAAAGACTTGTGGAGTCACCTCTTGTGCTTTCTCATGTCATTACTAAACTGTGAGTGGAACTTTTACACACAGGCACTGCTCCTGGTTCTATATAAAAAGATATGGACAGATTATAGCATAAGTATAAACCTATTTTTTAATTTATCATGATCCTTGGGTCTTTAAACATAACACACTGCTAAAAACTGCATCCAAATGATGTTCTTACTAGGAAAACAAAAAGTAAATAAAACACAATACAGTTTCTTTGGCCTTAATTTATTTGTATTTTTGTATGATTTTGGTTTTGGGAGTGACAAGAGTCTCACTCAACAGCCCAGACTGGCCTAGGACTCGTTATGTAGCCCAGGCTGGCCTGGAACTCCCCGTGATCTTCCTAGCTCAGCTTGCTACTTGCTAGGATTAAAGATATGAGCCACCATAGACAGCTCATTTTTCTTCCCATCATTACCAGCCTCTCTTTGACAGTGTATTCGAAATTCAAAAACAAATTCAAACTCATAATCAGACTAGTCTTACAAACATTGACACACCTTGAAGTTCACGAATCATGATTCCATGTTTTCGGAGTACAAAACTAAAATTCGAATAGCCAAAGCAATTTACTACAGGTCATTAGAATAGAACTGAAATGATCTGCCGTGATATTCCCACGGCCTTCACAGGCTAGTGAGCGAATGCATAAACCAGAGCATGAGTGGACGAGTGCTTTGACTTGAAATGCATTTGAATCCAAAATGAAATACACATATCAGCTAAACCTTTTAAAAACACATCCAGAGGGATCCAAAATTTTTGGAAAAGAATCCTATGCTTTTCCTGTACAAGGCTGCTCCCATCTCACTACCAGAATAATTTCTGATAATTGGTAAGAGAATAAAATCCTTTGAAAGTCAACCAAGTTACAAGCTAAAGAAATGACAGATTCACAGCTATTTTTTTTGGCGATAACCATTCAAAATGCATTATGTAAGAAGTAAATTTTACGGTGAAGCAGTCTCCTTAGGAAACACTACAATAAACTCAATTTTCTTTTAGGAGAATTTTCAGTGTTTTAAATCTCATTTTCTTTCTTTTTTTTCTAAACTTTTTATAATACAGCTCAGGAAGATGGGTGACAAAAACAACATAATGAATGTTCAGTCTGCATAATTTATAACTTCATCCTCACAGAAGCAGTTTTAACCTCCACTCATAGCATTTACATTTGCCCTCCATTTTCCAGATTCAAATGGTCTTTCTAAGGAGATTGGTTTCATGCGGAGACAGGATAGTAATCAGAAATTTCTATCTTACTCACAATAAATCAGAATGATTTCTGCCCACATTTGTGGCCACTATTAAAATAAAATGCACCTTTCACTAGGGGATGCCTGTAGCTATTAACTGCTTGTGTTTTGATTTCCAATAAAGATACCTTTTCAGTTTGTTTAATGGTCCTAAATAAGGGTGTGGTTTCTTGGCATATTAGAAGAATTGTACCACTAAAATCCTTTCTGGTTCATAAAATTATGTTAGGCACAATTATATACCAAGCGTTGGTGACATAGAAAAGAAAATTAAGAAAAATGATATCAAAAGTATATATCTTGTTGATACTTTTTACGAAACTGATTTGTAAACATGATTCCCCTTCAGTTTTGCATATTTTACTGAAGTAAATCAGAACACTAAGCGTTCACCCCATCACTTAAATAAGCACGAACCACGTGAGTCGGACCACAGCTGAAGTACCACCACCAATAGCAAAAGATACATGAATTACTTGAAAATTTGAATAAGAAGAAATTGTCACTCAAAACACCCAGGCAATCCTGACAGCCCATTATCTATTTAACCACATAACTGACTAGGATACAACTATTTGATAACTGCTGGCCCAGATACTTTAGCTGGAAAACTGTAATAAGCAGACACCTGGACAGAGCGATTGCTAAATGTGGATGGGATAATATACAGGAATCTCTGAAAGACATCTTTGCCTTTCCAGAGAGAATCTACAGGGGAAGTTAGTAATGCCAGACACATTATGTCTGATGGGGTTCAAGAAAGGGTACTCCAGTCCTTATTATGCTGTAAGGAAAAACTCAGATATATTGCCAGGTTGAACACACTTGAAGATGTTGATATTCCTTAATACCATTACATAAAATGCTGATGAGACATTCCCTTACTCTTTTTCTTTCATTGTATAACAGTATTTATTTTACGCTCACTCATGTGTGTGTGTGTGTGTGTGTGCGTGTGTGTGCGTGTGTGTGTGTGTGTGCATGTGCAGATCAGAGGACGACTTGCAGGAGGTCTCTTTTCTCCTTCCACTATGTGGGTTCTAGGGATGGAACTCAGGCTTCTTAGCCCATGCCTTTACCTGCTACGCCATTTTACTGACCCTTATTCTTTTTCAGTTACTATAAATTGATCCAACTCTTCTTAATTTCCATCTAAGAAACTGATTATTTTCTGATTCTCAACAGTCTGACATATGAATTTGTGGTAGAAAAATATATGAAAGGAAAAGCCAAGTTATGCCATGAAGAAGAAAAAGTAGAAGCTATGTGTGTGAGTGCTGTTCCACATTATAACGACTTAACTAATGCGTTCTGGGATTAAGTCATTCAAAGAAGCTGACTGGAGTTTTTAGATATACCAGACCATAAGGCATGCTGTGAAATAAGCAATTCAGTTATTATAAAGGTGTAGTCATTCCCATTTAATTTAGAATTAAATTCTACCCTTGCCACCCCAATGGTCATCTTTTGAGCATGATACACATAACTTTTACTTATTTACTTACTGTAAAGTAAAGGCAAGGTTATTGACTAAAGGAAGATTCTTCCCAATTGACAAAATATGTAAATCCTTACATACAGGAAACTGAAGAAAATCCACATAGAATAAACTTAAAGAAATCCACAACACTCATTACTTTCTTGTAATGTTCTGACAAAAGTAAAACAAAATTCATGATAACCACCACAGAAAATGATATATTTCCTATGGAGTGAGACACATTTGAATGGTTTCTCATCTGTAATAACGGAAGTCACAATGAGGTAGTAGAGCATTTTCAGTGCAGCAAGAAAAGTAACCAAACACTGATTCTATATCCAACAGAGGAAATGAAGGGGACAAAGACAGTTTCAGATGAAAGAAACTCCCCAGTATTTATTACCAGCATACCTGCCCTTAAAGAACGTTCTTAAGAAAAATAAGAAATGGAACCTTGGAGGATCAGGCAGAAAGAAAGAATGACAGACAAGGGTGATATATCAGCAAGCACAACACACTACCTTTTTCTCCATGAGTTTTCTAAATAATGTGTGCACTTCAGCCAGACAGTTATTCCAAAAAGGAACATCCTATAAGGATAAACTGTGTAATCTTCCAGGAACACATAATTGTTCCAAATATTTGCATAACAAACAACAGATTTCGAATATACCTGATATAAAAGACTTCAATCAGAATAATGAACCTTAATACCTAAGTTATATATTTATGTGTATACACTCACATGTATATATTTATATATATATGATATTCAAAAACTATTTTTTCTGAAGTATCTACATAATATTCACCAACATAGACTATGCCAGGGCTGTAGCACAAGCTGCAAGACAATTTGAAGAAAATGAAATCAAATCACACTTGGTGTGGTCTCTGACCATAACCAATCAACCCCCAATTTAATGACCCCCAAAGAGAACAAGAAAAGCTCTAAATACATGAAAAGTAATTACACTGATCTCTAGTTTTCACAGATTTCAAAGGAAAGAAATACAAGAGACTACATGAAGATGGAAATTATCAAAATGTACAGATAGCTTAGTACCAAGAAGAACATTTATAGACTTCAGAGGGAGAGAGGAAGGTCTCAAATCAGGAATTGAAACTGCTATACCAAGAAACGAAAACAAGAGCAGAGTAAATTATAAACAAGCACAAAGAAGTGAGTTTACAAAGGAAAACTAGTGAAATTAAAAACAATAAAATAAGGAGAAATCAGCAAAATGAAACCCACTGACAAAAATATTATACACACTAATAATATGTAATAAATATATAAATAATGATATATTACACTTATGGAAAGGCTGAAAAAGCAAAAATAAAGAATATACCAATCAATAAAATATGAAGAAAAGAGCATGAAACAGCTTTACAAATTCTAAAATCATTAAATCAATAATGTCTCCTTTTTCAAACTATTAGCTGATTAAACTCAGATTATCAGACTCTCCTAAAAAACTGAAGGAAGTAAATTACAAATTTAAGATATTTGCAGGCCCAAACAATGCCATTAGAGAATAATAACAAGCATTTGAAGGAGGATCTGGGAGCTGGAGAGACGGCTCAGTCGTTAAGAGCACTGGCTGCTCTTGCAGAGGACTAGGATTCAAGTCCTAGCACGAAATGGCAGCTAACAACCATCCATAACTCTAGTTTCAGGGTGTCCAATGCCCTCTTCTTACCCCCATGGGCATTGCGTGACATGGGTACTGTGCTGGAAAGCTTTAGTGTCAACTTGACACACCTGGGTTGAGGGAGCCTCAGTTGGGGATTGCCTCTATTGGACTGGCCTGTGGCCATGTCTGTGTGGCATCTTCTTGATTGTTGAGTGATGTGGGAGGGCCCAGCCCACTGTGGGTGGTGCCACCCCTGGCAGGTGGGCATGTGTTGCATAAGAAAGCAGGCTGTGCAGGGGCCAGGGAGCAAGCCAGTAAGCAGTGTTCCTCCATGGCCTGTGCTCCAGCTCCTGCCTCCAGGGTCCTGCTCTGAGTTCCTACCTTGGGCTCCCTGATGACCTATGACCCGGAAGATGTAAGATAAACCCTTTTTTCCCCAAGTTGGTAGTGACCACAGTGTTTTGTTACAGCTATGAAGAAACAAACTAGGACAGGTGCACTTACACACATGCACACAACACACTCATATACATAAAAATTAAAATAAAATATTTTAAAGAAGAATCAGAACAAATTTTTATACTATTTAAGA
>NW_008339517.1:2363581-2389189 GCF_000622305.1 Nannospalax galili
ATATAGAATATATTATAGTTATTTTATGACACTGGTATTCACTGATACCAAAACTTGACAAAAATTATAGTTAAAAAATCTAGAAAATAAATATATAACCCAATAAAAAACAGTATGTTCATGAAAATAGATAAAATTTCTCATTGCTAGTACAAAATATTCAATAGTGTATAATAAATACATGACCCAATGGAATTTATTCCAGATATGCACAGCTGGTACAACCTTTAAATACCAATCAGTGTAAATCTATTATACCAATAGCCTAAAGAAAAAGTTAATTTCATGATGCCAATTGGCACAGAAAAGGGATTTTAGCAAAATATTGGACTCACTAAAGATTTAGAAATTAAAAGAAAATATCTTCCTGCAGTGATATTAGAGGAGAGTTACCTCAGCACTAGCAAGAACATATTAAAAAACAAAACAAAAACTGAGAACTAACACCCTTTCTAGGAGTATCAGACTGAATATTTTTCTTCTAAGATCAGGATTGAGACAACAAAAACATACCACACGTTTCAATACATTGCTAGTAGCTTTAGCCACTGCAGTAAGACAAAAAATAAAAAATAAATAAAACTTAAAAAGGCATGAAATTAAAAGGGAAAAATAGCTTCCTTATTTACAAATGACATAGTAGTTTATAAACCAAAATGGTCACAGGATTTGTTTACTAAGATGAAAATTAATTGCTTTCCTAATATCTTTAACTAGACATGTAAAAATAAAAAATCAAGTCATTTATTTTTGTCTTCTGTGTTTGAGTATTTTGCCTATGTATTGTGTTGGTATACTACCTGCATGCATGGTACCTGAGGAGGCCAGAGAGGGAATGAGATCCCCTGGAACTGGAATTTCAGACTGTAGTGAGCCACTTTGATACTGGATATCTAACCTAGGCCCTGTGAAAGAATAGCAAGTGTTTGTAAACACTGAACGATATTTTGAGCCCAGATACCAAAATTTAAGAACAATAGCACTTAAAATATCTAAAAGTATGGAATTGCTAATGATATATGTATATCAAATTATTATTATTACAATGTATTTCATAAGTAAGTGTGATCAAAATTAATAAATATGTTTAATGTACCATTTTAATCCTTATAATGAAAAAGAAATTTTTAGGTACAACAATAATACTTACATAGGTCCTGTATTTTGAAATCTTAATCTCTGACCTTAAAAAAAGATGATCTTAAAGAATGCACTAATAAATACATTACTTCTCTTCAGACTGATGAAAACCATCAAATGTTGCTATATAATCCCTGACATAGACATAGGTAAGATTATTTTAATTTTTATAAATATATATTGGATTTGGAAATAATCTTTTTGGTTTGTATGTTTGTTTGAGACAGGTTCTCCCCATAGTCCAAACTGTCTTGGAACTTGCTATGTTGACCAGCCTGGCTTTGATCTCACAGAGAGATCTGTCTGCCTCTCTCTACTGAGTGGTGGGATCAAAGGTATGAGCTACTATGCTGAGCTTAGAAACAATCTTGAACAAGAAAACTAAAGTCTGAGAAATCACTCCACAAAATGATATGGCCTGTTGAGTAGTAATCAAGACAATATGTTATTGGTAGAAAGCTATATACACCAAGATATGAAGAACAGAGCTCACAGAAATAGAAAAACATCAATATTCTCATCCAATTGTACTTTTCTAAAATGTTACAGACACATTTCAAAGGAAGAAGGAATCTTTGAAAATGATCTTTACTTTCTAAATGTTTATTTTTTATTTTCAACTTTCCAGACTGTGATTTTTATCTCTAAAATTCCAATTAGGTGGTTTACATTTTTCTGTAGGGCACAGGTAAAGGTACACTGGCCTGTAGAAGAGTAATGGAAGAATAATGGAGACTCTCTTGGTGCCTAGAAATGAGATAGGTCCAGTGTCAAGGCCTGAGTGCCCGGATCATGTGTTGTTTCCAGACCACCAAGGGATGTGGAAAGTCCATTTTTGAAAATCAAAGAACAGAGTATTCAAATGACAGAAACCTTGACTGTTCCCAGCATAAGCCCAACACAGAGGCAGAGCCAGTGCCATGCACAACCTAGGACCTCAGGGAAGATTTTGAAGTATGCAGGTACACAGAAAAAGCTGAAATTGCTGTTCAACATCAGGAAATTCACTACCTTCCAATCTGCTCTACCATCAGCCACCACGAGAGGACTGTGGAACCATGGCACATGGTTGGGAACTCAGCTCCAACTCAAGGGATGGGACAACTCCAGGTTCAAAGGAGGGGACCACAGCTCCAGTCTCATGGGAAGGGGCCACAGCTCCAGACTCAAAAGAGGGGACCACAGACTCATGGGAAGAGACCACAGTTGCACGTTCAAGAGAGTTGACCACAGTTACAGGCTCACAGACTCCACTCCAGGTTCATGGGAGTTGACCATAGCTCCAGGTTGATGAGAGGAGATCACAGCTTCAAGTTCACAGGAGGTGACCAAAATTCCCGGCTTATGGAAGGGAATCATAATTTCAGTTACACTGGTTCCTACTATTTTTCTGTCTCCATTGCTCTGTTCACATGATTTTACTTGAATTTAAGAAAGACTTGTGGGAAACAAATAGATACAATAGTTATTTGCTGGCTTGAATTTCTTGCTACATGTAAGTCAATATTAGAGAAAACCTCTTTCCCTTTTTGCTCAGGAGACAGAAGGATTTTTTGTTTGTTTTTTGAATTTAATATTTTTATTTTGGTTATATGAGTGTATCGCCTGCATGCAAGTGCACCCGTGTTATGCAATGCCCGCAGAGATCAGAAGAGGAACTGGTGTTACAAACTGTTTTGAGTCACAATGTGATAAGAATCAAACCCAGATCCTTTGCAAAAGCAGTCAGTGCTCTTAATCACTGAGCCATCTCCAGCCCCTTCAAGCTGTTTTTTTTTTTTTTTTTTTTTTTTTTTTTTTTTTTTTTTTTTGCTGTTTTGTTGGTTGGTTGGTTTGATTTTTTCGGTCTTTTTGAGACAGGGTCTCGCTGTAGCCCCAGCTGGTCTGGAACTCACTACTTAGATCAGGCTGGCCTTGAACTCACAAAGATCCGCCTGCTTCTGCCTCCAGAGTGCTGGGATTAAAGCCATGTGCCACCATGCCCAGCTCAAACTATTTTTTAAACAAAACTTACAAGAAAAAAGTTCATGATCTAGGCCTAGTAATTTTTAGATATTTGCAATTATTTTTCATTAAACAAACTTTAAAAGAATGCTTACAGAGAGGGAAATGATAAGAACCCTGTTCATTAGACTTTGTGTGAATATAACAAATTATCATACTATATTCCCAAACACACACATTTTAAAGGGTACACTGCACATAGAAAATTTATGAAGAAAATAACAGTTCTGATTAATAAAATCAAACAAAGCAGAATGTTTTGAAAACTAGACTTACAAAAAGGGGTCTCAGAATTGTCATAAACAGTGCAGTTCATAAAAGAAAAAAACAGCAAATTGGTCCTCATTAAATCAAAATCCTTAGTTATGCATGAACCCATCTGTAGAGAATTGAGATACCTTCTTTCGTACCCAAGAAGAAATGAAATATTGATGCACACAGCGATTCAAAGGAATTGGACACTAATATTACTAATTACTCTTAGGTTTTGTGAAGTCTTATACATTATTTTACGTTACATATTTATGCACTACACTTCTTGCATTATATTTTTATTGCACACTATATTATGTTACTTATACATTACTTTGATACATTATATGGCTGTATACATTATTAATACTCTGGTTCATTTTTCCTTAGCATATGTATGTGATAGTCTAAAGATAGAGTGTCTATTATAGTTATGAGCATTGCAGAAGTCCAGTGAAAAGTGTTTATCACACCTTTTAACTAGGTAGAATTAAAATTTCTTCTGTTTTTTCTTAGGCTAGTGGCAATAGCTGAGACCTCTGGTCACATTTTACATCTTCTATTTTTATTTATTTATTTTATTTCTGAGAGGTCAATTGCTGGTTACAGTAGTATAAAATGTTTAGAGTCAAACAGGTGTGTGTGTGTGTATGCGCGTGTGTGTGCTCGTGCACAGTATTGTGCTCTACCAGCCACAATTACCATCTTAACCTCCAGCGACATCTTCATCTACAGTTCTGCTCCCCCATACCTCAGTCTACATATGTCAAGATATGTGCTGTTTCTTCTTTCCGAGTTAGGACTGTCCCATTCACTGAAATCAGGATAAACGTCAAGAAAGATTTTCAAAGTACATTTTATCTAGTGGTGCACTTTCTATCAAGTTTCTTCCAGTATTTCTTTATTCTTGTTTCCAACTCATCCAAACTCGGTAATTGTTACCTATGGGGAGACAGTTTCCATTAAAGGGACTGTACCAATTTCACTTGAAATCCATTTGGATGCTTTGAAAAATTCAAACTAATATTTTTCCCCCAACGAAGCTCACACTATTAATCCTTCTTCCTCTTTTATTTCTTTAAAATTTTTAATTTTAAAAATTTTTTGAGAATTTCATACATAATTATTATCTTCGTAGTATTTCCATCTCTGCAGTCCCCCACCAACCCCTCTCATGTACATCCCCCTCATTTTCTGTTCTCTTCTTTGATTGTTGTTACATATACATATATACATTTATAAATACGCATACCCATGTAATGCACTGATTCCATTTAGTGGCGCTTCTTTGTTCCTGTGTTTAGGACTGTCAATTTAGGATTAAATAACTCCTCAGGAAACTGTTCCCTGGATAAAATTCATTCTCCCACCTCATATCCATTGATTTCCTGTAGCTCTTTATCTTGACATTTCCCATCTTGGCATGTCAACTGGTTTTGTCAGAATGCAGATCTTACTAGACTACCATACTGTAAAGATTCGTTACTATAGCTTTCCCTGTCATGTCCACCTGCCTCTTATGTGATGTCCTCTGAACCTTTCTCTTACAGGTTGCATTGTAGATGTGTCACTTAGGGCTGGGCACCTCACAGTCACTTATTCTCTGCATTTGATCAGTTGTGGAACTTTGTAATAGTCTCCATCTGTTCCCAAAAGAAGATTCCTTGGTGAATGGTGAAAGTTTCACTTGTCTGTAAATATAACAGTACATATGTTGGTCTAGGTTAGTGTGACCAAAGTGAGTTTTTCTCTAGGGGTTATAACATCTCTAGCCATGTGCACTTGGCTGTTTACAGTCTTGGGACCCCCCAAATTAGAGTTCTGACTTTATCCATAGATAACTAATACCCAAAGAAGTCAAGCAGTTCATCTCAAGGAACATCTTTGAAATTTAAATACACCAACCTAGAGTCCACAGATCCTCTGCAGAGTTCTTAATCTTAGAGACGCTTTTCATGTTGCAATTTTCCCAAGTCCAGACACTTGACTCCTGGACATATTGAAGCCATAGAATTGCTGATATTATTTCAGCTAGGAAATACTAAAACTGCTCACCTTCTCTATCTCTTTGTTTTCATAAAAACTGTAATAAATGTTCTTTTCCACATTTCCCCTCATTTCTCTTCATCCTGACCAAAACTGGAATGTCTCTGAGTAACCCTATGACCTGCACCTTGCCTCTTTAGGAAACTTGGACTATAAAAATTTCTTTCTATGTGACTACCGTTTTGAGCCTACAGGTTTTACCTTACTGGATTAGGACAAATCACATGTACCTGTGAAACATTTTCACTTAGTATACCTGAAAAATCTATGGGCTTAACTTTTCTTGGAGATTACTTATCCTATACATGCTTTGGAAACTATAGTAGACATGAGCTGGTAAGAACATACTACTATTAGATTTTGAAGAATGAATAGGCTTTATCATGAAGATTCCAGGAAAAAATACAGTAACAAGTCTAGAAAAGAAAACAATCAAAACAGAGACCCGGGAGTTGACAAGGGGAAAGTTGTTGAGGTTTGGAATTAGAGAAGATGGGTAGGAATTGGTTGGTTCCTTTAAAATGGACACATTTCAGGAAGGTGGATTTTTATTTGCAATTTGTGGTGGAAGAATGAAAGTGTAACTTGAGAAGTGAAATCATTAGTGTACATCTAGATCTGTACTCTTCTTTCCTCATTTTACATGCTGCTATTCCATTAAAATGACCAACTCATAATTCCCTGCATCTGTCCTAAGCTTGAAGGAAAGTGAAGGTGCCACATATAACTATGGGCAGTTTTCAAATGACACAGCACAAAATATTGTATTGAAATTTAAAAATATATTTTTATTTATTATTTTTATTTTATGTGTATGTGTGTATTGCCTTTGTGTAGGTAAGTGTACCCGTGTTGTGCAATTCCCATGGAGGACAGAAGAGGCTGTCGGATCCCCTGGGACTGGAGTTATGGACAGTTGTTACCTGCCATGTGGGTGCTGGGATTTGAACCCGGGTCTTCTGCTAGAACAACCAGTGTTCTTAACTGTTGAGCCATCTCTCCAGCCCCTGTATTGAAATTTTTTAAGGCAAGGTATGAAGAGAATTATAAATGAGCTAAATAAAATGGATTGAAATGAACTATAGATTAGGAAATTCAGTATGTAGAAATATGTGCTTTTAAATAAGAGGTCGGGGCCAAACAATTGATAATATATTGTCAAGTAGAATCTGGATGTTAAATAAAAGCCAAGCCAGGGCCAACATGGTAAACACGTGTCCAGTGGATAATGTGTAATTGATGTTACAAATGAGAAAACATCACAATGTCTGCAACGTGAAAGCTAAAAATGAACATTATGTTACTGTCCTGCAAGGTACACTGAGCATGGTGGAAATACCTTTTTGTTTGTTTGTTTTGTTATGATGAGTGATGTTATAAAGATATATGCAAAATTAAATTTCATCAGGTAGGGTTAATGTAGTGCCACATTACCAAAGGGAAGACTTTGGAATTAAATTGGCTTCTGTGACAAAATAATTTGACATCATGCAAGCAAAATCTGAGTGGCTAGGTACACAGAACAGGGAGAGCTGGAGCTCATCAATCCCAAACAGTGTTATATTAGCATTGCTGAGTGTCCTTGATCCTGTTTATCATGTAAGAGCTAATTTCCTTAACTCTTGCCTTTGAGTATGTTTAATTTCTTAGAATTTGCTGTAGGAAATATTAATCTACTAATGAAATCAAAGATTCCTCCAGGGCAGTGACATTTTCTGTTGTAGTTATTAGTATATGCTCAATGCCTGGCATAAATTAGGCTTCCAATATACAGCCAATGTTTGTACAGATGATGGAATGAGCAAAGGCATTTTGACTGAGCTGGTAAAGAAAAATACCGATTGGTATATACACGCTTCACATCTCCTATTTGGGGGATTTTCTGGTTATTAATTATTACATGAATCATAATAAATAAGTTCAAAGACATCTTTTTTGAATTTTTACAAAAACTTTATTGAGAATTTCATATACGTACATAAGGTGTTTTGACCAAATATATACCCATTCCCTACCTTCGAACATTCCCCTCGTCTGAAGAGGTAACCCTAAAATCTTTTAAGGATTAGATACAAACCCCCAAATACTTTCAATATTTTTGGCCTTTGGAGCAGAGTATGTTGCTAATAGGCCCAAAGACATTTGACTTTTAGTCAAGAAATTGGCTACATTTCTTTGGGGCCTTTTTACCATAACTGCCTAGCCAGTTCCTACCTCCTTTTTAAAAAAATTATTTATTTAATAACCACATACTTAGAAGAATCATTTCATTACAACAGCATTGACATATTCAATAACAATTTCCTGAGCTAAGATGCCTCTCTTTCAAAATTGGCTGCAAATTTTTAGGCTTACAGTTGAATTATTACAGTTATACAATATTTTACTCCGTATAAACCCTATAAGACATAAAATTAAATGAGGTTTTAATCTTTAAAAAAGATCTCCATTTCATTATTAAAGTACACAGTTTCATACAGAAAAATTCATTTTTAATACAATTGACACTAAGATGCACATGCGTTTCTAATCTCTATATATCTGATTATTACTAGTCACAGTCAGTTACTTTCTGAGCTCCTTGGCATCTGAGCATGGATATAAAGTCATCAGGTAGCTTTCAAGAGTAATGTTTTTCACATCTACTATTTATTAAGGAGCAAATTTTTATGCTTTGAAGAATTATTATCATTTTTATTCTTTTTTTAAAATTTTAATAGCTACATGATTAGAAGGAGAATTTCACTATAGATTTAACATATTCAGTAACACACTCCAGAGCAAGAGTACATCTCTTTCACAAGTGGGTGCAAGTTTCTAGGTTCACAGTTGAGTTAATATGGTTATACAGTATTGAACTCAGTATAAGCCCTGTAAGACATAAAATTGAATGAGTTTTCTAACCTTTAAAAAAGATATCCATTTCACTTTAGAATACATTCTTCCTTGCAGAGAGACTCATTGTTTTTGCTCCATTGTTTTGCTAATGAGATGTTGGCGCATACATCTCTAATCTGTATGTATCTGATTATTACTAGTCATAATCGGTTGCACTTGGATCCTTGTGCCTGTTTATGACTATAAAGTCATCAGGTAGATTTCAATGGTAGTGTTTATCAACTCTAATAATTAGCATGATGTTAATTTCCATGTTTACTCCTCAAACATAATACATTTTTTTTTATTTGCTGATTTGTGTGTGTGTGTGTGTGTGTGTCTGTATGTATCACACAGAACATCCCAAACCATCTTATTCAACTATACATCCACTTCCCAGATGGCACCCTTGCATAGCCTCCCTCCCTCACTAAAGCCCTTATACTCTGATATCCCTGTTATTGTCTGCTGTGTTGTCAGCACCCCAGCCATTCCCCAGTACTTACCCTTTTTGTGAATCTAGTCACCCTATCTAGAGGTCTTTGTTTTAGGAGGGTCAGCTGTTCCTCATCTAGCAGTAATCAGTTGTCAATATTCCTTTGGATAAGATTGGGGTCTGCTGTTCATTTTCCCAGCTCTATGCTAGGTTACTGTCTGGGAGTCTCTTGGACAACACTGGCCAACAACTTGAAGGTATCTCCTGTTTGGTATTGTTTCTTGTTATGTAGCCTTTAGCTATACACATGGACTCTTAAAAAATTATGTTGACCCCTTTAATCTTTGGTTATAATTTCCTTTTGGGTGTTTAAGGCCATACAGTTGGCCCAGATAAACCAAAAATGGGAGGAGCCTCTGGCTCCTTTCTTTTACCAGTTCCACCTATGTGAAGGTAAGTCATAGGTCCTGCTCGACCATGGTTGGCTTCAATTGGAAGCATGGAGGAAATGATTCCTCTGTGTTGATCCTCCTCTTTGTAGACAGGACACTGGTTCAAGTGCATCTGGTGGGGTCTCCTCAGCCTCCTTTACAAGAGGACAGGTGACCCACCACAATTACAGGACATTTTGAGAGATGCTCATAGTCCTCTGGAACTATTGGACCTAGGAAGGCAAGGAGCAAAAACTGTCCTTTATGTCCCTCTGACCAAATTATTATAGGCCTCAAAGTATGGCTCTTAAACACCCAAGAAGATTAGTTCCATTAGTCTGGTACTTTTAATTACTCTGTGTCATGTAGATAAATCTTGGGCAAAGACCAGTTGTTCTCAGATAAACCTTACCTAGACATATATTTCTTGATCTGCTATGTATAATTTGTCAGTAGGGTGTAGGAGTAATATGGTTCCCTCTGGTTTTCAAAACTAGCTAGGCATTATTTATCTCTCACATTGTCTCACCCCTCCATCATGGTTTTCCAACTTAAGGTGCCCCCATTTCCCGCTTTCTCCCTTAATAATACCCTTGTTCTATCTCTCTTGAGCTCCTTCTTTCCCCTTTATCCCCTAGGTTCCTGTATACTATTACCTCCCCCCTCCCTTAAACTAACCCAATTTTTATCCATATCTCCCTTATTAAGGCCTGTTTCCTACTGTTCTTCTCTTTCAGGTTCTTTCTTTTCCTTTACCTCCCTGTTTCCTTTCCATTATCCTGGTTCCTGTTGTTATGTCTGGATACATACTCACTTAACAGGATTTGGCTCTAGAATCCACATATGAGGGAGAACTTACATTGATTTTTTTTCTGAGTCTGTGTTACTTCACTTAGTATAAGAGTTTCTATTCCCACCCATTTTCCTGCAAATTTTATTATGTCATCTTTCTATACTGCTGAGTAAAACTCCATCATATAAATGAACCACATTTTCATTATCCACTCGTCAATTGAGGGACACTTAGGTTGCTTCCATTTCTTAGCTATTGTGAAAAGAGCAGCATCAAACATGGATGTACAAGTGTCTCTGCAATAGGATGAGTTCTTTGGGTATATGCCAAAGCTTATCATGCCATCCTCTGAAGGGGTGACCCAAATTGCCAATAGGGAATAGGGACACAGATTGCTCTGGCTTCTTCCATGCTGAACAGGACTCAGGGTGAGGCAATTGGAGTACCCCTTCAGTGGGTCTATCTGAAAGACTCCCAAATTGAATAACTCTTGTCTCTATGGGGAAAAGAAAGTCCTTGGATCATGAGTAGGATATGTGAAGGAAAAGTAAAGGCAAAAGTAATTCGAATTACAAGTTGTAGACAGGGAGCTAGAAAAAAGTCAGAACAGGGCAATTTTCAAATGTTCATATGAAGGTCCATTGGAGTTTCTTGACAATGGCTTAAATTTAGTGGTTTTTATTGTCATTTTTAGGTGAAAATGCTAAGGTACTGAGACGTGAGATCAAACTGACAAGAAGCTGTAGGTTTAGGATTTGAGCTGAGCTAACTGCTTGTCCCTAACCAACATCTTCAATGCCAGATGTGATCAGAGCAAAGAAACAACAATCTAAGTAAAATTTAGACAAAACAGATATGAATTAACTGCTGTCTTTGACTGAGTTACCTACCTTAAAACTTCACTCAAAAATTATGTCAATATCCCAACTGTCAAATAGAGAAAGTCATGGCAATTCTTTTAGAAAAATAAGAAATGAAATGAGAATTCATGGGTCAACTTTCCTATCGTGTCTACAATGCATTGTGTAGCTTTAGGAGTCCTGGTCCTCTGGCTCTTACAATCTCTCTGTCACCTCTTCTACAATGTTCCCTAATTCTTAGGTGTAGGGGTTATGCTGTAGATGGTTGTATGACAAGATCTGCACAATGATATCACCAGTTTACATGTCAATATGGAAGAGAAAAATTTCATGGTGTTCCATCTCCAGATGAATAGCTACAATCGAAGGGTGCTGAGGGAAGGCAAATCACTTTTCTCCAGGGACAAGCTCCCTGATAGGTTATCTAATCCCAAGTCATCAGCTCTAAGCACATGTATACACGAGCACCACTAAATGAACTTTATGCATTATATAGATGTATATTTATAAATGTATGCATGTAAATATAACAATGATAATCAAATAAGAGGATAAGAAACTGAAAGGGATTTGGGGGAACAAGGAAAGATTTGGAAGGAGGAGTAAGACAGGCTGAAATGATATAATACTCATGTAGGAATTGTAAAAATATGAAAAGGTATGCAAAAAGGAAATGGGATGAACAACACAAGCTCTTTTTTTATATTTTATTTACTATTTTATTATATGTATGTGAGTATATTGCCTGCATGTTTGTAAGTGCACCCATGTCATTCAATGCCCATGGAAGTCAGAAGAGGGCATTGGATCCCCTGAAACTAGAGTTACAGATGGTTGTTAGCTGCTAAGTGGGTGCTGAGACTCGAATCCTAGTCCTCTGTAAGAGCAGCCAGTGCTCTTAAGCACTGAGTCATCTCTCCAGCCCTCTGATCCTTCTTTTGTTTTATTCTCTAATGACACTGACTGGGCCTGCAAATATCTTAAAATTTCAATTTAATTCCTTCATTTGTTTTAGGAGATTCTGATAATCTGAGTTTAATTAGTTTAATAGTTTGAAAAAGGAGGAATTTTTCTAACTTTCTAAATTTCTGAGTGCAAAGTTGTTTACAGTTCCTTTAATTATTGATTTAATGGTTTTAGAATTTGTAAAGCTATTTCATGTTCTTTTATTCATATTTTGTTGATTGGCTAACTTTTTATATTTTTGTTTAGTCACTCTTTTGATAGGTTTGTAATACATTTTTGTCAATGCAGCAGTTTCATTGTTGACTTTTCTCTATTGTTTTACTGTTTTTAATTTCATTTAGTTTTCCTTTGTAAACTCACTTCCTTCTGTTTGTTTATACAAGTTCTTTTATTGTATTATGTGTGTATGTATGTATGCATTTTTACACATGTGTACAGTACATGTGTGTGTGCATATTGAAGCCAATGGTTGATATTGGTCTTCCTCAATCATTCACCTTATAGAGGAGTAAATGTCTACTACTTGAAGCCAGAGCTCACCAACTCAACAAGTGTGGCCAATGCCAGCTTGCCCTGAGGATCCTTTGTTTCTATGTCCCATGTACTGGGATTACAACTGGACAGCCACACCTACCTGGCATTTACATGAGTGCTGGGGACCCAAAGCTCAATCCTCATATTTGTATGATAAGCTCTTTACCTGCTGAGCCATTTCTCTAGCCCTACAAGTAAAATTTCTAACACAATAAGTATAACATCGTTATTACAATTATAATAACAATGATAATAATGTAAATAAAGCAAGGTGGTGTGCATGTTTATTTATTTAACTCTGAGTGCTGACAACAGAGCAGACAGCCTCACAAATATGAAGTATAAGTTCTAAAGCTGGACATCAGTCTCAGCCTCAGGAATTTATAATTGGAGACTTGTTATGATTTTTTTTTTTTTTTTGAGACAGGCTGTTTTTGCAGTCCCTTTTGGCCTGGAACTTGCTATGTGTACCAAGTCGGCCTCGATCTGTCAGAGAGATCCTCTTGCCCTTACCTCCACAGTGCTGGAATTAAAGGTGGGTGCTGTCATACCTGTCTCATTACTGATTTTTAACTTAGAAAATAAAGAGAGAATATTACTTTTTTTGCCCCATAACCACAGTCTTCTTTTCACCTCATCAAAAAAGGGATATAATTTAAGACTGAAGATGATTGGCAGGGAAGGACAGTGAGTAGAAGAACAACTCAGAAAACCCCCATGCAATTTTCTCCGAACTTTGGGGTTCTTACACTTTCTTACCACTAGCTCAACTTTCCTCATGTGACTCTCCTGGTTTCCTGATCTGTACATATATAGTCATTTATTGAAGCTAATATGGTCCACATGAAGAGATATAACTGCTTTATCTTGAGTGTAGAGTATTTTTATTTAAATGCCTTCTTTTGAGACCTACACTTACACTATTAGTCTTTAAATAGTCTTCAGAACTGAGACCACTTCCCAGTTACGAGCCAATTGTTATACCTTAGGGTCTCCTCTTCTCAAACTTCAGCAACAATAACAGTCACTACAAAAGGCCATGAGCTTAAGAAATGGTAAGAGAAAAGCCATCTGAACAACAAAAGTTCCTTCATCTGGCTAGAATACTTCAGATGCACACAAGGAATTCAATATTTAATATATGTTAACAAATGGAAGGTCAATATGCAATTCTTAGGATAGCTATTTTTAAGCTATGTTAGGAATATTATGAATATGGTGCAGACTGTTAAGATTTTTATTTTGGAAATGAAAAGTGGAAGTTGTGTGCGATGAAAATGGTTATGGCCAGCATGGTGAGAGAATACTTCAGATGCACACAAGGAATTCAATATTTAATATATGTTAACAAATGGAAGGTCAATATGCAATTCTTAGGATAGCTATTTTTAAGCTATGTTAGGAATATTATGAATATGGTGCAGACTGTTAAGATTTTTATTTTGGAAATGAAAAGTGGAAGTTGTGTGCGATGAAAATGGTTATGGCCAGCATGGTGAGATGAATCTTCAAAGACTTTTGCATATGGAATGATTTATTAATATTAAGGTAGTCTGTTGATTATTTTCTGTGGGAAATTTCTCTCCTGGTCAATGTTAGAAGAACTTGATATAAAAACAAAGAAATTACATCATTTTCTTAAGTGGATCATAATAGTGCTTCAAAGGACAGAAAAGTAATAGGGTGTTTTCACTTGAGGGCAGGAAATTTCTCCATTAAATTAAAGCTGCACATGGCATGAACTCTCAAATGAAGGAATGAAAATCCTAACTGTGCAGTTGTGGTAGGACCACTTTGCAGAATGGTTAAAAAGGATAAAACACCCTCAGAAAATCCACTTAATATTGATATTGAGATACCTTTGGCAAACCCTCTTACTATAGATATTACAGATATATTTGGGATATATGTGATTATAGGCTTTGATGCTTATTTAAGTAACAGATGAATAGCTCTAATTAAGGGGTAGTGGGAATGGGTGTTGTGGAATCAGACACACATAGTAAAAGAAATACTGTAAGAACTGGTACTGCCCAGAGAACTTCTGTTGCTTCCATTTTAGCTAATAGTTATTTATTTGTACAGAGATTGTTTCCTTCATCTTTTCTCATTCATCCTATCACTATGTTTTCTAAATGCTTTAGTTACTATCATAGAAGTCTTTGATTTAAGTCTTCTTACTAACTTCTACAGTGATGAAAAGTTGACTATCTTCCATACTGAAAAACATATAGGGTTTACTCTTAAAGATGAAAAGTGTTAACTGACACTGATTCTCAAGTTGACTCTATTCTTATATTTGAGTAGGCATTACTTTAATCTGAAATGAAATCTGCTTGCAGTAAAGGCTCAACAGCTTGGGAAACCGCCTTCTGCTACCTTCATTTTTAAATATACCATTTGGAATTTGTGGAATTCGCCCAGAGAGGACTCTGGTATGTCAAATCCCTTCCACCTCATCTCTATTCCATTCCTTTCATTCATCCCCACCTTGTCCCCTACAAGTCTTGGACCCTGGTGGACTCCAATTATTTTGTCTCAGATCTTTGGACTAGCTTCCTAAACAGGACTAGCTAAATTCCCTAGCATAGATTCCAATGGCTCCTAATCTGTCTGACAAAGACCAGCCCACCTACTAGCCTGACTACCTAGTACCCTGTCCCTCCCACCAACCAAGCAGACCAGTCTATTACCCTGAAAGAACCTGAAACATACACCAATTTATTTCTCTTACATTTTCCTGAGCAAAAAGCAGCCAAGCTTCATAAACAATATAAACCGAATCAAAATTAAATTAAACAAAAGCAGAATAGGCATTCTTACCAGGCACATAACCAACAAAGAACATGTGTATGCTCAAATGATGGCACAAAACCACGAATAATATGAAAAACCAAGATAATTTGTCCTCAACAAAACCAACTAGTCCTATAGAAGTGCGTTAGAATCACCCTGAGGAACCCCAAGATGCAGAATTTAATAGAACAATCATAAACATGATAAAAATAAAGAAAATACAGGCAAGCACCTCAAAAAACTCAAAGAGGAAAGGCATAAACGTTGATGAAAACCCAAGAATATACAAATATGCAGATTAATAAAATCTCAAAAGCAATCCATGACTTGAGAAAAGTGAATTCACAAAAGAGAGAGAAATAGTGAAGAAAACCCAAATGTAAATGACCATGGGATTGAAACTCAATAAACCAACTGGAAACAACAACAGAAAGTGTCACAAGCAAAATGAATGAAACGGAAAACAGAATATCAAGATTGGGTGACAAGTTGAAGATCTGGGCTCCTTAGGCAAAGACTATGTAAAATTTTGAAAAGCACAGGAAGGGAACACTCAGGAATTGTGGGCCAACATGAAAAGATCAAGTCTGTGAATGATAGTCATACAGGACAGAGAAGGATCTCAGGCCAATGACATTGAACAGATCTTCAAGAAGATTGTAGAAGAAAACTTCCCTCAATTAAGAAAAGACTTGCCTATAAAGATTCAAGAAGCACATAAAACACTAATTAGACATGACCAAAAAAGAAATTTCCCATTATATAGTGTAATAAAAACATTAAATGTACACAACAAAGAGAGATTATTGAAAGCTGCTAGAGAAAATCAGCACGTTACATATAGGAAAACCCATTGGAATTACACTTAACTTTTCAGTGTAAAGTATGAAAGCCAGAAGAGCCTGGAACAAAGTATTCCCAGTTCTAAATGACCATGGATGCCAATCCAGAATACTTTATCCAGAAAAACTATCTTTTATGGTCGAAGGGAAACAGAAAAATTTCCATGACAAAAATAGCCTGAAAGATTTCAAGTCCACAAAACCAGCCCTATAGAGAATACTTGAAAATAATACAGAGGACCAAAGAAAGGAATGAGTATTTTCAAGAGACTACAGAAAAAAAAAACAAAGAAATGTATAATAATGGAAATACAAAATAGGGTGACAAACACAAAGAAAGTAATGAAATGCCAATCGAAAGAGCCATGACATTCTTCACATAGATTGAAAAAATCATCATAAAATTCTTATGGAATCACAAAAGATCCCAGGTAACTAAAGCAATATTGGGACAAAAGAATAAACTGGGGGGAATCACTCTACCAGATCTCAGATTATATTACAGAGATATAGACATAGAAACAGCATGGTACTGGCATGAAAAAAAGACACACAGATCAATGGAACACTATAGAAGACCCAAATGTGAGTACATGCAATTTCAGCCACCCGATATTTGATAAAGGTACCCAGAACACACAACTGAGGAAAGACAGCATCTTCAATCAATATTGGTGGCAAAACTGGATCTCCATCTTCAGGAGAATGAAATTGGACCCTTATCTTTCACACTGCACAAAAGTCCACTCCAAATGAATCAAAGACCTCAACATAAAACGTGAAATGCTGAAACTGTTAGAAGAAAATATATGCAGTACCCTCCAAGATACAGGCATAGAAGGCGTCTTTCTAAATCAGACATCAATAGCTCAACGTTAAAGACAACAATCAGTATGTAGGCGCTCATTAAGCTACAAAGCTTCTGTACATCAAAAGAAATAACCAAGGAAAGGAAGAGGAAACCCACTGAGTGGGAGAAAATCTTTACCAGCTACACATCTGACAGAGGACTCATATCCAGAATAAACGAAGAACTCAAAATGGGCTATAGACCTTAATGAGAGTTCTCAAATGAAGAAATAAAATGGGCTAAAATGTACCTTAGAAGTGCTCAACATCCTTAGTAACTAGAGAAGTGCAGGTAAAAATCACTTTAAGATTCCATCTTACCCCACTCAGACTGGCTAAGATCAAGGGAATAAGTGACACCAACCAAACACTGGTGAGCATGTGGAGGAAGGGAACGCTCATTCACTGGCAGTGGAAATGCAAACTTATGCAACCAGTATGGAAAACAGTGTGAAGAACTCTCAAAAAACTAAAAATAAATCTACCATATGATCCAGTTATGCAACTTCTTGGTATTTACCCAAAGGACTCATCCTATTGTAGAGACACCTGTACATCCATGTTTGTTGCTGCTCTCTTCACAATAGCTAAGAGATGGAAACAACTAAATGTCCATTGAATGAACTGATGAATGGATAATGAAAATGTGGTACATTTACACAATGGAGTTTTATCCAGCAGCAAGAAAAGATGAAATTATGAAATTTGCTGGTAAATGGATGGAACTTGAGAGTGTTATACTAAGTGAAGTAACACAAATGCAAAAAACCAAGCAACATATATTCTCCCTTATTTACAGATTGTAGCACCAATCCCTTATATGTGATTATATGTCCTGATATCACATAAGGAGCCAGGAAAATAGAAAGGATAGCTGAAGTTAAAGTAAAAGAAAGAATCTAAAAAAGGGGTGTAGTAGGGAACAGATGTTACCAGCGGGAAGCTGGAGAATGTGGAAGTATTGGCTTGGGACAGGAGGAAGGAGGGACATGTAGGGAACCATGGTCTTGGGAGAGGGAGCTCAGGAGAAAGAGCGGTGGGAGGCAGGTGTTATTTGGGGGAGGGGGAGGATAATGGGGGAGCTGGGACTGGGGAGGGAGGAGGGAGCTTAGATGGGGGAAAAGTGTAAGGATGAATGAATCTTGGGGTGTTCAGGAATCTGGAGAGAAATGTGATACCCCTTAAACTCCCTGAGAAATGCACATTAAAGACTAAACATTAGTGCATATGTATACTTGGGGGGCTATTTGGCAAGCAACACAATGCCAGAGAGAACAGACCTCCCTTTGAGTGGCTAGTGAGAGTGGTCTAAGAGATTTCCCAAAGAACACAGGCTATTGCTGAAGCCCTAGTTATGTCCCAGAGCTAGAAGATAAAACCCTACTCCTGGAGACAGGACATAATTCAGATACAGAACTTGGAGCAATGGAGTGGGAACTGAACTGGAAGTCTTCAATCTGCAGTTTAGTTCTCATAATGCTAACCATAATGTGCAAACTGCTAAGAGAGGAAATCAATCAATGGTCCAACCCAGCCCTAAAGCCTAATAAAGTTTAGTTCTCATACAGCAAACTGACTCTATTGGTGCAGTAGTGGCACTGTAATCTGGGAGAATAATCAACAGCCATTAAATTGGACTTTAAAAAAGCCCTCTCAATGTGAATGAACTCATGGGTAGCACTGTACACTCAGCCAAATACACATGGCCGGAGAGGACATAGATCCTAGAGAAAACCCTCTCTCTTTCATTCTCTCCAAACAAATAAAATTTCTTACCATATGCTAAATATGGATCCTTATATTTACAGACAAGTATAGAGTACAGCACTCTTCAAACATGCTTCTTTTAGCAATAGATGGAGGCTACTGCAGAACATCACAACTGGTCAGGCACAGAGATTATATATCTGAAAGATGTCCAGTCTAAGGGGATACATCTACAGCAGAACCTCTACACCTACGGCTCACAGAATTTACTGGAATGAGGGGTAGGGAAAAACCAGTGCATCCCTCAATGCTCACCCCTGAAGCTTCCTTATACAACAGAGTGTGATTGCACGGAAGGCCACAACTGGCCAAGTTTTAAAAAATAAGAGACTGCAGAGTGTGTGTCCCTAGATAGGTCTCCTATATTCAACCTCACCCACCCACCCACTGAAGAACAGGGTGTGGATCGATTGTAAGAGCCAGGGATGGTTCATGAACATGGGGAAGCAGATGCTTACAGTTCCCTTGAAGCTTCCACAAATGAACTTGTGGCAGTGGTGGCATTGAGCACAGGACCCATGCCAACTCAATCAGACAAGAGCCCAGAGTGGAGAGAGATAAATGGGTGGTGGGCTGGCCCTAGACTGGGAACTATTGGAGAATGATTACTACTGGGTGAGGGAGAATATGTTTTACTTACAATCTCTAGATAGGCAGATTAGATTCCAGTGGATACATTTGCACTGAAGGACATCTGGGTACAAATGCTTGACTGGATAAGACTTAACATGTACGGTAGAATACATGAGGTACAGTGGGGACTGGAGGGGGCATGGATGGGAGATGAGGTCTAAGTTTCATAAAGAATCTTGTATGAAATATACAAAAGCAAAATAAAATTTTTTTAAAGTGCAAAAAGGGATATTATAGAATTGGGATAAGGTTTTTTTTTTAGAGTCCCAAAATTGCTAGTTGGGAAGAAAATGGCAATTAATAGAACGAAATATTGCTAATAACAAGCCTCAGTTTTACCAGATGCTAGCTAGGTGGTCTTGTCTTAATCCTCTAGCATTGACTTTCCCTACAATTAGTATGAAAGACTTTTCTTAGTAGCACCATCTGACATCACTTCTTTTTTACTAATACACATATTTTTGGGCCACTTGCCCACAAAACTGAAAATTATGAAAAATTTTTTGTGTGTTTGTGTTTATATGCAATTTTGTACCTTCCACAATACTCCAGTTGTAGAGAAATGTGCATGTACACTATGCAACCAATTAGAATTTGTTGAATGAATAAGTGTTTCTAATCCAGCTTTCAGTCATTGGTAAAATACAGCTGCTAAAATAAGTTACATAAATTTTTAGTGAAAATTTCATACAGACTGAATATGAATGATGAATGTGGCAGCATTTAGTGTTCAGTAATGATGACATATTATTGTTTTTGTTTAATTCAAGTCAATGCTTGAACAGAGCTCTAATATAGACAGGGAAAAGATAGAAAAATATTATGTGGAAAAAGGGTGATGCATAGTGGTATACAGTGGCAGGTTTGATTTCTGAAAGAAAGGACAGGGATAAATTGACAGTGTAGTTCACGTGCTCAACATGTACCATGGTATGTAATAGAACTTTCTATGGAGATGCAGATGTTCCATGCCTGGTACTCAATATTACAGCTGCTGTCCAGGTGTGGCAACAAAGACCCCCAATTAGTATATTTTGTATTTAATAATTCAAACAGCCACCTATGGTTAGTGGCTATTCTATGACACAGCGTGGTTGAGCTGCAACTGCCACGAATGAAATCCCTTTAATTGAGACTCACTTAGGGACATCTGTTAAAATTCTAATTTTAAAGCTTTACCTCTGAAGTACATTTGTATAGGTGTGGAGGTGAAGCCTAGGTCTTTTAAAGGAAACCAATTTTAAGGAATCAATTTTAAGGAACGGCTTAGGAGTACTTGGTAGAGGTTATCCATGAGGCATCTTTTGAATTGGACTTTGGGTCAAAGATCTAGAGGTCTCCTCTGCCATTCTCTGCCTTTACCTTGCAAAGTATCCTTCAGTCTTTTGATTCCATTCAGTCTCCATCGTTCTTGTAGCTTTATCCCAACTGTACAGAAATGAAATATATTTTGTATTCAGAAGCCCTTGTTAAATTCATTTTGATGTTATTTTTAAGTATGTGCTGGTTTATAATTCCATTATTATTCATCTCTGAAGCTCACCTTTCTTATGCTTTTATTGAATCAAAACTTTTCTGTAAGTAGGATGAGGAATCCTGGTGGTAGGCAAATACACATAGACTATATTTAGTAATGCCAATTTTTCAATTTTTAAAACATTTTCAAAGTCACATCTGAAAAAGCTAGCTGTTAGAAACTGTTTCGTCTTTGCAGTCATAGGTAAAAAATGGTCAGGATCAATAGCCATTGATGAGTTGATTGATAAATGAAGACTTACTGACAGCTCATTTTCTGAGAAAGTTTCTATTTCTGAATTCATGAGACTAAATATGGTTTCTGGAATCTTCCTGTTGGAGTTGAAACAAATAGAACATATATAATTTACTATTCTTTATCAGGAAAACTACAAAGGCCTAAAAGATTGGCTTACCTAATTAATAAAGACAATTATTCACAAGTTGGGAAATATATACACTGTAGTTGAGTATCAGTTCATTACTGGAAATGTCATGAGGCTGCAAATGTCTTTGTTTTTATTACAGTCCCCAATTTGATTTAAAGTCTGTCATGTGAAATTCTAGAAACAAGATGGCTATCACAGGTCCATATACCTGACTTCCAAGAATACGATGGAATTAGTTAGATACTTCTTGGAGCCATCTCTTGGTCAGGGAAGGAAGTCTTTCATACATGGAATACATTTTTCTGCCTTAGTGGTTAGAATTTTGTTCGCTCACAGATGAAGAAAAATTTTAAAAAGGACCCAATATTTTCTGTCTCCCTAATGGGAATCAATTTCTGTATGGAAGGAAGGAATATGTCTGTGGTTAGGCAAACAGTTTCTGCCTGAAGAGGATATAGACTGTCTATGGGTAGATTAAAATTTTATAGGGATATATATGTGGGTTATAAGACATTTCCATTTTGGAAATGAGTGTAGAAACTTTCTTCCTAATGGATATCATTGGGGAAATTCTGGTTCCTTCATAATGTGGAGAAAATAAAACAATCACTGGACAAGAAAAATGAGTAATAAGACAGCCAAAGAATCCTGTACTTAAATAAAATAAGACTCAAATACTTTTTAGCAGAAAGGAATTTGGGGAGGGAGTATAGAATAAATTCTTTATAGCTGCCATTGAGTAAGATAAACAGCCTAGGAATATGTGATACAGAGAAACACAGAGTGAATAAAAGCAGGCAGTGTTATTGCTTTCCAAGGCAGTGGTCTGACGAGCGTGAGAGTACTATATCTGGTGTTTGTCACTATTTCTTAGATGGGGAATAATTTCTCTTGAAGGACTATCGCACTGAGTCACTTAATGTTACCAGGCATCTAAGATTTAAGATGTAAAGAAGAATGCTCAAAGTTGTGCAGTTATTTTCTGGGAGGTAAAAGGGAGTTTAAAAGTCCTATTTAGCCTTCGCAGTTTCCATCACTGGCAAAAACTATTTCTCGTTCTCATTTTTTTCTCCTTATTCAGTGCCAGTGCGAATTCGGCTGCTGCTTCACTGGCTCACCACTTTAACCACAGCATTTTATGTGAGGGGGCAGGAAAGCAAGGCAGCCTTGCTGTTGTACAAATCATCTGTCAGACTGAGATTTAAATGCATGCTTCTTACCTGCCAGAGGAAAAGGCAGTAAATGCATTTAGTGGCAAGGAGAGAAAGTTAATACCAGGCATATACATTATGATCTAAACAGGAAGCTGTATATTTGCAGGCTGACAACCACAGTATGATGGAAATATCATCAGTTTTGTCCACAGGCACTATTATAACCAGGGATATAAGTATGTGCTTCATCAGGACAATTGTTGGTAGACTAGAATAGACTCCGGTGGATTCCATGACTCTGTTACTGGAGAATTGTGAAATCTGAGAAAGGAATCTAAACTCTCTGAGCTATAGCTTCTTTATTTTTAAGCTTAGAATAGGAATAAACTCACATTTAGATTGTGAGTTTTTAAATGAGATAATGCTCATAAATTGTTAAGACCAAAAATATAGAAAGTGCTTATTATTATTAGCTTCAAAACATTGAAGCAGACATTAAATATTTCAGTGGCACTTTTCAGATAAGTGGTTTGAGAAGACTCAAAATAAACAAGGTCAGCATACCATAGTGATATTGAACACCCATGCTTATTACAGCTCTATTCATGACGGCCAAGTCATGAATCAGCCTAGGTCTCCACCAGTGGATGAACACATATAGAAAATACATTATATATGCACAATGGAGTGTAATTTGGTCATTAAGAATGAAGTCATGCAGGGTGTGATAGTGCATGCTTTTAATCCCAGCACTCTGGAGGTAAAGATAGGTAGATTTCTGTGAGATCAAGTCCAGTCTGGTCTACACAGTGAACTTCAGGCCAGCTGAGGCTATAGAGAGACCATATCAGAAAATAAAAAAGAAACAAACGAAAGAATGAAATCATATCATTTGCATGGAATTGGTTAGAACTGAAGGGACATTGTGATAAATGAAATGATCTAGATTCAAAATGTCAAGTATTACATGTTGTACTCTCATATGTAGAAGTAAATAATTTAGTAGTTAAAATAAAAGATACACAGGTAAAAGAACAATTAGGGAATAAGCGGGGGATTTTCAGGAGGGATGAGGGTGAACACCTGTGAGTAAAGGTGGAATAAATATGATCGAAGGCTCCTCTGTACATGTATGAACATGTTGCTATGCATCCCACAATTTTGTAAAATACACACACATTACTAAACACACATGCAATCATACTCCTGTATGTTCTTATGTTGGCCTAAATGCCCAGCACAGCTGTTTTTTTAAGCATAGCCTAAATGCCTATTAAGTGAATTCATTGTGTGCATAAGTAACATCTCAGCCATTTCATTTGGCATTAGTAGCTAAGCACATAGGCTATCTGCCCATGACTAAGTGGTTCATGCTAATCTTATTATTCAATAGTGATGAGACCTTAGGAAACTGTTTAACTTTCCTGTGACTACCATCATTTCAGTGTAAACTGGGAGCCATAAGACTGTTCCACTCTGTTGTCGTTGAAGATGGTATGAGCATTTGGAAGAGTGCAGGACCTAAAGTAAGCATTCAGTATAATTTAGTTTTTATTATTGATAAGAACAAGTCAAAGTCCATCAGTAACGAAGAAAGAAGTGAGCTGGATCCCAACAATATATAATGTACCTAAGAACGGACGCTCTGCTCAAATAAGTTGGGACTAGAACATGACCATGATCTGTATGCATTAAGACTTAGCACCAGGAATAAAGGGGACCTAAATAAAATGGAGTAACTTTTTTCCTTCTGAAGTTGTGTATACCAAGAGGATTTAAGAAGAAGAGAATTGAAAGGCAAGAGAAACAAATTTGCTAATTCTCAGGCTTGGACTAGTGAATAGACTCTCATAACTTTGCGACTCAATACTTTCTAGTATAAAAATTACTTGTGAAAGTTTTATTGCCTCTGTTCAAACCAGACATGTGCTCAGTAGATACCCATGGCTAGTGACAATATTATTGAAGGATGCAGGTGGAAAAGTTGGTTGACCATGATTTCCTAGCCCCACCCCCAACAACACACTATTCTCTAGCCAGAACTATAACCTTCTTGGATTGTCTCCTTTGCTCTATAGGAATTTTCTATTCAATAAACATTGAACAAATTGACAGAGAAGGACACAACCTAAGGTATTCTCACTAGTTTGGGATTTGGGTAGCAGTAGAAATGAGTTCTGCTATTGTTATTTTCACAGGACTTCCTGAACTACACTCAGAATCTGAACATTCCCTATAGAGTTTTCTGATCTCCCACACTCATACTCTGTGGGCTCCCAATTCTGCACCTCTCTCAGATGAAATGGCATGTCATATATCATCTAGTGATGATCAGCTCTTGCTCTTCCTTGTCCCATCCACAATCACATTCTTGGCTCTCAGCACTTTGCTCTACTCAAACATATTCCTGTAGGCAGCAATGTTCTGCAAACCACATGTAACCACGTCTCCTCACTCTAGCATCAGACTTAGATCAATTTCTATTTTTATGAACATGGCCAATAACATACAACATATGTTTAATATCTTGTTTTGCTCTAATTTCAAAATATTTTATGTATTATTTTAATTTTATGTGTATGAGTATATTGTCTACATGTATGTAAGTGCACCCGTGTTGTGCAATGTCCATGAAGGTCAGAAGAGGGAATTGGATACCCTAGGAACTTGAGTTACTTACAATTCATAGCTGCCATGTGGGTACTGGGAACCAGCCAGTGTGCTAATCACTGAGCCATCTCTCTGGTCCCTCATTTTGCTCCCATGCTGTTCCATTTCTTTACATACATTATCCCTTAATACTGAAACCAATTTTAGGAAGCCATTGCTTTTGGCACCACCCTCCACTAACACAGTTGTATATGAGGTATCACAACAAGAAGAGATGTCATAGCTTTGTCAATGTCATGATTGGCATAGTGGTTATTGTAGACTAAGGGAACTATACCCAATGAGAAATAATCAGATCATTGTATTTCTTTGTAGTACTTAGTAACTGGACTAAAGTTTTCTCTATGCCTCAACATTTGAGGGAGAACTCTCAAAATAAATGGCAATTGAAATTCATGTAAGATAACTGGTTAGGAGGAGAGACAATCTAGAATCCAAACTTCTAGTTTTTTTTTTAATTTTTAAAAATGATTTATTTAATAACAACATACTTAGAAGAAGCATATCATTACAACACAATTGACGTATTCAATAACGTTTTCCTGAGGTAGGATGCATCTCTTTCAAATTTGGCTCTAAATTTTTAGGTTTACAGTTGAATTATTACAGTTATACAATATTGTACTCAGTATAAACCCTATAAGACATAAATTA
>NW_008339517.1:2389622-2406269 GCF_000622305.1 Nannospalax galili
AGCTCAGAAAGTAACCAACTGTGACTAGTAATAATTAGATATTTAGAGATTAGAAATGCATGTGCAAACATCCAATGTCAATTGCATTGAAAAAGAATTTTTCTGTATCAAACTTCTAGTTTTATTGATGTCTTCCATGCCCAGGCATGAAATTATAGACGAAGGTAATAAGCAACCAGTTTGTTCCCTGTCTCTTCTAAACACTTAGATAAAATCTCCAGACTTACAAATTTCATGTAGAGATATTATAATGAAATGCCAAGTAATAGAATCCCAGCTGACCATGTCATCAAATGACTGGGATTTAAACACTGTTGCATTTTGCTAAATAATATTTCAGTGTACGACAAACCCTATAGCATGAAGCTTGTTTCCTTTTCAATGTTATTCTCAGAATCTGCAGCAGCCTGGCATCACGCAGACAAGCATAAAGCCTCCATTAACTACTGTGCCCAAAGTTCCATAGCTGTGGCGTAACAAGCTTCGGAATTTATAGAACAATTATAGGATTATAGAACAATCAAGGTTTTATGTAACTGCCACAACTGCTAGTTTTGGTTCCACAGGTAGGTGTTAGGAAATTCCAGTGTTCTTGTTGCAAATGTTTCTAAAAGTAGTTTTGTTATTATTGTTTCTTGTTTCTAAAATTCATAGGTTTGTGTTTGTGTCTTTGGTTGGTTAGTTTTGTGTGTTTCTGAGCAAATTTTCTTCTCTTCCTTTTTTATATTTTTCTCCTACATAACATCTAAAATTAAATAGTTATTCATCTTAAAAGTGTTTAAGCATGTTAGTTGCTTTAGCAAAATTATACCATTTATTCCTCATAATAATCTTTATTTGAGAGATGGAAAAATTGACACTCTGATGAATAAGTTATAGAATTGAGTCTCATTTTGTCCACTTGCAAATTCATGTTCTAAGACAACTGTTTACAAGTCTATTCATCTAGACATTCCTTTTTTCTGCACTGTCCCCTTCTGCCCCAAAGCTTTATAAATAATAAAAACCAGTGAAATTAATTTTGAAATTAAGGTGGTCTAGTTTACAATTACCATTCTGGAAGAATAACTCATTCCTTTCACCCTCTTTTACCCATTATAAAGTAAAAAAAAAAGGCATACAATTTTTTAGTAATTATTAGAAAACTAAACAAGATACCAAATTCCACTTTCAGGTTGCATAGGACTTGTGCATGCCGTCATCATTGCTGTGAATTCATATGCGCAACTGACCAGCTATCTAGAAGACTCTGTTTCCTTGTGGTCATCCATCTCCTCTAGCTTTTACAATCTCTCTGTCTCCTCTTCTTCAATGATCCCTAAGCCTTGGGAGGCAGTTGATCAAAATAGCTGATGTACTCAGAGATAAGCACTCTGCAGGCTCTTATTTTCTACATATTGGCCAATCGTGGGTTTCTGTTATACCATCCTTATACCATCTGCTATATAAGGAAACCTCTGGTGAGAGTAGAGAAATTTATTCATCCTATGTGTATAGGTTGCATTGAAGATATGTCACTTATGATTAAGCATCTCACAGACATTTATTCTCAGATTTGACCCCAGCAGACCCATGAGTAAGAAATCCCAACACAGCATAAGAAAGTTTTGGTAATTTTTGGCTGCTGGGAGGGAAAAGACTCTATCTTACAGGAATGAGACTTTTTGTGGACCCAGAGGATGGACCCACACTGAAGGCCATTTAGAGACACAAATCAAACTCTATAGGCAGATATATATATATATATAATATATATATATATATATATATATATATGAAAGTTGATTAAATTTTGTGGTGGACAGTTGGGACAGGTGTGGATAGGAGTGGGGATCTAAATATCATCAAACTATATTCTATGAAAAATCACAAGAATTCAATAAAAATTATAGATTAATGGGTTCCAACCCTTATTTTCTCCAGGATAGGCAAAGCAGTACCCTCACACACTTTTCTTTTCCCCTTGGATTAGGACCTTCCTGTTTCTACTCCATTTTTTACTATTCTCCTTTCTTTGACCACTAATATCCATTTTCCTTTCTCTCTTCCTTCTCATCCTTTATTTACTAATGAAATTACAAAAGTTCCAGACAATGTCTAGTGCAGATTAATTCCTAGCTTTGATGTTCAGCTAACCTAAAAGGGGTTACAGGACATTTTAACTTTGAATCTCTCCACTAACTTTAGTAGGTTTTCTCAAAAATCGTAACCCAAACTTCTACTTTACAATGCTGACGGTATTGCTCTGGGAAACTCTGGGAATTTATGAACTTTTACTCTGTAGCTTTGTCCCGATGGCCTCACATTTTGTCAATCCCATACCTTACCTTAACTTTCTAATCTTTTATCTACCAGTGGCAAGCCATTAAACATTTGAAATGAAATTACACATCTTGAAGCATCCTGTTTTGGGTCTCCAACTGGCTTTTGCAAGTGGAATTTACTAGCAAATGCAATTTTGAGCTTTGGGGGGGCTCTATGAAAGAAAGAAATATGAATGTCGTCAGCCCACATGTATACATGGTTCTGACTTCTCTACTGTCCAACATTTTCTGAGGAACAGATGGCAAAGAAAATGCCCCATCATGAAGAAGAGAAAAAATAAGAGGGAGAGACTGTACCATGGGATGTATTTTTGCACTTACTGCTTTGAATAAAGGATTTTATTATTAGAAATATAGTCTTTATTTTTAGTGGAAGCATAGCAATGTCTTATACAAGTCAGCACTTGAAAATCCAGCTATCCCTGAGAAATAACTCATTTAAAGTTAAGGGGATAAATGGAGAGACCACAGACATCATAGTGGGAGGTATGAAAGCTGTTTTCCTTTAGGTATTCTGATGACTTTGTACACATTGGTTCTATTTCACAGGTTATGTAAACTCTCACTTTCTAGAATAACAGCGTATGCAATATGTCAAGTAGAATAGGAGATCATTCCTGAGGTGGAAGTCTGAAAAATGAAAGAAATGTGGTGAGTCTACATTGTTACTGGAGAACATGGCTACCGAAGGGGAGATAAACAATCCAACACTTGTCATTGGTGGCATCAGGAACATGGGGGATGTTATTTTTATTCTGCTCTACCATGGAATCAGTTACCTCTATAGTAAGTAAATCAAAACAAAAGTTATTTATTTTCATTCATGAATGTATAAGCAGGCTACTGGTTTGCTGTTTCCATTTGGACTTCATTGACATCTGGGCTGCAGCTAACAAGCTATGGAGTAACTGGGCTCAGATCCCCACTGTAGATTGGATGCAGATTTCCACATCATTCTGGTTATTTACAGAGCAACAGGCTAGGCAGACCTTATTCTTCTTCTGCAAATGGCAAGGCAATAACATACAGACACCCACCCACACCCACACACACTCACAAATACACACACACAAACATACACACACACATACACTCACACACATACACACAATGACTAAATCTTTTGAAGACTAGAATTCAGATGACATGCAGTCACTTCTTTCTGTCACCCAAGCATTCCCATGGTTTTCTAAACACCTGTTGCTGTTCAAGTTTGGCTCTCAAGTACTAAAATTTAGTGATATTTCATTAATGCCCTCAATGATTAGGCATTTAGAAAGATGCCCTATTGATTAGGCATTTAGGAAGATGAATGGCTGATCATGTGTTTTTCCACATTAATTTATCCTTACATGATAGGGTATAAGTGGCTTGAATAGTTGGTCTAGGGGACTTCCTAGGATGACATACTTTGTGTTGGGAAGGGTCTAGGACAGACTCAGATAAGTCTATCAAATGGAGAACCTTTCATGACCACTCTACCCTCACAGTAGTGGGAGTACAAAGTGACTCATGGATCTTCAACAAGGGCTTCAGAAAAGTCAGGCAGGAGCTTCATGAACTCTACTCACATGGTCTCAGTCATTCCTTGCAAGTTAAATACATTTCATTAGCTACAAACTATTCACTAAGGCCAGTGGAGGAAGGAAGGGGAAAGAATTATCACCCTTTGAGGGGAAGCATGTCAAATATCTGTGAATGTTTTCAACTGCGTCATATGCCTAGCCCAAAATAATACAGTTTTAGAGTTAATGGAGTTTCTCTAATAACATGGATAGTGAAAAATATAACATAAACACCATGGACACATGAATCATAGCAGACTTAGAGGTAAAAAAAAAAATCTGTAGCCTCAAAGAAATGGTGGGAAGCAACTTTGTTGCAGAGATGTTGCCCAGGTAACTAACATTTTTATACATGGAAAAGACGGAAAAGAAAATCAGTACTCAAGGTAGGGGCAATCCAAGGCCAGTTATAGTTTTCAAGATTAACCAGCATCCAAATTCAATACAGTATAATGCTAAGGAAAGCACTTTAGGAAGAAAGTAAATCATAAAGCTTGAGTTCAAATGAAGTGATTGGTACCATCAGAGACCATACATGAAGAGTAGAAACAAAACTAGAATCCATGTTCCCCAGAGGGGGTAAACTTGCACTTCATCTCTGATATACGCTTCAGCTCCGATGCTGGGGGTTCTAGCTCTGTAAAGGCACATTATTGTGAGCTCCAGCAAAAACTATCTTTCTTTTCTTGTTGCCATGATTAAAAAAAAAAACTGACAAAAGCAAAGTAAGTAAAACGGTTTATTTTCACTCATAGTTCAAGATAGCAGTCTAACATAGAAAAATCAAGGCAGCAGGAGTGGAAGCAACTGTTCATGTTATATCCATAGTCAATACACGGCGGGGATGCTTCTTAAAGCTCAGCTCTCTTTCTCCTTTTAATATAGTCTAGGATCCCTGGCAGGGAATAACATAGTTAAGATGTGTCTTCTCACATAAATTAGTGTAATAAAGTTAATGCCCCATAGGCAGGCCCACAGGCCCATTTCCCATGTGATTCAGATTCTGTCAAATTGACAGTTAATGCCCACCAGCACAGAAAGCACAGACGATATATCCCAGATTTTCACCTCCTGCTCTTACACTGGGTATGAGGAGAAAAGCCTGGAGAAAGAGGGGCCAGTATTCTCTAATCGAACATTCTAGAAATATTAAACAATGTTTGAGAAATCAAGTAACTGTTTGTTGAATTGTAATGTTATTAATCAGAATGCTTTCCACTAAGATATTTTGTGAAACACCTTCTCCAATATTCCAGAAGCTGTAGTTTAAGATTCACTTTATTGCCAGAAGATGTTCATGCTATAAAAAGTAAAAGCTGAAAATAGTCAATGATATTTTATGTCCTTTGAAATAAAAGCAATACTGCATTTACTTATACATCAGCCCTCTCACATTAATTAACATGTTTTCTTCCACTAAGAGTACTCCAAATCATGCTTCCTGGCAGCAATAAAAAACACAGACTATCACACAGAACATCCCAAACCATCTTTTTTATCTACACACCTACTTCCAGAGATATACACACACACAAAAATCAACAAATTTAAAAAGTGAATTATATTTGAGGAGGAAGCATAAAAATGTACGTCATGTTAATTGGTAGAGGTGATAAACATTGCAATCTACCCAATGACTTTATAGAACAGGTGCCAAGGATCCAAGTGCAACCGATTATGACTAGTAATAATCAGATACATACAGATTAGAGATGCATGTGCCAACATCTCAGTGTTATTAGCAAAAACAATGAGACTTTCTGTAAGAAACAGTATATTTTAAAATGAAATGGAGATCTTTATAAAGGTTAAAAACTCATTCAATTTTATGTCTTACAGGGTTTATACTGAGTTCAATATTGTATAACTGTATTAATTCAACTGTGAACCTAAAAATAAATTTTTTTGGTCTTTTTGAGACAAGGTCTCCCTGTAGCTCCAGCTGGCCTGGAACTCTCTATGTAGACCAGGCTGGCCTTGAACTCACAGAGATCTGCCTGCCTCTGCTTCCCAAGTGCTGGGATTAAAGGTGTGTACCACCACACCCTAAAAATTTTATAAGCCACTTTTGAAACATATGTATCTTTGCTCTGGAAACTGTTATTGAGTATGTTTAAGCTGTAATGAAATGCTTCTTCTAAAAATAAAAAATAACAAAAAAATAAATAAATAAGCAATAACATGATAGAAACAAAGACCAATTCCTTTAGACTGAAATATAGTATTGAGACTCAGTAATACCCAATTGGGTGCTTCATGCATGGACATTATGCTTGGTACAAAGCATAGCTTTGAAGTGTATGAATGATTTTACGTCCTCCAGTATGCAATTATGTACCCCTGCCCCCACACCCAGAGAAATAAAAATGCCTTTAAAAAAAAAAAGCATAGACTACTAAACAGACAATACCAAGAATACAATAACCCCAAGAAGTTATAGTCATGGATTAAAACAGTGTTTTCAAAGCAGCTTTGCAAAGGATAAAGGATATGAAAGTGGGATGTGACAGTTTTACTCAGGAGTCATTTCTATTATTTTATAATTAATTTTACTGATAAAAACTGGTAAAACAATGACAGAAGATTAGCTGAGAATCAATGGTTTTATTTGGAATCTTCAGAACAAATATGGGTATTTAATCCATAGGATGGTACATCTGCTTAACAATTGTTATATCAATACTAAATTAATTATTTAAATATCAGGTATCATTATAAGGTTTGTGGATATGCGTTTATGTTTATCTATCTATCTATCTATCTATCATCTATCTATCTATCATCTATCTATCATCTATCATCTATCTATCATCTATCTATCTATCTATCCATCTATCTATCTATCTATCTAATATCTTCATCATCATCATCATCTATCTAATCTCTTATCATGTACATTTGGTAACTTTTTCTAATGGAGTACCAGCCTGTCCATCACTGTGTCTTAGATGGACTGACAGGAATCTTGGCATCAAGACTTGGGTTCTTTGATGCACAGAGAACAGAATCAAGTAACAAACAGTGCCCTAGGCCTACAATGCTCTAATTTCCCAGTGTTTGAATTGCTTAAATGTAGCTAATTCCTCTATTTGCATTTGAAACATTCATTGCTTCCTAATGGGAAGTTGGCTTCTGAAGATGGAAACAGTCCATTATCTCCAAAGGCTCAGCTAGGTTTCCATTGGTCCTTTCCAGCTTCAACTCTGTTTATTGATAAGCTTGCTCTACCTGTCGCCAAAGTTCTCTCAGGGTCTCTTGAGCTACCAGGCAAACCATATAACATATCTTTATGTGCATTTATTATTGTCCTGGGGAGAGAGAGGAGAGACTTACAAAGAAATGAGCACCCCATGCCTAGCTCCAACACCGCTCAGCTCTGGTGGCATGGCTCAGAACCCCCCACATCAGACTGCTCCCGTGCCACACCCATAGTTACCACTAGCTTTGGCCTGCCCACGCCTCAGGGGCCAGCGGTCTGGGCCCAGGTCCATAAGTTCCAGGCCATTCTGTCCTTGAGTACGCCAGGCTATTGCTGCTGTGCGTTCCCCACACCCGCTGCTTCCCTCCCAACATGGTTCCCAGCAGCCCCTCAGTAGTCCATGACCCCCCACCCCAACCCCTGCAGGCCCCACCCCTAGGAGGAACCAGCCACCTGGGGGACACTACCTTGTAAGATTAATCTCTGTTTTCTGTTTCAACACCCTGGAGTTTATACATGGGACATAATGACTAGATTTTTAAGAGCATCTTAAATCATTATTGTAGAGTTGGATATGGTGGCACATGCCTTTAATCCCAGCACTACTAGGCAAAGGCAGGCAGATCTCTGTGAGATGAAGGCCTCCCTGGTCCTTGTAGTGAGTTCCAGACCAGCTGGGTTGCAGAGAGACTCTGTCTCGAAAAACAAACAAAATATAATAATAATAATAATAAATTCATTTAACTTCTATTAAAGCATTGTATATTCTCATGGTACATGAGAGGCTATTTAACACACACAGAGGAATAAACTATATGGAAACTGAGCCTCAATTAACATAAACAATACTAGGGAAATAAGTCAGCATCTGTCTTTGGAAGGCAGAGAGCCGCACACAGCATTTTGAAGCTTGAGGACTGCTGAGTATTTGCTTTGTTATTGTTTCGATGTAAACTAGAAAAGTAGACACAGCATGAAAAGATATGGTAATAGCTCTGAATTATTATTTATTTTTTAAAATTTTTGGTGCTGTTGTTTGGAGATAGGGTCTCACAACATAGCCCTGGCTAGCCTGGAACTTTCTATGCAGACCAAGCTGGCCTTGAACTTACAGAGATCCACCAGCTTCTGCCTCCTTTGTCCTGGGATTAAAGGTGTGTGCCACCATACCTGGCTTCAAAATTGAAATATGATTCCAGATCAATTCATTTAAACAGCAGACTGATTCTTTTTTCCAGAGACCTTTCCAGAATATAAACATTACCACATATTAGCCCTTTTTCAGGGTTTCATGTCTCATCAGTAGTTTAAGAATGCAGGGACTGGAGAGGTGGCTCAGCAGTTAAGAGTACTGGCTGTTCTTGTAGAAGACCCAGGTTTGAATCCCACCACCCATATGGCAGTTAACAACTGTCTCTAACTCCAGTTCCAGGTGATCCTACACCTTCTTCTGTCCTCTGCAGATATTGCAGGACATGGATGAACTTACACATATGCAGGCATAGCACTCATGCACATAAAATAAAAATACACTGAAGGACATTTGGGTACAAACACCTGAATGACTCAGCATGTATGGCTGAGTGCATAGGATGGGGGTGGCATGGAGGCGGGAAGGGGTCTGAATGTTAGTGGGGAATAATGTATGAAAAGTTAAAAGCTCAATAAAAAGAAATAAATTTGAAAAGTAAAAATTAAAAAAAAATAAAGAAATAAAAACGATGGCTTTGGAGTTTGTCCTCAGCACCACACAAAAACATACAACACACATATACATTAAAATCAACCTACCATATGACTTGGTTATACCACTCCTCCTTGGCATATACCCAAAGGACTCATCCTATTGTAGAGACACTTGTACAACCATGTGTGTTGCTGCTCTTTTCACAATAGCTAAGAGACAGGAGCAACCTAAGTGTCATTCTATTCAGCAGTAAAGAAAGATGAAATAATGAAATTTGCAGGTAAATGGATGTATCTAGAAACCGTTATACTAAGTGAAGTAAACAGACTCAGAAAAAGAAACAACATATATTTTGCCTCCTACGTGGCTCCTAAAACCAAATCCTTTTAAACTCCAGGTCCTTGTAATAAGATGATGTTATACAGCAGTCCCTTCTGCATGAAATAATTACCGTCATCACAACTTCAGCTGAGCCTGATAACTAAACATTGTCACAAATTGGGCTTTTGATGGTTGTGCTCATTCATTAAAGGAGTGCCAAGCAGGGTCACTGGACCCTCACCTGATTATCCAGCCACTCTTCCCAGCCAACTAGTCCAGCCTTGGAAGATAAAAGAAAAATGAGGAAGAACCCAACAGAGGGATGCTTTTGGAAGCCCTTTTCAAGAAACTCCAACAAACTTTCATATGAACATTTGAAAATTGTCCTGTTCTGACTTTTTTTCTAGTTTCCTGTCTAGAACTCATAATGCTAATTACTCTTGCCTTTACTTCTCCTTCACATCTCCTATTCACGATTCAATGACATTCTTTTCCCCCTAGAGATAAGAGTTATGCAATTTGAGAGTTTTTTAGATAGACCCACTGAAGGGGTACTCCAGTTGCCTCATCTTGTGTCCCTGTTCAGCATGGAAGAAGGCAGAGAGGTCTGCGTCCCTATTCCCTATTCACAATTTGGGTAGCCCCTTCAGAGGATGGCATGATAAGAATAGGAGGTAGGAATTGGCTAGGCAGTTAATGTAAAAAGACTCCAAAGAAATGTAGCCAGTTTCTTGGCTAAAAGTCAAAATGTCCTTGGGCCTGTTAGCAACATACACTGTTCCAAAAGTCAAAAATATCAAAAGTATTTGGTAGCTTGTATCTAAACCTTAAAAGATTTTAGGGTTAACTCTTCAGAGGGGGGAATGTTGGAGGGGAGGGGGGAGCATGGATTTGATCAAAACACCTTGTATGTATGCATGAAATTCTCAAGTTTTTGTAAAAATTAAAAAAAAAATACAAAGAATCATTAAACACATAATGATGTTCAACTTAGGGCCTAGAGAGATGCTTCATCCATTTAAAAGTGCTTGCTGCCAGTTAGGAAGACTGGAGTTGTAACAAGCTGGGCATCCCACATATGCCAGTAACCCTATCCCTGAGCTGATGGGAGAATCTCTGTGGCTTGCTGGCTTTCCTCTGAGAAAACATGAGCCCAAGGCTCAGGAAGAGATCTTGCCTCAAAATAAAAAGTGGAAAGTGATAGAGGCAGACACCCAATATCTTCTTCTGGCCTCTGTGTGCATGTATGGGGAACACACCCACATACTCACATATATATATACACATCTAACCAGATAAAGTTCAATCTCAATAGCCATCAGAGAAATGCAAATTAAAACTACATTGAGATTTCATCTCATTCCAGTCAGAACTTTAGTCATTAAGAAAGCAAATGACAATTGCTGGTGAGGGTATGGACAGAAAGAAGACTGTGTATGGCTGCTGCTGGGAACTTAAAAGAATCCAACACCATAGAAATCAGTATAGGTGTTCCTTTAGAAGCTACAAGGAGACCAACTCTATGAACTGGCTATGTCACTTCTATATATTCATCCTAAAGCCCCCACGTGAACACATCACGGAGATATTTACACATCATTGCATGATATGGTATCACTATTTGTAATGACTGTGTTATACAACCAAACTAGCCATTTGACAGCATAGGAATGCATAAAAAATGTGGTATCAACTGGTCAACGTGCAAAGAATAAGGTACTGCAGAGTGCTCAGCTACAAATGTCACATATGTTGCACCTTCTCTCCACAAGGTGTGGGGATCACCATGGTAGAGGAGGGAAAGACTGTACAAACAAGTGATGAAGAAGATGATAATGAAATGATGTTTTCTTGATACAACAGAGCAGGTGCACAAATGAACTCACAGAAGTTCTGACACCATGAACAAGACGTTTGAAAATCCAAGCCAGCCAAAATCCCAGCATGGAGAGGAAAGTAAGTGTGACATCTACACTTAGCAACAGAGCTAGTAACAATGATAGCTACTGGGAGAGGGAGAGTCAGTTTTCTTTAAGGGTGCAACTCCTGGTATGTTGATCGTGTTCTCGGGGATGGACCTACACCCAAGAGTATTTGGGAAACATAAATTGGATAGATGGGCTTTAAAAAAAGAGTGACACAAATCTGGGTAGGGAGGTAGAGAAGGATCTGAGAGGAGCTGTGACAGGGACAGTGAACATCATCATAAAACATTGTATGAAATTCTCAAAAAGTTAAAAAAGTGTTATTTAAAGATAAAAATATATACACAAATAATGAAATTGCAAGAGAATATGTTATTTGCATATAGTTATTTACTGATTATATTAATATATTGTGATTATTTCTAAAAATAAAGAAAATGAGGTATTTATAAAAAAATAATAACATGCAAAATTGTCATCTAATACCTCCAAGTGATAATGACATTCACAAAGCACTTCACATTCTCCTATACCTCCAAGTCTCTTGCATAAGTTTAGTTATTGTTCTCAGAGGGCCCTTTCTGTTCTTTCTTTCTTTAATTCTGTTCAACTCTTCAAATTCATCTTTTCTTAAAGACTTCTGTGAATACTTCCACATCTTAGTTTCTTATAAAGGCATTTTCTTCCCCAGAATCCCAGTCCTACCAAAGGATATCATAAGGTCATATAATGAGAATATTAAATAAGGTAATGTTTGTGAAGCAAATGATGGAGTATTGAGAGCTGACAAATGGTAAAAACTTGGAAAGAATTAAAGGTTGTTAAATATTTTTTTACATTTTCCATTTATTGTTGGATTTTTTGGTTGTGTGTGTGTGTGTGTGTTTGTGTGTGTGTGTGTACCACATATTCACAGGAACGACAGAGAACATCTGTCAGTTCTCTCCTTCTACTGTGCAGAATCTAATGATTGAACTGAATTAGTCAGGCTTTGTGGTGAGCACTTGTATCTGCTAAGCTGCTTCCCTGGTCCTTGGTTAAAAAAAAAAAATCATTTATTATCAAGTATATACGCTGTTGTTCTGCTCACTCTACTGTACAGTATCTAAATGTTCCAATTTCCAGTCTTTAACATATTACCATCTGCTATTCCATACTTCAGCATATTCACTAAGTATGGCATATAAGGGAGGATCAGGCAAAGATGTCATATTTGATACTGTTTTTGTTGTTGCTTTTGCTTAGAAATTTATTGTATGTCTTAGATACGATTTTCTTTTTATTGAAGAAGCTTTTAGATAAAAGCTGCACCTTGTTTTAAGTATACCATTTTGTATAACTTAAGCAAGTTATGATTATAAAACTTCTACCTTGATAAATAATGTATATTGGTTACAGTTTCAGGCATTGTCTTTTCTCCTGGGATACCAGCAAATAAGTTACTCAAGAAAGAATATAAATGGGAAATATTGTTATTATTTCTTTTTGGGATTTGTTTTTTAATATGACAAATTTTATCTGTGCTTCATTCCTGTGCACTGTAGGAGGCTGTTTGTGATATAGGCAAATCAAGGTGCAAACTGCAATGATTAACATATTTAAGAAAGCTAGGCTTGGTGTCACATGCCTTTAATCCCAGCAGTACGTTGGCAGAGGCAGGCAGATATCTATGAGATGGAGACCAGTCTGATCTAAATACCAAATTCCAGGCCAGCTGGCACTGCAGGAAGACCTTGTTTTAAAAAACAAAACCAAACACAAACAACAGAAAAAAGATATTTGGCAAAGTCGAATATAGTAATTATGAATGAGGACCTATAGGGTAGATGATCCAGATTTTTTAACTGCAGCTGTATGCTAAGACTGTGACCTTGGGCGGAGAATTTATATATGTACATATTATGATAATGTTGATGGTGATGATGGTTGTGGTGGTTCAAATGAGAAATGTTCCCATACACATATGTATATGAAGACTTTGTCCCTAGTTGGTGCTGCTGTTTCTCAGGTTGAGGAAACTTTAGGAGGTATAACTTTGCGTTGAGAGCTCGTAACCTTGGACCATGTTGGTTTGCACTCTCCACACCTAGTTTGTGGTTGAAGGTGTTCACTTTCAGCTTTTGGCTTATACCCCCATATCTGCCACTTGCTGGCCTGACTCCTTACCATAGTGGACTTTTATCCCTCTGGAATTCTAAGCCCAAGTAAACTGTTTCTTCTATAAGTTGCCTTAGCCATGGTATTTTATCACAGTGCCAGAAAAGAAGCAAACGTAATGGTGATTGTGATGAAGTTGATGATAAGGTGTTAAAGGACCTTAAAGAGGATATAACAGCTCCACCTTGCATCACAGTACTTCACATTCAGAAGGGAACCAGTAAGGGTGGTTCATTCATATTTTGACCACCTTTGTAACTTTTCTCCACTTCTTGGGATGGAAACTGTATATTATTGCATATCTAGACAACATTTCTTCCAAGTCGAATCCCTTTTCTTATTGCTTTCATCCCATTTTCAAGTTCCATCTTCTCAAGGTCCTAATTTCTCTCCTCAGTGTGTGTGTGTCAGTCATATAAAAAGTGGCTGAAAAGATTGTGGATTTTCCACTCTTTACCACACTCTCTCCATCTTTTGCGACTCTACAATATAAAATATAGAACGCTGATACCTGCAAGCAAGTGCTAAATTTCTGTGATTTCAAGAATAAATACTTTTTTGTTTATAGTAGGAAAGACTTCCAATAGGGATGTAAGATTCAAAACTGTCACGTGAGTACGAACCTGTCATTTTACAGGAGTCGCAGATTCTTTGCTGGTTATTTGCAAGCTCTTTGTTTTCCCTTTTCTTTTCCAGCTGGAAGTTGTTTATAACGCCCTCACAGAAAGGACTGTCAGCACAAATAATGTGGACTGTGAAACAAGAAAATCTGAAATGAAAGCACATGCTCTAGTCTCCCAGGTAAATATGTTTCACAACTCCACTGTTTCATTTGCCACCGCCTGTATCAAGAGAGTGGTTTTCACTAAACCATTCTGAATCTGTATATTGTGAAAGCAAGCACAGGAAGAGAATAGTGGATGCCAGTGTGATTTCTATCCTCTAAGACTGCTTCATGCCTTTACCATTCACGTTATTTGTGAATCAGTCCATAATATATCCAGTGTGTTTCTTGACCAACAGAGCACATGAACCAACTTACAAAATAACCAACTACTAATGTTAAGTGAAAGACCTATCTTAAAGATATAGATTCTTAAAGAGTATGAGCCACATACATGGTGATATACACTTTAATCACAGCACTCAAGAGGCAGAGGCAGGCAGATCCCTGTGAGATTGAGGCTAGCCTGGTCTACATAGGGAGTTTCAAGTCAGCTGAGGTTTCAGGGAGACCCTGATAGAATCCCCATCCAGAAAAAGAAAAAAAAAAAACAAAAACAATATTTGAGACTCTAAATATAGGGTGAAATATCTGGTATCAAGAAATCCTTCATAAACCTGTACATGAAACTAAGCAACAAGAGTAACCACTGAGGGCTGGGGTGATGGCTCAGTGGGTAAAGTGCTTGCCATGCAACCTTGAGGACCTGAGTTCGAATTTCTAGAACCCACTGTGGGTGGCAGTACCAGTGCATAGAAGTGTAGTCTGTAATCAGTGTTCCTACATGGATGGGAAGTGGGGGCAGTAGGATCCCCCAGAGCTGGGGCAATCACAGTAGAACATCATAGAGTGTGAACAATGTAAAATAACATGACATACACAGTAGTGAACCACATAGAGACCCTGCCTCAATGAAGTTAAAAGACCACAAACAATGTTTGAAGTTGTCCACTGACCTGCAGCTATTCATTGTAGCATGTGTACACCCACATTCACATACACACTACACACCACACAAGCACACACACATACACACACACACACACACACACACACACACACACTTAGACCCCACAAGATTAAAATAAAAAAGAAAGAGAAAAGAATATCCAATGAAATGGTAGTGGTGGTCAACTAAGAATCAAAGGGACCTGACTCCTGCTGGCCAATCAGTGATCACGGCTGACAAGCAGAATGGGTACCATGTGCCAGGAGCCTTTGCGTTTTGCCTAGACCACGTCTCAATAAGAAAGTTCCAATTTAGTAAGCAAACGTCCAAGTTCACATTAATGTTGCATAGTAGAGCCAAGATTTTATTGGCCCACAATGCCTGGTTAAACTTCTAGCTTCAAGGGCTGTACAGTCCTCTTCACTGGGATGAGAAAACTTCAGTACAGGTCTTCATTGTTATTTTATTAGTGGTGACGTATAAAATCAATATCCGTGTACGGAATAACAAGAATAAAATAAACAAAATAATTCTTAGCAGCTGAGACAGTCAATAAGCACTGGTTTAAGCCTATGAAATAAATATAGATGGGGGGACCCAGGGTCACAGCCATGGTGCTAGTGACTGGGCAGAAAAAGGATAGGTGTTTTGATCAAATCCATGCCCACTCCCTCCCCTTCAACTCCTCTCATAGCTCCCCATCACTTTTGTTCTGATAACTTCATGTACTCGTTCTTCTTCTTTGACTTATTTAGTTTTATGGGGTTTTTGGCTACTCTAACAATCCCCCTTCTGAAGAGGTAACCCTAAAATGTTTTAAGGATTAGATAAAAGCTCCAAATACTTTTGACATTTTTGATCTTTGGAATGGAGTAGGTTGCTAAGAGGCCCAAGGACATTGTGAGTTTTAGCCAAGAAACTGGCTACTTTTCTTTGGGGTCTTTTTACCCTAACTGCCTAGCCAATTCCTACCTCCTATTCTTATCACACCATCCTCTGAAGAGGTTACCCAAATTGCCAATAGGGAATAGGGACACAGACCAGTCAACCACTCTGGCTTCTTCCATGCTGAACAGGGATGCAGGATGAGGCAATTGGAGCACCCCTTCAGTGGATCTATCTAAAAGACTCCCAAATTGCATAACTCTTATCTCAAAGAGGAAAAGAAAGTCTTTGAATTTTGAATAGGAGATGTGAAGGAGAAGTAAAGGCAAGAGTAATTAGCATTACAAGTCCTAGACAGGGAACTAGAAAAAAGTCAGAAGAGGGCAATTTTCAAATGTTCATATGAGAGTCCATTGGAATTTCTTGACAAGGGCTTCCAGCATCCCTCTATTGGGTTCCTCCTCATTTTCCTTCTGTCTTCCAAGGATGGACTCTAGAGTGATGGATTCAGAATTTTCTTTTAGGTATTTTGATAGCTGTTGGAGTAGTTAGAATCAGTGTCAGTTCCCTCTAAAATGCTTCTAGATAGGGGGAGAAAACAAATTTACCATTTAGCCATCATTTTAGAACAATAGTGGGTTGTTTCCCTTAGCTACAGGTGTGCACTACAGTACTGCACACCAAGATCTGAAGTTTTACATCTGAGCAGCACCTTCTGCTAGAAATAAAATCATCAATGAGAAATAATTGTCTAAATCACATCTTATATGTTATATAAATTAATGTCTGGGAAGTGTAATCCTTTGAACTCCTAAAGAAATATACTAATGACTTTACTTTTTGGTTATACTTTCCTTTTGGGTGTTTAAGACCATAGAGTTGGCCCAAATAAATCAATTTATTTTTACATT
>NW_008339517.1:2406528-2454172 GCF_000622305.1 Nannospalax galili
CTACAGGACATTTTGAGACATGTTCCATAGTCCCCTGGAACTTAGTCGACTTTGGACTAAGGGCCAAAACTGTCATTTAAGTCCCTCTGACCACATTAGTATAGGCCTCAAACTATGGCTGTTAAATATCCAATAAGGTTAGTTCCACCAGTCTGGTACTTTTAATTGTCATGTGCTATGTAGATAAGGCTTGGGTAAAAAAACAAATATTTTCAGATAAACTTCAACTAGATATAAATTTTGTTCCTTAAACTAGTTGATTAAACTATGACCATAGACATTTTAAGATTTTGTGTATATTATTTTGTCTTATCCTTTATATATCATAACAAACCTAAAGAAACCTTCATCATGTGCTTAGGCTTTCTCATTTTTTACTATTTTGGAAAATATCTCCATTCCCACATCCTTTTAACATCTTTTACATTCTCATTTTCTTTTTTTTAAAAATAATTATGAGACATAATAGCACTAACAAATAAATTTTCCATGTATTGTGAGACTTCTTTGCCTCGGGATGCTAAACAATGCTTATTCCCCTGCAAGGTTCTAGTGTCCAGCCAATGTTTGATTGAAGTTTTACTGGGGAACCAATGAATTTATTGAGGTTACCTACTGATATCGCTGAGGGGTTGCTGAGGTGTATGAATGACCTGAGGGTATACACACTGGAAAGCCTTCCCCAGATTGTATACTTTAACCCTCCCCAAATCCTGGAGGCCCCATGTGATTAGGGTAAATTGGCTGGGAAAAGAGGCAGGATAATGCAGTGAGGGTCCAATGACCCTGCTTTGCCCTCCATTAATGAAGGAATACAAGCGTCAACAAGCCCAACTGTGACAATTTTTAGTGCTCAGGCTCAGCTGAAGTTGTGATGATGCAGAAGGGACTTCTACATAGCATCATCTTTTTCTTTTTTTCAGCATAATCTTTTTAAAAGGACCTGGAATTTAAAAGGATTTGGTGCTAAGATCCACATATGAGGGACTACATATGTCATTTGTTTTTCTGAGTCTGAGTTACTTAGTATAACATTTTCTAGATCCATCCATTTACCTGTTAATCTCATTATTTCATCTTTCTTTACTGCTGAATAGACCTCCATTGTGTAAATATACCACATATTTGTTAGCCACTCATCAATTGAGGGGCACTTGGGTTGCTTCCATTTCTTAGCTATTGTGAAAAGAGCAGCAACAAGCATGGTTGTACAAGTGTCTCTACAATAGGATCAGTCTTTGACTATATGCCAAGGAGTGGTATAACCAGGTCATATGATAGGTTCATTTTTAGTTTATTAAGAGTTCTCCACACGGTTTTCCATAGACGATGCACAAGTTTGCAATCCCACCAGCAGTAAATGAGCGTTTCCCCTTTCTCCACATCCTCTCCAGCATTTGCTATCATTTGTTCTCTTGATCCTAGTCAGTCTGATGGGGTAATGTGATACCTTAAGGGGATTTTAATTTACATTTACCCAATTACTAACGATGTTGAACACTTTTTGAGATGTTTCTTAGCCATCTTTATTTCTTCATTTGAGAACTCTCTGTTTAGATATTTAGCCCATCATTTAATTGGGTCATTTGGTTTCTTGAATCTTTATTTTTTGAGTTATTTATATATTCTGGATGTTAAACCCCTATCAGATGTGCAACTGGTGTAGATTTTTTTCCCATTCTGTGAGTTTTCTATTCACCTTTTTGATTGTTTCTTTTGCTGTACAGAAGCTTTCAGTTTAATGAGGTCCCACTTGTTGATTGCTGACCGTAATTCCTGAGCAAATGCTGTCTTATTTAGAAACTCCTTTCCTACATCTATACCTTGTAAGTTACTGCCAATATTTTCTTCTAATAGTATCAGGGTTTCCAGTTTCACATTGAGGTCTTTGAGCCATTTGGAATTGACTTTTGTGCAGGGTGAAAGATAGGGGTTTAGTTTCATTCTTCTACAAGTAGAGATCCAGTTTTGCCAGCACCATTTGCTAAACATGCTGTCTTTCCTCCAGTTAATGTTCTTGGCCCATTTGGCAGTGGCTGAAATTGCATGTACTCGGGTTTGGATCTTCAATGATATTCCATTGATCTATGTGTCTATTTTTGTGCCAGTACCATGCTGCTTTCAAGACAATAGCTCTGTAGTATACTTTGACATCTAGTATAGTAATCTCCCCAGCGTTGCTCTTTGTGTTCAGAGTTGCTTTGGTATCTGGGGTCTTTTGTGCCTCCATATGAATTTAAGGATTTTTTTCTAATTCTGTGAAATATGTCATGGGGATTTTGATTGTAATTATATTGAATCTATATATTGCTTTTGGTAGGATGGTCATTTTCACAATATTAAGTCTTCCAATCCATGAGCATGGGAGTTCCCTCCATCTCCTGGTGTCTTCCTCAATCTCTTTAACAATTTAAAATTTTCATTGTAGAGATCTTTGGTGTCTTTGGTCAGATTTATTCCAGATATTTTTTTGCAGCTATTATGAGTTGGTGCATTTCTCTATATTCTTTCTCCAATTCTTGTTATAGAAAGGCTACTGATTTTTGTAGATTGATTTTATAACCTGCCACTGTACTGAAAGTGTTGGTCAGTTATAGGACTTTTCTGTTGGAACTTTTGGGATCTCTTATGTATAGTATCATATTATCTTCAAAACGTAATAGTTTGACCTCTTCTTTTCCAATTAGTATCCTTTAATTTCCTTCTCCTGTCTTATTGTTCTAGCAAGAGTTTCAAACACTATTTTGAAAAGGAATGGTGCTAGTGGACATCCTTGTCTGGTTCCTGATTTTGATGGGAATGTTTCCAGTTTTTCTCCATTTAGAATGATGCTGGCTTTGGGTTTGTTGTATATAGCTTTAATTATGTTGAGGTGTGTTCCCTCTAGTCCAATTCCCTCTACAACTTTGGACATAAATGCGTGCTAAATTTTGTCAAAAGCCTTTTCTGCATCTACTGTTATGACAGTGTGGCTTTTGTCTTTGAGTCCATTTATATGATTAATGACATTTATTGACTTGCGTATATGAAACCATCCCTGTATCGCTGTGATAAAGCCTACTTGATCATGGTGAATGATCTTTTTGATGTGTTTCTATGTGTGGTTTGCAAGTATTTTGTGGAGAATTTTTTCATCTATGTTCATTAAGGATATGGGTCTATAGTTTTCTTTTTTGGTTGTGTCTTTACCCAGTTTGGGCATTAGAGCGATGCTAGTTTCATAGAAGGAATTTGGGAGTTCTCCCTCCGTTTTTGTCATTTTGAATAATCTAAGTAGTATTGGTTGGAGGTTTTCTTTAAATGTCTGGTAGAATTCTGCTGTAAATCCATCTGAGCCTGGGCTTTTTATTACTGTTTCAATTTCCTCATATGTTATGGGTCTGTTTAAATTGCTGATCTCTTCTTGGTTTAACTTTGGTGGTTCCCATGATTTTAAACATCCATCCATTCCTTTTAGATTTTCAAATTTGGTAGCATATAGATTTTTAAAATATTCCCCTTTAATGGTCTGGATCTTTTTGGTGTCTGTTGTGATGTTTCCCTTTTATCCCCTGGTGTTGTTGATTTGGGTTTGCTTTCTTTCTTTGGTTAACTGGGCTAAGGGTCTGTCTATCTTATTTAGCTTTTCAAAGAACCAGTTCTTAGATTCGTTGGTTCTTTGTATCATTTTCTTTGTTTCTATTTCATTAATTTCTGGCCTGATCTTTGTTATTTCTCCCTCTGATGGATTTGGGTTTCATTTGTTCTTGCCTTTCCAGGATCTTGAGTTGCAGTGTTACATCATTTATCTGGGCTCTTTCTAATTTTTAATGTAGGCACTTAGTGCTATAAACGTCCCTCTTAGGACTGCTTTTAAAGTGTCCCAGAGGTTGTATTGTGTTGTATTGTCTTTTTTTGTTGAATTAGGATTTCTTTTATTTCTTTCTTCATTTCTCCTTTGACCCACTCATTGTTTAGCAGTGTGTTGTTCAATTTCCATGAGTTTGTGTAGTGTCTAGGGCTTTGTCCAGTGCAGATTTTGAGCTTTATTGTATTGTGGTCTGATAGAATGCCTGGGATTATTTCAATTTTTTTGTATTTTTTGAGGTTTGTTTTGTAACCCAGTATGTGACCAATTTTTGAAAAGTTCCATGGGGTGCTGAGTAGAAAGTGTATTCTTTGGTGCTTGGGTGGACTATTCGAAAGATGTCTGTTAGGTCCATTTGATGTATGGTATCATTTAATTCAGACATCTCTCTGTTTATTCTTTGTCCAGTTGACTTGTCTAATGGAGACAGTAGGGTACTGAAGTCTCCTACTATTACTAAGTTGGGGTTAATCTGTGTCTTAGAGTCCTGTAGTACTGTTTTTATGAATTTGGGTGCACCAGAGTTTGGTGCATATGTTTTAAGAATTGCAATATCTTCTTGGTTAACTGTTTCTTTGATCAAAATGAAGTGACCCTCCTTATCTCTTCTGATTAGTTTTACTTTGAAGTCTATTTTGTCAGATATTAGAATTGCAACCCTTGCTTGTTTCTTAGTACCATTTGCTTGGTGAATGGGTATCTTGCAGACAGCAAAGAGATTAATTTTGTTTCTTAATTCTTCCACTTAAACTGTGCCTTTTGACTGGTAAGTTCAATTCATTGATAGTTAAGGATATTATTGAAAGATGTGTATTGGCTCTCATCATTTTGATTGCTGTTTGTGTTCTCTGTCTAATTTTGTGTTTCCTCCATTGTATCTTTATGTATTTTCTTTTGCTGCTCCTGGGTTATGGTTGTTTCTCTCTCTCTCTCTCTGCTGTCTGTATTGCTTCAAGTATTCTTTGAAGGGCTGGTTTTGTGGACATGTATTCTTTCAGGCTTTTTGTGTCATGGAAGATTTTTCTTCCCCCCTCAACTATAATCAACATTTTTGCTGGGTAATGTATTCTGGGATGGCATCTATTGTCATGTAGACCTGGAAATAACTTGGTCCAGGCTCTTCTGGCTTTCATAGTTTGCACTGATAAGTCAGTTTTAATTCTGACAGGCTTTCCTTTTAATGTGACTTGTTTTTCTTTTGCTGCTTTCTGTAGTCTCTCTTTGTTCTGTACATTTTTACTATGATATATCTTGGGGAGTTTCTTTTCTGATCTTGTCTATTTGGTGGTCTATGTGCTTCCTGTATTTGAATGATGATGTCGTTCCTTAATTTTGGGAAATTCTCTTCTACAATCCTGTTTAAGATCTGGTCAACACCATTATCTTAAAATTCTTCTCCTTCCTCTATTCCTATGATCCGTAGATTTGGTCTTTTCATGGTATCCCACATCTCTTGCATATTCCATTCATGTGTTTTTAAAATTTCTCATAATCTTTGCTTGAGTGGTTCATTTCTTCAACTTTATCCTCCATTGTTGATATTCTGTTTTCCAGAAAGTCTGGTGAGACTTTCTCCTGTTGTTTCAAGTTGGCTTATTGAATTGGCTTATTGAGTTTTTCACTTCCTTCTTCATTTTGGCCTGAGTTTTCTTCAATGTTTCTCTCTCTTTTGTGAATTCATTCTGGAGTTTATCGTTATCTTCTTTTAGTTCTTTGATTTGCTTGTTCATGTGTTCTTTAAATTCATTGACTTCCTTGATCATGTTTATAACTGTTCTTTTAAATTCAGTGTCCTGAGTTGTCTCTAGGAGGGTTCTCCTTGTAGAACTCTTCTACAGGATTGGTGGGCTGGGGAGATAGTGTTTTGGCTTTCCATTTTATTCTTATTTCCTTATGATTTTGGCATGTGAATTTCTTTTGTTGTTTATGATTCTGATATGAGAATTAAGTTGAAGTATGCTTCTGTTTGTATTATCTGGGTGCCTAGATCCTTTCTTTATTGGTTATGTAAATCTGGTTGGTACAGGGTTCAGGTTCTCTCAGGTTTAATTTAGAGGGAACTGATGGCTTCAGATTAGCTATTCAGAAGTACCCACAGAAGCCCAATTCAGGTTCAAGTCAGGTACACTCAGGCTTTCTTCACCATGTGGAGGCAGGATCTGGGTGCCCTCAGGCAGTCCACCCTCTAAGGTTGTCTCCTAGGATCTCAGCCTTTGTCTACCAAAGCCAGATCTGCATGGGGCCTTGGGAGGTGCATCACAAAATCCCAGGTAAGAGAGTGGATATGGCACAATTAGGAGAAGCTCATCACCACATGGAAGTAGAATACAGGGGCTCTCGGGCAGTCCCCCAGGTTCTCAGGCCCTCTGCCAGAGGGAGGCCAGAACTCAGCACTCTCTGGCAGTCTGCTGAGATCAGAGCCGCTGCACTGAAGGAGGTTGAAGCCCACCTTCTAAGGCTTTCAATCATTTTAAAGGCTAGAGATTATCTGAGGGTTTTTTTTCCAGCACAATATTGTGTTGTGTGTTCTGAATACTGGCACAGTACATTTATAATGAGCATCTATTTGCAGCAATAGTTTTTATTTTGTCATTCCCAAGTTTAGAGCTTATTAGAAAGTATGGGAGTAGTTTTAAGGGTGAGGAGAGCGAGGGGATGGTAAGGAAAGGCACACATAAAGAAAAGCATAAGGGCACTTAAACAGCACAAATAAAATAAGCAGGAACATTAAACTAAAGCCTGAGCCATTTGGTTAAAGAATGAAACCTTGTTGCAGGATTCCTTAGCTTCTCTGTTACAGTGACGGGTCCCTATGTGGGAGCTATGTTAAGGATATAGTAAAAGTCACATTTTAACAATGGGTCTAGTTGAAGAGAGGGGGAGAGACACAGAGAGGGAAAGAGAAATTTGAAAAATGAAAAATGGAGGAAAGGAGAAAGAGAACTGTTTATTGAAACATCTTTTAATCAGGAAAAATAAATAAAATAAACATTTAATAATTAAACTGTATCTTTCGAGTCCAAAACAAAGTGACATAATCCTGAAGAAGGTAAAGTGATGCTTCTTTCTGCACATGAACCCAAATCTCTCATAAATTACTTTTGTTCCTGACACAATGCTCAAACAATTTCGATAGCATTCATGGTAAATTTTTTCCCTCACCTTGCAGTTGACATCGTATTTTCATTTTCCTTCCCCTTAGAACCGTACTGTCTGGAAACAGGTGATTATTAGAAAGATGACATTGTAACTTTAATGAGAAGATCATGCCTTAGTGATCACAGCGAATCAGATGTGACACTAATGCATTGTCTTTAAGGACACAACATTTGCCTTCACAACATATAGCAGCCACATTATCACAAGCACAGGCATAGATTAAAAAAATAGCATGAGTTTAATAATCTGCAAGTGTGATTATGATTGTGGCTGTAGAATCCTCACCAGGAAGCCAATCTCATGCTTTTATCTAAGAGAGAAAGGAAAACATATATGTATATAACCATTTTAGCCCTTTGATAGTCATATTTATTCACATAAACATGTAACCAACAGGATAACAGTTTAATAAAATAACAGGAATTATTAGTATTGGATAAATATCTTTATTGTGATTTAAAAATATTTCTAGTCCTCAATATCTGACTGAACATAAAGAAGCTAATCAGCTTTACCAAGAACTGAGCTCCTTACTTTTAAAATGTTAATGCTAATTTCTAACTCGCAAATAAAATCTCCAAACACCAAGCTGTAATGAATACAAAGTGCTTCTTCCAAAATATCCAACATAAACCCAGGTATAATATCCAAACTCCTACACCCTCCTTAGATCAAGTCACATCTGTTTAAGTACAGACATCATGATAACGCACTGAGTGAGACACGACTCATACATCTCTACTCATCCCAGATAGAAAACCCACAAAAGACCAAAGTAGTGACTGTATCGAAGTCTAACTAGGTGAACTCTAAAAGAAGTATGTGTGAGGAGTTGCACATAAGGACATAGATGATTCAAAAGCAGCTGCACCACCAAGAAGTTCACCCAAATGTAGATGATTAGCAAAAGTGGCATCCTTGGAGCTGTCTGCACAACTTGCAAGGCAAGTCTCAGATTCTCTTTCCATAGCTGGGTTAGTCAATTCTCCTCCCCTAGAGGTCGCTGCTGCTTCTATAAAACTGGGGAGGGACCTTCGAGAGTCTTACAAATTTCATCTTTCCCAGACCTGTGAAGTTGACTTACCTCCTGAGTCTCCTGAGTCTCCCCTCCTTCCTGGAGGGGATCTTTCAATTCTGGAGAAACTGGTAAATGACATAAGGGAGAAGGTTTTATTTTCAAAGATAAAGTGAATCAACTTCACCTAAAGTGAGGTTCATATGCAATAGATTTTTGGTGAACTGATGTCTGCTCTTGTTATTTTGTCACAGTAAAGTCATGCAAGTGCTATAAAATGTTTCCATTTAGCTTCTAACTGATATTTACCTAAGTATATGAACGCTGAGAGATATCATATTCTGTAACACATGGGAATGTAGATATTTGAGTCTGTGGTTCCCCAGTGAGACTGTCTCGTATATATTCTCAACAATTTCATAATGCAAAGGCAAAATAACCCTGAGTTATTGTCTCTTCATTATCCACCTCTAAAAATGTGTTGTCACAATGGTTACTAGTATTTAGTAGACTGAGACAGATGCTGTCCATAAGGGAAAAAAGATTCAAATGTTTTACCCCTTTCTCAGTACAGATTTTGACATTTTTTAAATGATAATGTTGACTTACAAGATGTTGCTCCATCTCAATAAATTAGATATCGTAATGGTTAATATTATGAGTCAATTTGAATAAGCTAATAGATACTTAGGATACTGATTCCAACATATTCCATGCCATCTCCAGGAGTGATTTCTAGAGAGTTGTGCATTTTAGCATGTCAAGTAACGACGACTCTCTCTTCCCGATTTGGGTCAGCTCCGTGCAGTTTTTTGGGTGCCCAGATAGAGCAAAATATTGAAAAAGGGAAACCATTCTCTTTTTCTTTTGGAGATGGAATACCTTTCTCCAGCTCTGGAAAAAATTAAAATATGATTCGAATTCATAAGATTAGAAAAATCTATATGTTCTAGAACACCATATAAGGAAATTTTCTTAATATTGTTCTTGACAACATTTTCTTGAGCATGACACCAAAAACCAGAGGTCACAAAAAACATAAGAACTTCAGCACAAGAAAATGCTTCTCTACAGAAAAGTAAAAAATAAAATGTGGGGCTTTAAATGAGAATATCCTTGGGCCTCTGTTCTTGGTGCTGTTGGGGAGGTCATGGGACCTTTAGGAGCTGTGGCCATGCTGAAGGAAGCACGTCACCGAGGGCAGGCTTTGAAAGTTCTTAAATTGTGCCAGATTTCCAGTTTCTCTCTGCTTCCTGTGCCTGCCGGAAGATGTGAGCTCTTAGTTTTATGCTGTGGTCACCTCCTCCCACCATGCCTCCTCTGCCATTATGAACTCAGCCTCTAGAACCATAAGACAAGTAAGTCCTTCCTTCTGTAGTTACCTTGCTTAATATGTCTTTTTTTTTTTCACAGCAGCAGAAAAGTAGTTAACATATAAAATTAAAAGGCAATCTATGGAATTAGAGAAAATAGTTGAAAAATGTAATATCCAAACTGTATCAAGGACTTTTGCCTCTCAATAGCCTGACAACAACAAAAATCTACATGCATACTCCTAGTATAAAATTGCCTAAGGAGCTGAATAGACATTTCTTCAAAGAACACATGCAAATTGCCAACCAAAGGCAGCTCATTGCCAAAAACCATTGGGGAAACACAAAGAGGAAACATAATGAGTTACCACCTCACCTCTGTTATATTTTTGTCATATTAAAAACAGAACTAGCATATGACTAAACAACCTATGTGTCCAAAGGAATTTATATAAGAGTCTTGAAGAGATGACTAAATTCTTATATTCACTGCAACATTGTTAATAATGATGAAGACTGAGAGACATTAGACAAACAAAGTGTACCATACATATATAGCGCATTGTTCAGCTTCACCTATGGTACTGACAGCACAGATTAACCTGGAGGACATTATCCAAGGTTAAATAAGCCAGCCACGGGATAAATACTATGTCAGAGTGTTAGCCAAAAGAACCTCAAATGCCCAAACTCAGAATATGTGCCATAAAGAAAATATATGATTTTAAAATATTCATGTTGGATAGATTTGGGGCTTGTCTTTCCTTCCCTGTGCTATGCTTTTGTTTTGTTTTTGTTTTTTTCCCCTGTGGTTGCTTTTTTTTGTCTTATTGTTTCTTTGGGTGCCTGATGGGCATAATAAACTAGACAGAAACACAGAGCTCAGTACTCTTGTTGATGTATATTTCATTTTCTTAAACTGAAGTTGAAAAAGAGAAATATTTTATTCTATTGTCTTCTGTCTGTCTGCTTCTTTCTCTCCAGCTTCAAATCCTAGTCTTCTACAGAATAAAATACATCACTGACAAGACCGTCCAAAACAAATAGCTTTCCTTGAACATTAATTGGAAATGTTGGTGGCAAGAAAACTCCACATCAAAATGGCCCATGGTCACAGGAATTTTTTTATTTATTTATCTGTGCAGTTCTCAAGAATAAAGTTTTGTTGTTGTTGTTGCTGTTGTTTTGTTTTGTTTTTTCACTGGGGACAGAGTCTCATGTAGCCCCAGCTGGCAAGGCACTTGCTATGTAGACCAGACTGGCCTGGCTGGCCTTGAACTCACAGAGATCTGCCTGCCTCTGCCTCCCAAGTGCTGGGATTAAAGGACACCACACCCAGAATAAAGATTTTCAATGCATATATAGAGAGTTTTTATGAAATAAACTTTTTAAAAAGTATACTGTCTTGTTCTTCTTGAAGAGGAATACAGTTTCTGATAATACAGTAACAAGTTTGAAAGTCAGACAAGTGTTAAATGAGTGTATACTATGAATTAAGAACAATCATAACATGACAGAGAAAATTTTAATTTAATGCAAAGGGGTGGGATGAGCAAGTGAGACAGTATGAATAGTAAGCTAAAAAACAAACATACTTGTAATATAGAATTTAAAAAATGAACTGGAAAAATGTTTCAGCAGTTAAGAGCCCTGACTGCTCTTCCAGAAAACCCAGGTTTTGTCTCAGCACCTACACGGTGACAATCTGTGCTCTCATCTGGCATCCACAAGCATTGTATGACATGGGTACACTTATATACATGCCTAAAAATTATTCATACACATAAAAAATAAAAATAAATGTTCTTAAAGTTATAGTATTACCTGGAGTGTGTAGAGCCTATTTCCAGAGAAGTTGATTTTTGAGCTAGAATTTGAGAATGTTAATACTGTTTTTAGCTATATAAAATTTGAAAAAAGGTTGACAATACCTATCCTCTGTCGGGAGCCGTAAGCCCCTACCCCAGGAAATAGCAAGACCTGATTTCTGGCAAAGCTGTCTTTCAGACATCAAGGCTGGCCTGGTTTGAGATTAACCAGATGACTATACTTGAAAGCCTCTCACAAACATGTTGTTCTAACCTGGGCACTTAACGCCTGAGAGACTCCCTCATTTCTCATGTAATTGCTAAGAAACTTTGGTATTCTTCTGTAATCATACAAGTGTAACCTCTTAATTGATTTATAACTTGCTATATAGAATTGTGGTGTTACTATGGAATTTACTCTATGACCAATTGGTGTGGTGTCATTGTGATATTCATTCTGTTAATTGAATTGCTCTACTTCAATGGAATTTTCCCTGCCAACTTCCCCCTCTCCTCCCTATAAAAACTTTGTGTGGATGTTCATTAAATGAGACTTGATCAGAAAGCCTGTCTTGTCTCCATTCTTCGCATCCCTTGTCCCTTTCCGTCCCCTCTCCTCCCTCCAGAAACCCACGTTGACTGTCCTGCGGGTCGGGACAATCCTCATGTACAAATATAATGATAAATTAACATAACTATGAAAATTCTTCAACATCCAACCCTGGAGTATCAAGGACAACAAGAAACAATAGAAGATGCAGGTTAAGATGAAGAATCAGAATTTTGCCAATTAGCACTCATTTACGAGATGACTAGAGGTGTGGGATATCTTCGTGCTGAGGACTGATGAAAGCCAAGTACAATGTAAACAACAATGGTTTTATTCAGGTCACATTTGATTGTTTTTGTTACTGTTGTATTTTTTTTTTGAAAGCATGAAAAAAATGCAGCTTTTGATAAATTTCTTTCCAATTTTAAGAATAGCACTCCATCAGAAAACTATATTCAATGCCTAACAGTTTGTGTAAAGACAATCTTCCCAAGTAAAAGGAGATACAGAAGAATCACTACAAACAAGAACGTGGGAGTCACAGTGATAGGATTAAATTGTCACCAACAGATTTAGCTCCTTACATTCTAAAATGATGTTCTTTGCATCGTCAATTTGATACACTACCTGAATGAATTGATTTCAGGGAAGATGGATATATTTTGGCTCATGGTTTAAGTAATACATTTCATGGAGGCGGGGGAGGCAGCAGGGATGGCTTGCGCCTATGTATCAGAAACTTGTGGTAAACCTATCCAAGCCAATTATCTATAAGACAACTCAGGGGGAAACAGGACCAGCTTATAATCCTAACACTTTGCTCCCCAAAGTGATCTACGTGCTCTAGCTAGGCCACAACTCCCAAAGGTTCCACAGCACTCTTCCCCCCCTAAAAAATCAAATAGTGCTACCAACTGTAGACCAAGTATTCAGACACATGAACCTGTAGGGGAAATTTCACTTTCAAACCATAAAAATGGGAAGGTTGTGATGTTTATAAAGACACACTCCTCCTTCTTGTTAGCCATTCTTGTCCCTCAGGTCTTGCACCCTCAAAAAAAGGTTTCTAATCAGTGTACATAATTATTCTCTGTCTATCACTCAGAGCTGACTTCACATCCTAGGGTCAGTACAGTTGTATAAGCCTCTACCCTCACAAGGGTCTCCCTTGAGGCTCATTGCTCTTCATTCACTTTCAGCCTTATCTTCAATTCGGTGTTTTGTAAATAAGGTCAAAGGACATGATAGATAATGTAGGTAGGGGTCAGAGTTTGGCTCCTATGTGTATCCTAATTTGTATCCATGGGCTGGGATCATAACCACCTACTCCCTTGCCTTTAATTTCAGGCCCACAAAGCTATCCGTCCTTTGTTTCCATCCATGGGGAAAGCCACCCTTCTCACTAGGAAGGACACGGACACTGACCCCAAGGGCCATAGTTGGCTATACCTGGGCCATGGCATCTTGGACGGGGCATCATAGTGGTCATGTTTAGTCCAGACTGGCAGCAGATAGATGCAGTTGACAGATGACTCACTATCAGAAGTTGCATCTTGGAATGAAAAAAATCGTTTGTAGGTCCCAAATCTAGGAACCAAGTTTTTCCTGTGTATGGCTTTAAGAATATGGGGCTGGACAAGTGCTGAGGTTATAGTGGAAAGCATATGGGAAAGGGGGCTCCTGACTCTACTCTCCAGAAATTCATCCCTTGTCAGGCCACAGCATGTCAGTTCATTTTCTGTTAGACTGGACATCATAGTTTCAATCAGGAGTTTTCCACACAAGCTCATGTCTTTAAACACCTGGACCCCGGATATTGATTCTCTTTTGGGAGGCAATAAAAACCTAGTGATACAGGGCATAGCCAGTATATGCAGACCACAAGAAATGGGCCCTTGAAATTTATTCATTCTCAGCTTCAGTGTAGCTCTTTGCATCCTGGTGGGACATGGGGGAAGCAACAGCCAGTTACTCTCCTTCTACTATAGACGGAGCAGCTCCAGCCATTACCCTTTCATGGCCATGTTAATCTGTAAACTCCTCCAGTTTCATATGGTTTCTGTCAGGCATTTGTTGTAGTAAAGATAAAAGTAAGTAATGCATTGGTGAACATCAGCCAGTTTCGGGATCTCCATTCACCCACAAAGATCTGGAAACATACCTGGAGTCATGTTCAAGTCCGTAAGATTCCCTGTTCCCCTCTACAACCTTCCTGAGTGACCAGTGTATGTCTCTCTAGCCATTCTGAGATTTCTTCCAGGGCAGAGCCAAGAAACAGCTATGTACCTCCAGAGCTTAGAGTGAAATTACATATACAACATAACATGTAACTTATATCAAGTCAATATTCAGTTACAAAGTATTGTTTCATTAGGGCAGAGTCTACATTTGCTTTTATTGAATATTTGACTTAATAAAGTTGAAAGGATTATGAATATATGAATATTAAAAATGACACATAGTTTAACACTAGCTCACTTTGCTGGTGCAAAGATCAAGAAAATGAACACAACACGGTGCCCGGCACATTTGGCTGCGTCAATGATTGGGCCATGGCAGTAGTAATGAACACCAAAATACAATGGTAATGATGACTGTGTTATGGGTCCACTTGATAGACCATATTTCCCACAATATGACTTTATCTACAAAACTATTTGTATATTTTTTGACTTGTCTTGTTCTCTCATTTTCTGGATATTTGTCATATATTTTCTTTGTGAGTGGAATTTTCATACTGCCTTCTCATCCTACAGCCATTCCCAACTTCTATCCCATTTTTAGCTCATCTTCTGACACAAGAAATTAACACATAAAAATTATTAATACTGCTCATGGGAGACGTGTGTAGGCATCTTTAACTAGGGCATATCTGCTTAAAGATCACTTTAATGTGTTATTATTGTGCCACCACTTTCCAATACATATTTGCACTGTGACTGTGCTGGATAGCTTTAGGGTCAACTTGACACACCTGGGTTAAGCCTCAATTATGGAATTGCCTCTATAGGCCTGTCCTGTGGCTGTGTCTGCGGGGCATCTTCTTGATTGTTGAGTGATGTGGGAGGGCCCAGCCCACTGTGGGTGGTGCCACGCCTGGGCAGGTGGGCCTGTGTTGCATAAGAAAGCAAGCTGAGCACTGTCCAGGGGAGCAAGCCAGTAAGCAGCATTCCTCCATGGTCTCTACTCCAGCTCCTGCTCCCAGGTTCCTGACCTGAGTTCCTACCTTGGGCTCCCTGATGAACTGTGACCACAGAGATATAAGATAAAATAAATCCTTTTCTCCCCAAGTTGGTAGTGGTCAGAGTATTTTGTCACAGCAATGAAGAAACAAACTAGAACAGTGACTTACTCTTTCATATATGTGTGCCATGATTGTCTCTCACACATTCATAAGCATTTGCACAGCATCATATCCCAACACATGGTTCAGACTGTGACATACTTTGCCATGTAAAGTATATCAGGTTCATGAATTTGTGATTCAAATGATAAAAAAGAATGTGATCACAAATGAAGATGGTGGGAGAGGAATAGAAAGTATTATTTTAAGGGTTGAAAACAATTCCAGTCCCGTTATTCCCAGGAGTCTCTTTATTGCTTCACATTCAACCCCTTTTTGAATTCTTCTTGTGTCTTTGTTGTCTGCTTGTGTATTTATTTCTTTGTTCTTCGTGTCGTTCCTTTCTTCTAAGAAGCCCTCCTGGTAGCTGTGACAAGCCAAGAGAGGATACTCATTCCCTGGGTTTGCAAAGTAGCCGCGGGTAAAATTGTTCAAAGAGACCCAAAAGAAAGTAAAAAGCTAGCTGAACATGTGACATGACGTTATGTTTCCTTATGTTTACAGTCTCTATATTTCAAAGTCATACTAAATTGCTTAAGCTACCATTCATACTCAAAAACTTGAAAGTCCCTGTAATGTGGATACAGTTGGAAGAAACCCCAGGGTGTTTTGTCAGGTCTAGAGTCTTTCACAATCAGAGTGAAGCCTTGAGATTAGAATACTAAATTAAGAACACAATTTTGTATAGAAGAAAGAACTTATTTAGAAGAAAGAAAAGGGCACAACAAACTGTAAGTTGAAAGGATTATCAATATTTAAAAACAGCTGCATTTTTTACACTACTAGAAGGTCTTTAATCCAAATTTTCAATGATTAATACACTCATGTTACAAATTGCTTCTTTTCTCTTTTTTATTGAACTTTTAAAATTTCATGCATTTCTCACTAAAATCCAGACCCCCTCCTCCATCCATGCCTCCTCCTATCCCCCCACCAAACCCTATGCACTCTGCCATACATGCTGAGTCCTATTCATTCAGGTGTTTGTACCCAAATGTCCTTCAGTGTAAATGCATCCACTGGAATCTATAGTCAGCCCACCCAGTGATTGTATGTAAGTCATACTCTCCCTCACCCAGCAACCACCAGTCTTAAAGAGCTCTCAATCTAGTGCTGGCCCACCACCTATTTATCACCTCCCTTTTGGCTCCTTGTTTTATTGAGCTGACATGGGCCCTGAGTTTGACACCACCGCTGCCACAGGCTCACATGAGTAAGCCTCCGGTGACATGACGTTATGAAAGCCTCTACCTCCTTTTGTTCATGAACCAGTCTTGACTCTTAAAATTTTCTGCTTCCTCTTCTGCAATGGTCCTTGAGCCATGGGTGGGTGAGGTTCCATACAGGAGTCCCATCCTACACTCTACCGTCTCTTAGTCTCCAGAACTCGGCCAGTTGTGGCCTTCTGTATGTTTCACACTCTGATGTACATGGAAGCCTCACTGGTGAGAGTTGAGAAGTGCATTAGCCCTCTCTCTACCCCTTATTCCGCTCTGTTCCATAAGCCTTAGTTGTAGAGATCCAACTGTAGATGTGTCAGCTAGTACTGAGCATCTCCGAGGTATATGTTCTCTGTGCCTGACCAGATGAGCAACTCTGCAGTAGCCTCCATCTGTTGCAGAAAGAAACTTCTTTGATGAGTGCTGGACGACTTGTTTGCCACTCTAAGGGAGGTCTCTTCTATCTGGCACTGCATTCCCTACCAAGCAGCTCCTAGGTATACAAATGGATCAATGTTCAGACATTCAATGTGCATCTCTCATAGGGTTTCTAGGGCATCACTTTTCCCTCTAGGTTTCCTAGTACCTGAGAGTCACTCATCTCTACTCTTTTTTTCTCCCATCCAGCATCCCTCCCACCTCCCTTCCTAGTCACAGTGCCCCCATTATCCCCAACCTTCCCCCAATACCTCCTGACTCCCACCATCTTTCCATTTCTGACTTCCCTCGTTCCCCCACACTATGGTCCCTTCCATGCCCCTCCCTCTTCTCTTCCCTGTTGATTACTCCCTCAGGTAACATCTGTTCCTTACTCTCCCCCTTTCAGGTTCTTTTCCTTTACCTCCATGTGTACTTTCCCTTTACCTGGCTCCTGGTGTTACATCAAAATTTATATACCACACATAAGGGATTGGTGCTACAACCCACAGGTGAGGGAAAACATGCTTCTTGCTTTTCTGCATTTGTGTTAGTTCACTTAGTATAACACTCTCAAGCTCCATCCATTTACCTGTGAATTTCTTAATTTCATCTTTTTTACTGCTGAGTAGCACTCCATTGAGTAGATATAGTACATTTTCATTAACCATTAATCAGTTGAAAGACATTTGAGTTGTTTCATTTTCTTACCTATTGTGAAAAGAACAGCAACAACCATGGATGTATAGGTATCGCTACAGTATGATGAGTCCTTGAAAAAATGCCAAGGAGTGGTATCACTGGATCATATGATAGGTTCATTTTTAGTTTTTTGAGGGTTCTCCACACTGCTTTCCATAGTTGTTGCAGGAGTTTGGATTCCCACCAGGAGTGAATGAGCACTCATCTTTCTCCACAGCCTCTCCAGCATTTGGAGTCTTCGATTTGCTTGATCTTAGCTAGTCTGACTGGGGTAAGATGAAATCTTAAAATGGTTTTGATGTGCATTTCTCTAATTACTAAGGATGTTAAGCACTTTTTTAAGGTGCTTCTTAACCATTTTAATTTCTTCAGTTAAAACTCTATTTGGGTCTATCACCCATCTTTTCATTGAGTTGTTTATCTTCTTATTTCTTTCTTTTTTGAGTTCTGTGTATATTCTGGATATTATCCTCTGTCGGATGTATATCTGATGAGGATTTTCTCCCACTCAGTGGGTTTCCTCTACCCTTTCTTAGTTATTTCTTTTGCTGTGCAGAGACTTTGTTACTTAATGAGGTCCCATTTACTGATTGTTGACCTTAGTTCCTGAGCAGCTGGTGACTGGTTTAGAAAGTCCTTTCCTATGCCTATATCTTGGAGGGTTCTGCCTATGTTTTCTTCTAGCAGTTGCCTAGTTTCAGGTTTTCTAATGAGGTCTTTGATCAACTTGTAGTTGAATTTTATTCAGGGTGGAGGATAAAGGCTAACTTTCATTTTTCTGCAGGTCGAGATCCAGTTTTAACAGTACCATTTGTTGAAGATTGTGTGTTCTTAGCACTTTTTTTGAATATCAGGTGGGTGAAATTATATGAACTCATGTTTGGGTGTTCTATTGTGTTCCATTGATCAATTTGTCTATTTTTGTGTCAGTACCATGCTTTTTTTTTTTTTGACTATAGTTATGTAATATAATCTGAGATCTGGCAAGCTGATCCCCCCAGCATTGTTCTTTTTGCCCAAGATTGTTTTGACTATCTGAGGTCTTTTGTGATTCAATATGAATTTTAGGGTGATTTTGTCAAGCTGTCAAGCTCTGTGAAGAATGTCGTAGGTGTTTTGATTGGGATTCCATTAAACCTATAAATTGCTTTTGGTAAGATGGTCATTTTCACAATATTAAGTCTATCAATCTATGAGCTCGGTAGGTCTTTCCATTTCCTAGTGTCTTCCTTTATTTATTTCTTTTGAATTTTAAATTTTTCATTGTAGAGATCTTTAATGTCTTTGGTTATGTTTATTCCTATAGATATTTTATTTTTTTTGTAGCTATTGTGAATGGGAGCATTTCCCTGTATTCTTTCTCCAATTGCTTATTATTGGCATATAGAAAGGCTACTGATTTTTATAAGTTAATTTTGTGTCCTGCCACTTTACTGAAAGCATTGACCAATTCTAACAATTTTCTAGTGGATCTCATATGTATAATATCATATCATCCCCAAATAGGGATAATTTGACCTCTTCTTTTCCAATTGGTACTCCTTTAATTTCCTTTTCTTGTCTTATTGCTCTAGCAGGGGTTTCAAGCACTATATTTAAAAGGAGTGGAGACAGTGGGCAGCCCTCTCTGGTTCCTGATTTTAATGGGAATGCTTCCACTTTTTTTCCATTTAGGATGATGTTCGCTATGGGTTTGTTGTATATAGCTTTAACTAGTTGAGGTATGTTCCCTCCAAATCAATAAACCAACTCCTTCAAGAACCTTTAACATGAATACTTTATATTTTGTCAAATGCCCTTTCTGCATCTACTGAGATGACCATGTGGTTTCTGTCTTTAAGTTATTTATTTGTTTTATTACAATTATTGACTTACATATATTGAACCATCCCTGCATCTCTGGAATAAAGCTGACTTGATCGTGGTGGATGATCTTTTGATGTGTGTCTGTATGTGGTTTGCAAGTATTCTCTTGGGCATCTTTGCATCTATGTTCATAAGAATATAGGTCTACAGTTTTCTTTTTTGTTGTATCTTTACATGGTTTTGGTATTAGAATGATACTGGATTCATAGAAGGAGCTAGGGAGTTCCCCTTCTGTTTCTATCTTTTTGATGAATTTAAGTAGTATTGGTTGTAGATTTTCTTTGACTGTCTTGTAGAATTCTGCTGTGAATTCATCTGGGCCTGGACATTTTTAGTTGGGAGATTTTGTATTCCTGTTTCAATTTCCTTATATGTTATGGGTCTGTTTAGGCTGTTGATCTCCTCTTGGTTTAACTTTGGTGGTGGCCATGATTTTAGGAATTCATCCATTTCTTTTAGGTTTTCAAATTTAATGGAGCATAGAATTTTAAAAGTATTCCCTTACGGTATTTTGGATTTTGTTTTGGTGTCTTTTGTGATGTCTCCCCTTTCTTCTCTGATTTTGTTAATTTGGATTTGTTCTTTCTTTCTTCTGGTTTACTGGGCTATCTATCTGTCTATCTTATTTAACCTTTCAAAGAACCAGCTCTTAGATTCATTGATTTTTTTTTTGTATTATGTTGTTTTTATTTCATTAATTTCTGCTCTGAGTTATTTCTTCTTGTCTACTAGGTTTGGGGTTGGTTTGTTCTTACCTTTCCAGAGTCTTGAGTTGTATTATCAAGTCATTTACATGTGCTCATTCTGAGTTTTTAGTGTAGGCACTAAGAGCTATAAACTTCCCTCTTAAGACTGCTTTTAGGACATTGCAGGAGTTTTGTTGTGTTGTGTTCTCATTTTCATTTTGTTCCAGGAACACTTTTATTTCTTTAATTTCTTATTTGAATGTGCTGTTTAATCTCCATGAGTTCATGTATTTACTAGTGCTTCTTTTGCTGTTGATTATAAGCTTTATTGCACTGTGGTCTGATAGAAAGCATGGCATTATTTCAGTTTTTTTGTATTTGTTGAGATTTGTTTTGTGCCCCAGAATGTGGTCAATTTTAGAATAACTTGCATGAGCCTCTGAATAGAAAGTTTATTCTTTGGTGGTTGGGTGGAATATTCTATACATATCTGTTAGGTTCATTCATGTAGTATGTCATTTAATTCAGACATCTGTCTATTCTTTGCCCAGTTGACCTGTCTATTGAAGACAGTGGGATATTAAAGTCACCCACTACCACTGAGTTGGTGCCAATCTCTATTTTATAGTCCTGGATTACTGATTCTATGAAGTTGGGTGCTCCAGAGTTTGGTGCTTAAATGTTCATGATTTTAATATCTTCTTGGTCAATTATTCCTTTGATAAGAATGAAGTAACCCTCCTTATCTCTTCTGATGAGTTTTAATTTGAGGTCTATTTTGTCAGATATTAAAATCGCAACACCTGCTTGCTTCTTAGAGCCATTCACTTAGAATAATTTTTTCCATCCTTTCACCCAAAGATAGTGTCTATCCTGGGAGGTGAGATGAGGTTCTTGAAGACAATAAAAAGATGGGTTTTCTTTCTTGATCCATTGCATCATCCTGTGTCTTTTGACAGAGGAGTTGAGGACATTGATATTTAGTATAATTATTGAAAGGTGTGTATTGTGTATTGTCATTTTAATTGCTTTGTGTTTGTGGCCCTGTTTTGTGTTTCTGTAGTTATATGTTTTCTTTCGGTAACCTCTTGGGTACACTCATTCCTTTCCTCATCCTTTGTGTTGCTTCAAGTTTTCTCTGTAGTGCTGGTTTGGAAGATATGAATTCTTTCAGCCTATTTGTGTCATGGAAATTTTTCTGTTCCCCTTTGACCCTGATAGACAGTTTTGCTGAATACAATATTAAGAGTTGGTGCCCATGGTTGTATAGAATTGGGAATACTTTGTTCCAGGCTCTCCTGGCTTTCATAGCTTGTATTGAAAAATCAGCTGTAATTCTGATGAGTTTTCCTTTATATGTAACTTGTTTTTTTTTTTTGTTTGTTTAGCACCTCTCAGTACCCTCTCTTTGTTCTGTACATTTAATGGGACTTTCTATTCTAATCATGTCTTAATGGTATTCTCTGTGCTTCTTGAATCTTTATCGGTATATCTTTCCTTAATTTAGGGAAGGTTTTTTTTTTTGTTTTTTTTTTATAATCCTATTGAAGAACTATTTGATGCCATTGGTTTGATTTTCTTCTCTTTCCAGTTTGCCTATAATACGTAGATTTGTAGATTTGTAGATTTTTTCATTTCATGTTTTCTCACATTTCCTGAGTATTCCATTCTTTTGTTTTTTTGTTTTGTTTTGTTTCAGTTTTGAATTTTTCAGTCTTTGCTTAAGGAGACCAGATCTTCAACTTTATCCTCCAGTCTTGATAGTCTGCTTTCCATTTCATTCACTCTGCTTGTGAGACTTTCTCCTGTTGTTTCTATTTGGTTTATTGAGTCTTTCAGTCCCATGTTCATTTCCATTTGGGTTTTCTTCACTATTTCTATTTCTTTAGTGAATTCACTTTTCAAATTTTGAATTTTTTTTATATTTCATTAAGCCACATATTTATATATTCTTGAGCTTCTGTCAAAAGTTTATGCCTTTCCTCTTTGAGTTATTTGAGTTGTTTGTCTGTGTTTTTTTTTTACTTCTTTGATCATTTTTATGATTGCTGTTTTAAATTCTGTGTTCTGGGGTTCTGCAGGTTGGTTCTCAATGTCATGCCCTTTTGCAGTACTCATAGGTTTTTGTTGTGGACATATTTTCCTGGTTTTTCATACTTGTGCCTTTGCATTGACATCTGGGCATATGGATGTTCTTTGTCAGCTAAGTTCAACAGGAACTTCTTCTCTGCTTTTGTTTAATTTAATCTTGGTTCTGTTAATATTGCTTATGTAGCTTACTTTTTGTTTGGTTATGGGAGACAAATTAGTGGGTATTTCAGGTTCTTGTTGAGTAGTAGACTGGTCAGAGTCCTGACTGAGCAGGTCTGTCTGCTTGCTTTAGAGGCTGGGAATTTGGCATGGATAAGGACATTGGGATCTATGGTAGGGTGGTTAGTTAATCTGGATTGGGATGCTTGGGACTTGAGGTGAAAGAATTGGAGCCTTGGTATGAGAGAGGCCTGCAGGGACAAAGTGGGGGTGGATGAGAGAAATGGGGTAGTTAGTCCTCCTGTGGTGAATGAATAGGAGCCTGCCTGTGAGAGAGGCCAGCAGGGGAAGATGGGGTGGGGATGGATGTGAGACATGGGGTAGAGAGGCAGTGTACCTGCAAGTCCTGGCTGAGTTGGTCTGCCTGTCTGACCCAGAGACTGGGACATTGGGGGTGAGGGGACTGCCTGGTTGAAGAGTTAGAGGTCTATGGTAGGGTGGCTGGTTAATCAGGTTTGGGAAGTTCATAACTGCATATTTTAAAACCAGCTTACTTTACTGTGCTTGTTTGTATGTGTATGTTTGTGTGTCTGGTGTATGCATGTATGTGTGTAGGTACACTTATCTGTGGAGTGGTTTATCATAGCAAAAAAAAAAAAAAAAAAAAAGCCCTAAATATACAGAACAAAGAGAGGGTATTAAAATCTGCAAGAAAACAAAACAAAACAAGAAGTTACACATAAAGGAAAACTCATGAGAATTATAGCTGACTTTGAAATGCAAACCTTAAAGTCAGCAAAGTATTCCAAATTCCAAATGACCACAGATGCCAGCCCAGACTATTTCAACCAAGATTACTGTCTGTCATAGTTGAAGGAGAAAGAAAAATCTTCCACAGTATAAATAGGTTGAAAGAATTCATGTCCACCAAATCAGCCCTTCAGAGAATACTGGAAACAATACAAAGACCTCCAGATAGGAATGACTATAACCAAGAAGCTACAGAAAGAAAACAAATCAAGCTGTGATTAAGAAAAAATAATATAAGACCACAAACACAAATATAAGGCAAAATGACAGTAACTAATACACCTCTCTTAAAAACAGCTTTAAACATCAATGGCCACAGCTCTCTAATCAAAAGACATAGGTCACTGGAATGGATTAAGAAGCAAAATCCATCTTTTTGTTTTCTACAGGAAACTCATCTTAATTTCAAAGACAAGCAACATCTTAGAGTGAAAGGATGAAAAAAATATATATATTCCAAGTAAATGAGATCAAGAAACAAGTGGGAATTGTCATCCTAATATCTGACAAAACATATTTCAAACTAAAATAAATCAGAAGAGATAAAAAAGGTCACAGCTTTCTGATGAGGGAAACAATTGGCTGAGAAGACATTACAATCATAAATATATATGCACCTAACTCTGTTGCATCCAGTTTCATAAAATGAGTACTATTAGATATCCAGTCACAGATTAACCTGAATTCCATAATAATAGGTGACTTCAAAACTTCACTTTCTCCAAAAGACAGATCATCTGGACCAAGAATAAAAAGAGAATCATATGAATTAAATGTCATCATACATCAAATTAACCTAAAAGATATCTACATATTATTCCACCCAAACACCAAAGAATACACATTCTACTCAGTGGCCCATGGAAGTTTCTCGAAAATAGATCCTATAGTAGTGCACAAACCCAATCACAACAAATAGAAAAGAAAAAAAATGAAATAATTCCATGCTTCTACCTGACCACAATTCAATAAACTTAAAGTCAATATCCAACATCATTCCAAATGGGAAAAGACTTAAAGTCTTCTCAATTAAAATCAGGAACCAGACAAGGCTGTCTGCTAACACCACTCTTTTCAATATAGTGGTTGAAACTCTAGCTAGACCAAGAAGATAAGAAAATTAAAGGGGGTACTTACTAGAAAATCAGAAGTCAAATTATCCCTATTTTCAGATGATATTATACGTAAAAGATCCCAAAAATTCAACCAGAAGACTTCTAGAAATGATCAGCGCTTTTGGCAAAGTGACAGGATACAAAATCTATTTTAGAAATCACTAGCATTTTATATACTATAATGGAAATGGTAATTAAGAACTTTGAATGAAGAAGAACTCCTAGGCAAGAGATAAGATTGGACAGATAAACTGGAGTCTTCTCCCTCTACCTCCTGTGGATACCCAGGATAGAAGTCTTTTGTTCTCCAAAGTTTAGAAGACTCTGAGATAAAAGAGAGGTATGGGGGAGGTGAGCAGGAGTCTTCCTCCATCCTGCCCCCTATAGTGGACCTGGAAGGAAGTCTTTGTAACCCCTGCAGCCATACCTTGCTTAATTATCACATGTACCTTTTACTTAATTACCACCTACGTGCTGTTCTGTCTTTTTTTCTTGTACTTCCTCTCACAAATACAAAAACCCCTAAAACTGGAAGAGGGTACTGGCTCCTTTATGGAAGGATCCATGGGTCAGTCCCCTACCATAAAATTAAATCCCTCTCCTCACTTGACTTTGGCTGCTGGTCTCTGATTTTCCTGTAACATTTCTGGAGGTCCCACTGAGATCAAGTCACCGTACCCTTGTTTGTTATAGGGGCTGCCGCTCCTGGGCCCTGTAGTCTGGGACAGTCCCTGGAACAGAGAAGTGCTCACCCCCAAAGAATTCCGTCTCTGGGAGGATCTCCTTCCAGGAGGCCAGAAAGAGCTGCAGAGCCCTGGATGGAGCCTCTGATCAGGTGAAGCAAGATGGAGACCAGAGTGGACGTCAAGACCAGGTAAAAGCCCCAGGGTACACAGACAGGAGCCTGCACGGGCTGATCACCTATAGGAGGTTGCATACAAAGCCATGATGTGATACCAGGGTGGCACTGACCACCAACCAGGCAGGAATCCAGGCCGCAACTGAACCTTCACGTGATTTCGAGGTCCTGGCCCTGTTTTAGGCAGAACAGAAATTTAGTGGGAATAACTAGAGAAAAACTGTTTTAAATTCTGAATGATTGTTCTTGAATGGCTCTGCACAGCTACTGGAATCTGAATGGGCTTCATCCTGCAGTTCCGCTGAAGTCATGTAACCTAAACAGGCACTCACCTTTGGGTGACTGAGCACACGGATTAAACCTGTGGACCTCAGTTAAGACCTCTTAAGTCACTGAGAGGTGGCCGGCCAGGAAGCCATCTGAGTGAGGGAGAGAATAAAGCTCTCCACCCCCTCCTGTGCACACATTACACACATCCCAGGCATGTATAAAATTTCAAAAGGGTTCTTCTCAGTCTAAATGTCAGACCCAGACTGTCTTCCTGGTGATGCTGGACAACTTTAAACTAGACTATGCAGGAGATTATGGCACCAAGATGAAACCCTCCAGATTAAGAACCTTCTGTGAAGTTGTCACCTTTGGGTGACTGAGCACACGGATTAAACCTGTGGACCTCAGTTAAGACCTCTTAAGTCACTGAGAGGTGGCCGGCCAGGAAGCCATCTGAGTGAGGGAGAGACTAAAGCTCTCCACCCCCTCCTGTGCACACATTACACACATCCCAGGCACGTATAAAATTTCAAAAGGGTTCTTCTCAGTCTAAATGTCAGACCCAGACTGTCTTCCTGGTGATGCTGGACAACTTTAAACTAGACTATGCAGGAGATTATGGCACCAAGATGAAACCCTCCAGATTAAGAACCTTCTGTGAAGTTGAATGGCCGTCTTTTGACATGACTGGCCAGCAGGAGGCATGCTAGACCTGCCAACCATTAAGAAAGTGAGAGAAGTCTGCCTCAACAGCCCAGGACATCCTGATCAGTTCTCCTACATAGACTCTTGGTACACACTGGCACTTCACGTGCCTGACTGGCTCAGACACCACGGCCTCCAGAGGTTCCCAGTGCCTGCTGTCCTGGCCACCCGCAATTCTGGGTTAATTGAGAGGTCCCCCAGCCCTCCCATCCACCAAGGACATGAGCAGGACTCTGAACTTGCTCCCATACTTGCTTCCTGTGAACTCCAACTCAGAAAGCCGTGCTCCAGCCTCCAACCTTGTACAGTCTGGAATCCGTGGAGGTAAAGCCACCCCACCAGAGAAGCAAACAACTCTCAATGAACAAACACCAGGCAGGTTAGCCAGAACTGAGGCAGTCCTGCACTCTAATCATCACCAGCCTTCACCTTAGACCCAGCTGCTTCGTGAGGAACAAGCACCACCAACATTAGGCACACTGCCTCTACTACCTAAAAAATGGGGGTGTTCTCCTAATTCAGGCCACCTTACTACAGGCCCGGTGCCTCTTTGCCCCCTCTGCCGGGCTCCAGGGCCATCCATCCTTTGAGGACCGTACTTGCTGGTCCTCCGAGCCTGATATACCAACCATTCACAATGACTGACCTCATCAGCTGGCGCCAACACACACCACCTTATTCTGAAAAGCCCCAAGCCATGATTGATCTGCTGAATTCCATCATGCAAACACACAAACCCACCTGGGATGATTGCCGCCAACTCCTCACCACTTTGTTTGACTCAGAAGAATGGAGGCGCGTTCTCCAGGCAGCCAGGACATGGCTCATCAGCCAGGCCCCTGAAGGGTCATTAAATCCGGACCATTTTGTTGACACTGCTTTCCCAGTTGAGTGACCTAATTGGAACCCCAACACTCAGGAGGGGTTCAGGCTCTTGATTGTATGTGCCACGCTATACTTGAAGGGGCTCAAGCAGGGGCCCACTGAGCTACCAGTCTAACTCAAGTGAGTGTAGTTATCCAAGGACAGAAGGGACTCCCAGTCAGTTTTATGAGACACTCTGTGATGCCTATCTCTGCTTTGCTCCCTTTGATCCAGAAACCCCAGAGAACCATTCAATGGTCAACACTGCGTTTGTCCAGCAGTTCGCTTATGATATATACTGGAAGCTGCAGCAATTGGAAGGGTTTTCTGGAACCAACATAAGTCAGCTTCTTGACATCATGTCTAAGGTGGTGGCTAATCGAGAAACAGCCACTAAAAGAGAAAAGGAACGTGGCAAGAGAAGAAGGCCAGAATCATGGCTATGACCCTCCAAGAAGTGGGAAACCCAGGGAGGGAAACACCCAATCCCCTCTAGAGAAAGACCTATGTGCGTACTGCAAAAAGAAAGGACACTGGAAAAATGAATGTCCTGAGAAAGAAGATGAAACAAGAGATCCTGAAAGAGGACACCATAGGCGAGAGGCATTCACACCTGTGGTGGTAGCAGTCTAGCAGAAACAGCAGCCGCAGCCGCAGACTGTTGACACTGAGAACTCTACTTGGGACTCTGAATCAGATTGAAGGCAACCGGGCTCAATTAAAATTGGCCTCGATGAGCCTATGATCAGAGTTGATTTAGGGGGCCAAACCATGAACTTCATACTGGACACTGGTGCAGCTGTATCAGTGGTAACCTCCCCAAATGGAAGGCTCACTAAAGACTCTGTCAGCATCATAGGAGCCACAGGAGTGGCCAAGAAATATTGGTTTTGTGAGACATGTGACTGTGTAGTAGGAGGACATCGTGTTCAGCATCAGTTCCTGTATGTGCCTGAGGTGTCAGGACCCCTACTAGGGAGAGATTTGCTGTCCAAGCTCGACACTATAGTGACTATGGATTTAGGTCCCACAGCTCCCAGGCCTTTGCCTATACTGACTCTGGAGGTCCATCCAGAAGAGGAGTGGAGACTCCACCAAGAAACACCAGAAGGAAAGGCACAAAGTCCCTCAGACATTAATTCGTGCTTGGAGTGTTTTCCCCAAGTCTGGGACATACAGAAAGAATTGGCCAAGCAAAAGGACACCCACCAGTAACGGTGATGCTAAAGCCGGGTGCCACTCCAGCGAGACAAAGACAATATCTGATCTCTCTTGAAGCTGGGCTTGGGATAGCTCCTCATGTCAGAAGACTCAAGGATGAAGGGATCCTATGAGAAATCCAATCTCAATGGAACACCCCTTTGCCTACAGTAAAGAAGCCATGGATCAATGATTACCGGCCAGTTCAAAACTTGCACAGAATTAACAATGCCACTGAGGTGCTACACCCAGTGGTCCTCAATCCATACACCCTGCTGAACCTGATACCCTCAACAACAGCCGTCTTCACATTCCTGGATCTAAAGGATGCTTTCTGCTTAAGGTTAACAGACGCAAGCCAGCCCCTGCTTTCCTTTGAATGGGAGGACCCAGTGACTGGTTCCAAAGGGCAGTTGACATGGACTCGCCTGCCCCGAGGGTTCGAAAACTCCCCTACCATTTTTGGGGAGGTGCTAGCCAAGGACCTGGAGAACTGCTGGCCTGCTGGGTGCACCATTCGTTGATGACCTGCTGCTGGCAGCTCCTGCTAGAGAGATCTGCAAAAAGGGGACTGAAGAACTGCTGAGCTTTCTACAAGAGGCAGGGCACAAAGTCTCAAAGAAAAGCCCAGATCTGCCAAGAGGAAGTCATTTACTTGGGGTATCACCTCAGCTGAGGACAGAGGAAGTTGGGAGAAGGACAAAAGCGAGTGATCACTCGATATCCCAGACCCAAGACCAAGAAACAACTCCTAGAGTTCCTAGGGGCAGTTGGGTTTTGCTGACTCTGGGTCCCAGAGTTTTCTGCCATCACCAAACCCCTCCACCATGCCCTCTGAGGGCCTGCTATAGACTCACTAAAGTGGAGGAATGAGGAGGAAAATGCCTTTAACAAACTCAAAAAGAGGCCGAGTGAAGCCCCCGCATTAGCACTCCTGGATGTCACTTGCCCATTTTCTCTCTAGTGCATGAGAAGGGGGAGTAGGCTGGGGAGTGCTGACCCAACAACTGGGACCATGGACTAGACCAGTGGCATACTTATCCAAAAGACTAGACCCTGTGGCTTCAGGGTGGCCCCCCTGTCTCCAGGCACTTGCTGCCGCTGTAGCCCTGGTACAAGAGGCGGATAAGCTGACTTTAGGAGAAAACATCACAGTCAGAGTACTGCATCAAGTCACCTCTTTGTTAAATGGAACAGCCAGCCACTGGATGAATGGGGAGTGAGTGGCTCGATACCAGGCCATGCAGGGGGAAAATCCCAGAATCCAGATAGAGGCCACTGGTACCCTAAACCCAGCCAGCTACCTACCAGAAGAGGAGGGTGAACTACTCCATAGCTGTGAGGAGATTATGGAGGAAGTGCTCTCTTCCTCCCCAGATTTAAAGGATGAACCACTCTCTAATTCAGAATTGGAACTATTTACTGACGGGAGTCGAAGCCTGCAGCATGGAGAGAATCACACTGGATATGCAGTAACCACCACAAAGTCATGGAGGACGGCCATCTCCCAGATCACTGATCTGCACAGAAGGCTGAGCTACATGCCCTCACAAGAGCTCTTGGTCTCTCTGAAGGAAAATGGGCCATCATCTATTCCCAGTATGCCTTTGCCACCCTGCACATTCACGGAACTATATACCGAGAGAGGGGATTGCTTACCTCAGGAGGTAAGGAGATAAAAAACAGTGACCAAATCTTCCAACTCCTGGAAGCAGTTTGGGTCCCCAGGGCCATAGCTGTGGTGTATTGCCGGGCTCACATGAAGAACAAGGACTGAGTGAGCCAAGGAAATGAGCTGGCAGATCAGGCAGCCAAATGAGCAGCCCTCTGTTAGAGGGTAGACCTAGGTCCCCCTCTCACCCACTCCTGGAAGGTGCGTTTGGCACTTCGAAAACTCCGAGTGGCCCAGGTACTGTCCAGAGGAGAGAAAATTGGCCTTAGATCAAGGCACAACTGAAGACCGGGGAGGCTGGCTGATCACCTCTTATGGAAAAAATCATAGTCTCTGAGGGCATAGCACTGGGTCAGATCCGGCAGGCTCATGAGATGACTCACCTAAGAAAGACAGCCTTAGGAGACTTGTTGCAGATATATTGGATAACCCCAAGGCTGACGACACTAGCCCAACAAGCTCGCAAAGCTTGTCTACCGTGTGCATAAAACAACCCAAAGCAGGGCCCCCAGCCCCCGTTGTTGCCACAGAAGTGGGGATCCTACCCGTTTGAACATTTGGAAGTGGAGTTCACTGACACCCAGCCCAGTAAAGGATACCGGTACCTACAGTCATTGTTTGCAGGCTGGGTGGAAGCTTTCCCTACCTGCACGGAGAAAGCCCAGGAAGTGTCCTGTCCCGGGCCTTGGTCGGAGAGAGCATCCCACGCTTTGGGGTTCCGACCAGCATCAGGTCAGATAATGTCCCAGCCTTTGTCAACAAAATTGTTCAGCAAGTATCTAAGGCAGTTGGGCTGAATTCGACTCTACACACTTCGTATCACCTACGATCTTCAGGTCAGGTTGAGAGGATGAATAGTACCCTGAAAACTGTGATAGCCAAACACTGCCAGGAAACAAGTTTCTCCTGTCCAGAGATCTTGCCACTTGTACTGTTCAGAGTACGATGTGCACAAGAAAGTGTGGTTTTTCTCCTTTTGAGATTCTATTTGGGTTCCCAGTGTCACTCCTTCCTATGGAAGCTGGAGATCTCAAAGAGTTTGGGCAGGTTCACCTCCTGTAGTTTTTGAAAGACTTAGTTAACACAATAAAAAAGATCTCTGAGCACTTGAACCTACCCCCTCCCCCTACTTTCCAGGCCCCTTGCATTCCTGGAACCCTGGAGATTGGGTTTGGGTTAGGGTCCCAGTCAGGGGAAACCTAGACCCAAGATGGGAGGGGCCATATCAAATAATACTGACCACCCCTTCAGCTCTCCAAGTCGCAGGTATCAAGCCCTGGATCCATCACTCCCACATCAAGTCGGCTGTGAATCTGAAACAGGAGTGGACTGCCAGAGCTGCCCCAGACCAGCCTCTGAAGTTGACAATATCCAAGTGACCTCAAGATGGGAGCAACGACTCTGAGGCTGCCCTACATCCTGATGTCCCTGCTGATCCTGTGGATGCACAGCCCGACCGGCTCCCAATCAGACTCAGGGCCCTGATGACTGAGCTGGTTTGGAAGGCCACTCTGTCCCAAGGGGACCCCCAGTCCTGGGTACCTATTAACATGACCAATTGCCCTCCTCAGGGGGCATGCCTTGTCTTCTTTAGATGGTGTTACCACCCTGGTTTTGGTCAGTGGATTGTCCCATTGTCCTCATCATGTTGTGATAGGACCACCCAGGCTGGGAGAATAGACTGTGCTGCTTTCGAAAGATCTCCCCAAATGGTTGCTGCATATGGGTGTATACCCAGAGAGCGTGATGACAACTGTGGAGACCTCTACTGGTCGTTCTGAAGGACTGGTCATGTGTGGACTTTGCCTCTTAAGGTGCTTGGCAGGGAGCTGCCACTTCAGGACAGGGGATTAAAGGTGTGACAGGTTGAGAAGGTGGCGTAATATGGGAATTATCTATAGAAACCCCCCCACTATGGGGAAACAAAATCTTTGGGATGAACTGGCATGTCTTGGGAATGAGAGATTCCCTACAAACCTTGTGGCTAATAATCACAGCAACAAATGTAATAGCACCAGTGAGTAGAGCCAATACTCTAGACCCTTGGGCCCAAAATCAAATGACCACCCTTATAGTGGTGGCCTATCTAAGTTTGACCCTGAAGCCCCTCTAATAAAGATGCTCAGACTCATAACCACTAGCCACTGTTGTGCCCAGAGAACAGACCCCCAGGAATAACCACGGAATCCAGAGGGCATGCAAGAACAAAGAGTCTTTATTCGGGCTTAAGCTCGGCCTCTCAGACCTCACCAACGCAATGGATCTGTACTGAGAGCCCTGATTGCAGGGGGAGGAAGCTTTTTATAGGTTTTAGATGAAGGGAGGAGGGGAATAACAGAGTTACATCTTGATTGGTTCAAGGAGCCCATGCGCGCCAACACACTTTTGAATTGACTGGTTATAAGGGATGCAGTCCTGGGAGTTTCTCATTGGCGGGTGCTACCCTCAGAGCTATGGAATGTGCTGACTGTTATCTGTGAGGCCAGAAGTCTCTGTCCTTACCTTTTAAGGCTGCTATATGCCTGGGCCTGCTTGATCTATAGCCTCCTGGGGTGGGAGTAGTAGGTGGAGATTACAACATGCCTGGACAGGTCCAGGCTTGCCTGAAACAACTAGTCAAAATGGGGTCAGTACAGTTTGTCCTCTCAGCCTAGCAATCAAGCGCTTTACAGAAGCAAGAAAGAGCCGTTATTCCTAAAGAGGGACAGGGGTCTCAGGAGTCCAGGACAGGGGGCCACAGAGGAGGGTTTCACACCATGAGCTTCTGGTACAAGTCAACCCTGACCTAGGAAATGATTGCAAGGCAAATGACCTACTCAGGGATGGAAGTCAGGAATTTGACCATAGTCAATGGGATTGCAACAGGGCCCTTCTTAGTTAGGCCCTGAGTTCAGTCCCTAGGGGAAGTTTTGTGTATCGGGAGACAGGAAAATTCCCAACACCCCTGCCCCTGAAGGGACTTGCTTCTCCTTCCTGAGTGACATCTACACTTGATACCCAGGGGAGAATTGTCTTCTGGTTTTACTTGTCCTTGACTTAGATGTTCTCCTGGGTAAGGAAGTGCAAACCTATCACCATAGACAGAAGAGCCATCGCTGTACAACCCATTCTCCTGGGGGCAGCCTTTGCGGGCACAGCAGTCCTGGGGGCCACAGCTATTGGACTCTAACTGTGCTTGACTCGTCTAACCTAATAAGAGAACTAAGCTTGGTTCAACAAAGCATTGTAACTTTACAAAATCAATTAGCTTCTCTGGCAGGGGTAGTGCTGCAAAATCAGAGGCTTAGACCTAATAACAGCAGAGAAAGGAGGTATGTGTACCTCTCTGGGAGAAGAGTGCTGTTTTTATGCTAATCAATCTGGCACAGTTAGAGAAAATGTTAAACAGCTATTAGAAAGGATAAAGGTTGGAGAAGGGGCAAGAGTCTTTTTGGAAGAATAACTGGAAAACTTGGGGTCCCTGGTTGGCCCCATTTACAGGACCCATAGTTGTAATTTTATTAATCTTCCTGGTAGGGCCATGTACAATCAATATGCTCAGTAAATTTATCAAAAAATAGAGTAGAGGCCATCAGACTCCAGGTAATTCGTCAAGAATATTTTAGGGTTCTTCTAGAATAACATAAGGGATTATGCAAATAAAGAAGAGGGGATCTAATTCAAATGGTAATTAAGAACTTTGGATCAGGAAGCACTCCTAGGCAAGAGATAAAACTGGGGAGATAAGCTGGAGTCTTCTCCCCCTTACCTCCCATGGTTACCCAGGATAGAAGTCTTTTGTTCTCCATGAGTGGGTTAAACACCCCAATGTGAAATCTGAAATGTTGAGACTGTTAGAAGAAAACATAGGCAGTACCCTTCAAGACATAAGTGTCCAAAAGGACTTTCTAAATTGGACTTTACTCACTCAGGAATTAAAGTCAACAATTGACAAATGGAGCCTCATTATTCTAAAAAGCTTTTTATAGTAAGGAATCAACCAATTCAGTGAAGAGGAAATCCACAGAGTGGGAAAGAATCTTTGTTAGCTACACATCTGATACAGGATTAATTTCCAGAATATAGAAAAAAAATTCACAAAACAAAGTATCAGGAAAACATATAACCCACTTTAAAATAAAAAAAAAAAAGGCTACAAATATTAAGTTCTCAAAAGGAGAAATAAAAATTGCTAAGAAATACTTTAAAAAATATTCATCCCTCAACACTTATGAGTAAAGCTTCCTTATACAACAGAGTGTGATGCACACAGATAGTCACAACTAGCCAAGTTTTAAAAAATAAGAGACTGCAGAGTGTAGGATAGGACTCCTACATGGAACCTCATCCATCCATGGCTTAGGGACCATTACGGAAGAGGAGGCAGAAAGACTGTAGGAGCCAGGGCTGGTTCATGAACACAGGGATATAGAGGCTTTCAGGTCATTGTAAATTTGCACACATGAACTTGTAGCAATGGTGGCATAGAGCACAGCACCCAAGCCAACTCAATTAAAAGAGGGCCCAAAGAGGAGGAGAGAAATGGGTGGCAGTCCAGCACTAGACTGAGAACTATTGGAGACTGATTGCTACTAGGTGAGGGAGAATATGACTTAGATACAATCTCTAGATGGGTGGACTAGATTCCAGTGGATAAATTTGCACTGAAGGACATTTGGGTACAAATGCTTGACTGGATAGGACTTAACATGTGTGGTGGAATACATGAGCTCCAGTGGGCAGATAAGGGAGTCATGGATGGTCGAGGGGATCTAAATTTGATTAAGAACTGATGTAGGGAAGTTCAAAAGCTCAATAAAAATATAGTAAAAAAAAAATTCTAAAAGCAAATAAAAAAAAATTCAACAGTTAGTAATTAGCAAAATGCAAATTAATGTTACCTTAAGATTTCATCTTACCCCAGTCAGAATGGTTAAAATCAAGAGAACAAATGACACCAAGTGCTGGCAAGGATGTGGGGAAAGGGAACCTTCATTCATTGCTGATGAGATTAGAAGATGGTGTAGCCACTATAGAAATCAGTGTGGTGAACTCTTAACAAACTAAAAATAAATCTACCATAGAATCAAGATATGCCTCTCCTTTATGTGAGTATATATCCTGATATAAGCACAGGAGTCAGGAAAACAAAAAGCATCAATGGGGGATGGTGGACAAAGGAGCTCCAAAGAGGGTGTTAATAGGAGATGGTATTAGGAAGGGGGAAATGGGGAAAATGAGGGGTACTCTAACAGGGGAGAGAGGAGGTAGAGAGAAGAAAGATAGATAAACGATGCTTAAGTGGTGTGACAAGACAAAGGGAAATATAATATTTAAGAAGCCTACTGAAATACACATATAATGTAAAAATGTGAGTGCATGTTTATAACTGAAGGCAATATAACAAAAATTGCAGTGATACTCAAGGGAAACCTCCTTTTGAGGTTTGAGTTGTTGGCTAGGGTAGTTCAAGATACTCCCAAAATGATAGAGGCTATTGCCGTAGTCCTTTAATGTCTCCCGTGACCTCAAAATAAGAACTTATTGCTGAAGCTAGGACACATTTCAGATATAGGAGTTGCTGCAATTGAGCTGAAATGACCTGAAAGCCTCCTCCTTGCAAACTCCTTTTCAGAGTACCAGAAAATACTATACAAGCTTCCAAGGGAGAAAACCAGCAAGGATTCTACGTAACTGTAAAGCCTATGAATCACAACAACAACAGGCCCTCCAAACTATCTCTATTGGTATAGAATTGACATTTTTATCTTGGGAGTAATCAACAGCTGTGTAATTGTACATAAGGCCAGCTCAATTGGAAGAAAATCATGTGTGGTATTATAAACATAGCCAAGGACACATAGAAGGAGAAGTCTTAGACTCCAAAGAAAAAACTACTTCTGTCACTTCCTTAGATCAAGGTGATTTCTTACTATAAACTAAATACATATCCTTATATTTGCAGACAAGTGTATCTCTCACCACTCACTGAAGATTATTACAGAGTTCCACGACTGATAAAACACAGAATAAGTGACTGTGAGGTGTCCAGTCCTGAGTGACATGTCCTTAAGGTAACCTCTATACCTAAAAGTTCAGGGGACAAGGAGGAAGAGAGTGGAAAGAATAGAAGAGTCAGAGACACAAGGCAGCTGCTGATAGTTAATGCATTCTAGACATGATAGGGAAGCTGTACCAATGAACTCTCCATAGTATGGCAGTCTCAGGAGATCTGCATTGTGACAAAACCAGTTAACAAGCCAAGTTGGATGGGGTCCTACCTCAAGAGGAAGAGCAATAGACAATGGATGCTGACGGAGGGAGAAGCACCACTAAATGTACTTGGTGCATTATATATATATATATATATATGATATTTAAGAATGCATATACGCATATGTAACAATAATAAAGATGAGAACAAGAAATTTTGACAGAATGGGCAAATCATGGGAAGAGCTGATGGGGTACTGAGAGGAAGGGAAAAAATGCAAAGAAAATCCTCATGTATGAAATTCTAAAGAAGTAAATTTTTAAAAATGATAATGATGAGGCTAGGTGTGGTAGTGCATGCCTTTAATCCCAGCACTTGGAAGGCAGAGGCAGGTGGATCTCTGTGAGTTCAAGGCCAGCCTGGTCTACATAGTAAGTTCCAGGACAGCTGGGGCTACAGGGAGACCCTGTCTCAAAAAGAAAAAAAAAAAAAAAGATAATGATGTAGCTGAGACTGTAGCTAAGACTTGAGACTGTCTTCTTCTTTAAGGAAAGGGACTAGCAGGAAAAGGTTTGAGTTTTTCTAATTTATCAGAAAGTTAATGACCCAGAAATGTAGCTTATTCATAGAGCTCTTACCTAAATTGTTCAAGGCTTTGGGTTCAATTTACAGTACTAAAAAATAATAAAATCCAGGATCTTGGCCCTTAGATGCTAAAGCATGGGAATTTGGAGTTCAAAGTCACTACATGGTGAACTACATAGTGGGGTTCTATCACCAAGACTAACCAAACAAGTAACCAAAACAACGTTTACATTTCTGGAACAAATTATTTTTGGTTCTGCCCTTTTGTCTACATAAGTGAGAACCACAGAACCAATTGAACTATTACATCACTTCATTTTTCTTACAAAGTCTGCCTGGGGTTTATTAGTCAAACTTGAAAGAGTACACAATGAAAGAAATATTTGCAGCTTGTGCATTAATATAACCACATTTCAAAGATGTTCTACAGATTCTGCTTTCTTTTTTATAATAAATGTAACTGTTTTTTGCTGTTGTTTAAAAAGTATAGACCAAACTCTATGAAAGAAAAGTTCTTACACAATTCATTCAAGTGCCAAGTGTGTATCAGTCAATTTGCATGCTTTTATTGGGCCCTATTTATTCAATTCATGTCTTCCTCAGGTAGCACCTTATAGTCTCTCTTTCCATTTTAATTTGGACCAAGCCCAAGTACAACCATTACAGAAAGCAGAACTAGGAACATAATTGTGGTGTAGTATGTACAGAAGGAAGCAAAATGGCCTCTCAGCTGTTTCCTTCTGAGGACCTAACATTTTCACAATAATCAAAAAATTTGCAAAAATAACCTTTTCCACACATTTAATGATGGTATACTCATGAATTGTTACAAGAAAAGTCAGGTATAGACACAGTAAGGAGTAGCCACTCACTCTGGATGATTATGAAAGAGGAATACTGAGGACGATTTGAGAATCACAGTATACACCAGTTACTGTGATGAGGTTAATGAGTAGGGGGAGATACACCCATCAAGCAGACTAACAGTTGCTAAGTGTTCTGAGATTTTACCAGGTAGCCATGATGTCTTCAACACTGTTGGATGGGAACTCTACTCTAAGATCAGAAAGGCAAATGAGGACAAGAACAGGACTTCACTCTTATGAATTCAAGTTCTTTCCTAGAGGAATTTATGGACCTCTAATCATTGTTGCCTTTGAATCTTGGTCCTTTTGCCTGATGCCTGATCTTTATTTGGACAAGCTCCTCATTAAAGAGTTTTAGGTCTATGAAAACAGATTTCGAGTAACAAAGAGTTTCTGTGGATATTTTCCTCAGGTCCAATATGGTTTCTCTCTCTCTCTCTCTCTCTCTCTCTCTCTCTCTCTCTCTCTCTCTCTCCCTCTGTGTGTGTGTATTTACATAACTTACATAGCTATTCTCTTGGTCATTGACTTTTGCATACTTTCCCTCTGATATTCAAGACTGACAAATTAGCTTCAAATCAAAATATAGATAATATAAGTTTCTTCCTTCATGTGGTCCCATAGACAGACAAATACATATGTTTTCTATGGTTTTGCTTGCTTTTAAGAATTAGATTGTAGTTATTTAAAAGAAAAGGGATACTGACAAATTAACATTGTAAAAAGTGGCAAGTTTTCATGAATATATGAAATCATCACAGTTTGTGTCCTTAAACTGACTTCTCATGGCTCTCAGATGAGGTGTGTGGACTTTTCCTTTGACTCATTTGACACATTCTTTTTTTTTCTTTTCCCTGTGATTTGGTCATTTGTTGGTCTTCCTTTGTCCAAGTATTTCATGGACTTCTAGTAGTATAACTGTTCCCACAGGCTTAAATTCAACAGGAACTGGTACAACTGGGGAAACAGTAATAATTGATTTTTAAATTTTAAATATTATTTGCCTAGGGCACCGTATGAATGATTTATAACTACACCGTTGAATTCATCATAGACGAGAATTTGGACAGTGATAGCTTAATTAGTCCAAGCTGACCAGGTTATTATGTCAGAGTCAGCTCTCAAAACTAAGTGTAGTTTCCAAAATCTTTATTACAACCTAATGCCAAAACTGTGGTAGAATTGTTTGTCCTGTTGCAAAGAGTTCTTAAGATAATGCTTCATGATTTGAACCTAAAAGCTTAGCGAGGAAATCACTACTTAATGCGTGTCAACTTATGCAGTACCTGAAACATCACAGGTCCTTAATAAATACTTACCAAGTAAGCAAACTATACAGTAGTGTAATATCAAACTAGATTCAAAATAAATTTGGTAAAAGTCCAGTATTTCAGTTTTCTGTTAATCCAAGAATTGGATTGACTTGTCAGGCTGGGTTTGGGAACAGTGGTCTGGCTCTAACAGAACATTTGTCAGAAAGGCCAACTTTCAGACCTCACCTTAGAGTCAGGGAATCAGTCAACGTCTAGTAATTTGTATGCAAATTCAAGAAGCATTGGCCTATCTTAGAGAGCTTGCTAAAGTGGACTGGGTTTGAATATGAATATCTCCTCAAGCATAGGCCAGACTTCTGTTCTCTTTATTTTCTGTTGATGGTCTTCTCTCGGTTAAAGACATTGCTGTCCATTACTAGTACCTTGCTACAGCCTTTTTAAAGAAAGGTAGAGCTGGAAAAGGTGAACATCACTTCTCTTAGGAAGAAACCAAGAGTTCCATGCCTTCTGTGATTTATCTGGGGAAACAGTCTGCAGTGTTCTGGACTGATAGTGCTAGAGGCTACTTTTGAAAGAATGGAAAGAAAGCAAATTCATAGAAATTCTGTTGATTCGCTTCTATTAGTCTATCATCATAAAAATAATTGGGAGGGGTATGGTGATGCATGCCTATAATCCTAGCCCTAGGGAGACTGAGACAGGAGGATCATGAGCTCAATGCCTCTATGGGATACAGAGCAAGACCCTACCCTGAAAAAAAGTAGTATCACTTGGTTTCTTATAAAATAGTTTAAGACTTAGGGATGGAGGGATGGCTTAGTGGTTAAGAGTGCTGGTTGCTCTTCCAGAAGACCTGAATGTAATTCCCAGCACACACATTGGAGCTACTCACAAAGACCTGTAACTCCACTCCCTGGGGATATGACATCTTCTGATCTCTATAGGCACCTGTACACGTGTGAAACAAACACAAAAACATACAACATGCACACTAATAAACACAAATAAATGGGACACTGATATTATACTTTCTTCTCCCAAGGCTCAGAGATCACTGTGGAAGGAAGGAAACAAAGTTTCTACAAACCAGAGGTGGTAGGTCAATACAAAGAAACTGTGTTGTCTGGACATGAAAGGGTAGTTGTATATCTAAAGCTATAGCACTTATGACAGCATACACATGACCTTTATAAACTCAAGACAGACAGATGCCCAGCAGGGATAAAGGAGGTAGATAGGAAGGCTCAGCCCTACCTGAGGATCTATTGGCAAAAGATAGATGCTAGGAGATAGGCAATTTTCTTTTCTCATGTGATGCCTGGTAGGTTGACCAGGCTCTAAGAGATAGACACAAGAGCACTTGGGAAACACAGATTACATTTGACAGGACCTTAGAAAAAAATAATAAGAGGACATGAAGATGAGGGTGTAGGACAAAGGGGATAGAGAGGGGAAGGGAGTCTGCATATGATCAAAATACATTTTATGAAATTCTTGAATCAATATGAATACATAAATAAACGTTCAAAGACATAAGAGAGTATAGTTTTGATACTCACTGAACTTAAACTTTTAAATTAGGGTCTAACTCAGACAACAGGTTTTGCCCTAACTTACTTTCTGTTGCCTCCTCTTTTATCCCAAGCCTCTTGAATGCTGTCCTCTGCCTATACTGAGCAAATCTCCATTCCGTCCTTATGCTGTAGTACCCAACTGAGCTGATGACCTTTTGCTGTATCTGATCTGCTATGAGAACTTTTGAACATGAATGTATTTTTCAGGTAGCTTCCACTTCTCCAGATCCACAGCATTCATTCTACTTACAGACAATGACAAACAGAGCCATTATTTAAAATGGTAATTTCAGTTCCATTGTGAGCCTTGCTTTTCAAGTCATGTGCTATATGTGAGGAAAAAGTTAAGATGATTAATGATAGAGTCTTCCATGCAGAAGGGAATCGATGCTTCATGCTGAATATCCTGGTGATAAATTCTAAATCTGACATGTGTCTATTTTAAACCATTAGTGTTGGTAGTCTTTAAACTGGGAAGGGAAGATGTGTGTGTGTGTGTGTGTGTGTGTGTGTGTGATATTGCATTAAAAAAATGGGTGTTTGAATTTGACAGTCCTGAATAAGAATCCAAACTTTCTAATTAACATTAAGGTTCTGAATAGGTCTTTGAACCATTTGGAACTACTATTTATTTCCTCAGATTATTGAGGTAATTGTATTTTCTTGTTTGGTTTTGAGCAATATTAACATCTGTGATAGAGCCTCATCTATTGGATTTTAATGCAGGTATGTTGTTTATATAGTAAAGTTACATACCTGCATTTCCTAGGGTGATAGACAAGGAAACAGATATAAGATTTTCGGGGCTGGAGAGATGGTTCAGTGGTTTAAAGCACTGACTTTTCTTGCAGAGGACCTGAGTTCAATTCCTAGCACCCACATCGAATCTAACCATTCGTAACTCCAGTTCCAGGGGTTCTAACGCCCTCTTCTGACCTCTGAAGGCGTTGAACACACAGGTGCACTTACATGCAGGCAATATACTCATACACAGAAAATAAAAATAAATATTTTTACAAAGAAGATTTTGGAAGTATTATTGGCAAGTTTTAGATGTCTCTTTCTATGGGGATAAGAAATAATGTGCATTATCTCAGAAAAGTCTCCATATTCTGGGGTAATGCTCTTCCACTCAGAAACATGAAAACAAATAGACAAATCCTAAGCCTTTTTTATTGTATCTTGTTATTTTAGGTAAATTATATAAGCTTTATTTTTATGATCATATCAGTCAAAGAGAGAACCATTTTTTTCTTTTTTGTTGCCATGGTTCTAACTTTTCTGATTTTTTTAACAATATGTATTTCTCATAAAAACAATTTTAAAAAAAGAAAAAGGCTAAGAATTTAAGTCTTTCTGATAGCAATCCCTGTGTGTACACAGACACACAAACACACACATGCACATATACAATCACACAATCACACATGCTGCAAAAATGAGTATGTTTGAAATTACTGTTCAGGAGTTCTGAAAATCAGATTTGAGACTCGTTTAAACAAGGTGATAAAGACCTTTCAACCCTTTTCTATTTTATGTAGTTTTATTTTTTAAATAATCATTTTTGGATGCAGAGTATACCCCAGACAGATATCTACATGCTTGACATAACGAAGCAACGTCATTACTTGGTTGTTACAGATTCCCAGTGTAGTAATAAGCCAAATAAGTTCTTATTCACTACAAATATCTGTGTCAAAAGGAAAAAGAGAATTTCATAGACTAGAGTTATTTCCTACTCCTCAGACCTCCATATCTGTGTGTCTTTTTTAATAGTTTAAGCTATAAATTGAATGGCATAATTTGATGATGGACATAGGACTGTGTATTAGTTTTTATTTTGACAAAATCATTAAACATTACATAGGTTGAAAAATGAATCACAAGGCCCTAAGCCTGCCTTAGAAGATTGCACTTCATAAACTGAATTGCTCACATGGGCAACATTTTGGTGGAAGTTATAGATTTTCTAGCATATCTCTGATAGATAGGACTAATATAACTTCAATAAAAACTCTGGATATGTCAATATAAAATTTTCCCTACCATTGAAAGATATAAGATACTCTGACTAATAAATCAGACGACAACCTATTCCTTGAGGTATACTAACATACATAGTGGGTTACAACAAGCAACAAAATCATGAAGGCAATAAAACTCGGTCACAGAGGGGCCATTGGGGAAGGTTTCTTGACACTGCAGGAGCCTAGCATGATGGCTGTGGGTATGAAACACCCCAAGAATGTTAATTTCCAGTAATTGACTCAGCTCTATGTGTAGCACTTTAGAATTATATATAAAATCTGTACTTCAGAGCCTCATATTCCCACTAATATATGGCATTCCATGTGAATTATATCACAAGAAATACTGATGTTCAGATTCGTTAGGGGCCATTCATTGTCAAACATACTAGCAATGTATTTTATTTTTAAGAGTTTATCCATATCTAGCTTTCTATCATCTATCTATCATCTATCTATCTGTCTGTCTGTCTATCTATCTATCTATCTATCTATCTATCTATCTATCTATCTATCATCTATCACCTTTCTATCATCTTTCATCTGAGATGGATACTCAAGTGCCTGATTAGGTGGCAGGGATGGTATCAGTAGGTAGTCAGTTTGGAAACATTCACAATAAGGCTGAAGTGTGAGGTAAACTCAAAAAGATTACTAATCCCAGTTTACATATTTGTTACCAATTCTGTGATAAGCTCAGATCACTCAGGCCTCACTACTGTTATTTGGAAACTGAACATGTTAAAGAGTAGCACTTAGGGAAGACATGGTGGCTAAATTTCGAAGCAAGTATCGGTATTTGGAAGCTAAATAGGTATTAGTTTCCTAACCTCATACATGCAGACACTTTTCACTTTACTTCTAAAATGCAAGCCTCTCTGCTTCCTTTTTGCGTTACTCAGCATTCTTCACATAAACAGAAAACGTAAGATTTATGTGTATGCCCCCCCCATGCTATTCAGATTTATTTTAAGGAATTGGTTGATTTGACTGTAGAGTCTGGTAAGTCCAAAATCTGCAGTTTAAATCCAAAGGCTTTCTATTGGTGGATTGTTTTCTTGCTTGAGGGATCAGGGCCGTGTCTTAGGCAATCCTTCATTTGATTAGATCAGCCTTCTCTTATGTGCTAGCCTCTAGATGATGATATGGATTCAATATTTAAGAGATTTGACTGAATGAAGTCAATTCAATTCATGGAGGACAATTAACTGTCTTGCAAGCCCATTCATTCAAATGTTACTATTATTCCAAAATAATCTTACAGGTGTTCTCCATAATCTTAGACCATGTATCTGGGTTTATGAACCCAGTCATGTTGCCACGTAAAGCTAACTAACACAACTGATCTCCATTGAAAACTATTGTTCCATCTCCATATCAGGTACTGTTTGTCTTTGTTAAGAACCCACTGCATGGTGGCCAGCCTACTTCTATACTAGGTGTTTTAATTATTGAATGCCCAGTCATAAGTGATCAGTTATTCTTTTTAATAATGATGACTACAGAATGCCCTAAATGGGATAGATACAAGTTTTACTTTTATTTTTTGTAAACAGTAGACAGGCAGGGATTTTCAGAGATTCACATTTCTTTTATAGCACATATTTCATAGCCTCAAAATATTAGGTTTTAATCAAAAGTTAGAAGCCTTCTTATAATTTTTGTAACTATCTGGCAATGAGTAACTTATTTAAGTCAAAACTAAGACTCTTCCTTAGCAAACCTACTGCCAAAGTAAAAGCAATCACAGTGTCAGAAAGCTTAACCTACACACTTTCAGTATGATGGGTATTTTGTGCTGGCTAACTTAACAATTTATTCCATTTGTTTAAAAGTTAATCAGTTGCCTTAATATGTTTCTAGACCCTGAAATAAATATTTATTGATTCATATTTATTATCTTAAAAATTTCATGTTATTTTACCTGTTTTGCTTAATCTCTTTATTTTAAAATTAAATATATTAATGACTATCTCTTAGGGAGGTTGGAGGATTAGTCTTTGCAATAAATAGTATGATGCTTGAACTGAATGTACTGTTCTTATTTTTTCAAATCAGGCTACAGTTCTTCAGTAATTTATTTTAATATTTTTTTCATTTTTGTTTTTTTCATTTAGAGCTAAAAGATTTGTGTAGGTGCAGAGACAATTCACAAGCTACTGGTTCACGGAGAAACTCAACTTTATATAGTCTAATGTTGAAGAAACCATTTTGGAGTTTTCTGTTACCATCTTTCATCATACTCCTCACTTGCATGCAACTCTGAATATCTCCAGAAATTGAGAACTATGAAATGACTATCTTACTGAAACCCTCTTTTATGCTATATATAGACACCAAGCAAGTTGATTGCAGTCCATGGTTTGATCTACAGTCTAGAGACAGTATAAATACTTTCACGTGAGGTGGCGTAGTACCTACCTTCTGATACTAAAAGCCATCTTAGCAATCAGGATTAAGGATAAGAGACTTAACTGAATTCTTTGAAATTTTTATTTTTATACAATAGCTAAGATAGACCCTTGCTTCTTAAAATGTGACTATATCTTTGCATTCCAGAATCTATTCCAAACTTAACAAGTTCATTTTCTCTGTTTCTTTCTGGGTAAGAACTCTCAGTCTGGGTACATATTCCAGCCAGTCCTGTCCTCCCTGGCAACCACATTCGCTTACTGAACTAGCATCACTCTCTTTCACTTCAGTTGTATATCCTGTCTCAGAGTTTGGCATTCTCTCTCAATATTTTAACTTTACATTAAGGAATGGAATCCATATTGGTGTGGCAGTAACAAAAGCAAATCAAGGATAAGGATATCTTCTAACATCTCCAAATGGGATTGGAGAGACATAACTTCATCCTAACTTTGAGGGGAAGAGAAGAAACAACAAAATAAACAGCATGCCTGCATAGATATTAAGTGTGATATTTAAAGTTGTTTGAACAGTTATGTGAATTTAATGGCAGAGGTTATTTTAACATTGAGAAGTGAAATAAGTTAAGAGCACAGGCTGCTCTTGCAGAAGACCACACGTCAGCTAACAACCATCCTCCATAACTCCAGGTCCAGGGGATCCAACTCCCTCTTCTGATCTCTGCAGGCATTGCACTACATGGGTCACCTATCTATATGCAGACAATATACTCATACACATAAAATAAAAATAATACGTAAAATATTTAAAAAGATATCTACATCTTACTCTTCCAGAACTTGTGAGCATGTTGCCTCACATTGCAAAATAGACTTAACAGTGTGTGAATATAAAGAAACTGAGGAATTTGACAGGAAAAGATTATTCATCATTATGAAAATCTTAGAGAATATGAATCTGGGAAGTAGTTGATGCTACAGTCCTCACTGAATGGCAAGGTGAAGTGTCCTGGTTACTTTCTGTTACTGTGATAAAACACTGACCAAGCAAGTTGGGGAGAAAAGGGTTTATTTGTCTCACAGGTCTCCGTCATAGTTCATCAGCCAGGGAAGCCAGGGCAGCAACTCAGACGAGGAACCTGGAGACAGGAATGAAGCACAGATCATGGAGGAATGCTGCTTTGTCTCCCCACGGCTTGCTCAGCTCTTTCTCTTATTCAACCCAGGCCTGCCTGCCCAGCGACGGCACCAACCACAGTGGACTGAGCTCTCCTGTATCAACCACCAATGAAGAAAACACCCACAGGCCAACTTGATGGAGTCCATTTCTCAATTGAGGTTCCCTCTTCTCAGGTGTGTCAAGTTAATAACTGAAGCAATAAGGACATGAGTTCTATAGCTAAAGGATGCAATAGACAAAGACATTGATTTTCCCTGAGAGCTTCCAGAAGGAATGCAATACTGGTAGCACTTACATTTGCGCCTAGAGAGACTTCTGATCTATAGAACTCACAGATGAAAAAGAAATCAGGGTCATTTTAAGCCAGTAAACCAGTGATAATCTGTTGCAGCAGCAATAAAAATATACCATTTGTTTCCATTCTCTGACATTGTAACAGAATATCTGAATCTGTTTTGGCTCACAGTTTCAGAGGTTTTACTCCATAGCCACAATTGTTGCTTTTAGAATGTGGCAGCATAATATATCATTGTGGCAGCCCATGTTGGTAGATGAGGCCTATCCACTTAGAGTCAACTGAGAAGGGATAGACACATAGGAAGGGGCTAGAGCTGCCAATATCCCTTTCAAGGATACTTGCCTCATGTCATAACAGTGAGGTGGTTTGTCCTTCCCCCAATAACATAGCTGACTGGGCCTGGCAATCAAACCTTTAAACATGCATCTCCAGGGATTTGGCCCCAAACAATGGCACTATCTAAGAAAATGTCACAGAAAATTTGGCATTCAGGATGTAATTTCCTTCAGGGTAAGGTCTGCCACAGGGGACATCTCAAATAATACCAGAAACTATGAACTCAGCTGCTAAATAAGGATTTGTTAAATCACAGAGTACGCTGTGAACACTGGTGGAGACTAAAAGGAATTGGTGGCATAAAGTCTCTGGTAATCAAATGATTTTTTTTTAAATTCCACAAACACAATAATGCAACTTGCTATCTAATCTCCATTAAGTTCATACAAATGTTCTGTTGTGGATGCATTTTGTTACTATAAGTACATCACAAGCAGGGTGCTGTTTTAGTCATTTTCATTGTTATTTCACATATGAGCCTGCCTTAACTGTTTTGCCCTGAGAAAATATGACAAAAACGTTAAGGTAAGGACTTATTTTAGCTTACATTTCTAGATTTTCAATATATATATATATATATATATATGTATATATATATGGTAGTTATTGTTCTGTTAATTATAGGACCTAGGTGAAGCAGAACATCATGATGGAGAGAGGGGGAGAGAGAGAAAGAGAGAGAGAGAGAGAGAAACCTTATTTTTTTCATTATTTCCTTCAAGTACTTCCAGATCCTGGCACGATTTCCTCCCTGGAAAACCACCCATGGACATACCTGGAAGTGTGATTTACCAATTTCTGAGATGCTTTTCAGTCCAATACATTGACAATCAAAGTTGACCATCATAAAGCCCTTTCTAGCTTTGATGATAGCTAATTGTAAAAGGCCAGCCTAATTCTCATAATGATATTATTAATAACATGATGAGGTCATGTCAGAAAGGCAAAAGCCAGAGTATCTTATAACATAATTTTGCTAAATTTTTCTCTTCCTTTTGGCACTTTTCACACATACACAAGGAGAAAAATAAGAAGTATCCCAAATGTTGTAGATGTAAAAGGTCTACCCACGTCACTTAGAAAAAGTAAAGATGGGAAGGAGAGAAACAGAGAAGCAGAGAGAGGCATAATGCTAGGATTCTTAAAATCTGAGGCACTACATCCTTATTTTTTCATTTTTAATATTTTATTGAGTTTTTGTGCATTTCATATATACATCATAATCAAATTATACTCCCTCCCCTCCCCCACATAGCCCCCCCCCACCC
>NW_008339517.1:2454410-2489921 GCF_000622305.1 Nannospalax galili
TAGCCCCCCCCACCCAGCTTTCAGGCATTCTGTCATACATATTAAGCCTTTTCTGATCAGAATTTCTGCCCGGGTGTCCCTCAGTGCAAGTGCATCCACTGGAGTCTAGTCAGCCTATCTAGAGTCACTTTCTTAAAGAAGATCTATTATCCTTCACCCTGCAGTAACCATTTACCAGTAGTTCCTTGGCTAGAGTTGGGGTTCTTAATCTCACTGAAATGTGGGTGAAGAGAATAGAAATATTAGGGCCACTGAGACAGCTCAGCAGGTCAAAGTACTCGTTGCCAAATCTGAGGACCTGAGTTCAGTCCCCAAGACCCCATGGTGGAAGGAGAGAACAACTTCCACAAGTTGTCTATAACCATGCCCCTCACAATGCAGTGACACAGGTACCCACAAACACAGAAACAAACAAGTGTGATACAAAGGACATATCACAAATAAGAGAAATTATTTCTCACTGACGAATTCAGAATAGCTTTAAAAATATGACTATGATTATGGTGCAGAGCACAACAGAGGCAGAAGTTCTAAACTGTCAGCCTCCAGACAATCACACGAAATACTTTAGCTAGCATTCTGATTGTGTGAAAAGAATGGCTGACAAGTTCGCCCTGCCGAACAATGTTTTGCCTTTCACATTGTTGAGGAATAAAAGAATAAAAAGACAAATATAAAAACTCTAAGAGTTATCTACAGGGATCTAAAGTGACGAGTGCTAAGGAGAAAACACTGAGTATGTGTAAGCATAAAGCATGACATTAGCGCAGAGAGATTTCTAATTCTATTAAACTTGGCGTCTTCAGTGGAAAATTGTGCTGGCCAGGACTCGGCAGATTGCGTTCAGTGGAAGAAGATGGCTGACGACACTTCATGGAGATTGATAAGTGGGCCATCTCCATTTACATCCATGGCTTTCCATTATAGTGGAAAGATGTGTACATCATGGGAACCTAGTGGAAAGATGTGTGGATCATAGCTACCTGCCCAGAGGATGGTTTGAGAAGTGAGTTCCTTTGAAGTGACCATCTACTGACACTGTGACTGTTCAGTCTACAGCAAAGATTTTACAGAACAAAGGGAATTACCACCCTGCTGCATAACAGAAACTCTATCAGAAAACTTATTTGTCATTAACTCAATTATGAATACAATTGTGGTAAACTCATTTCATATGAAGAGATACAAGATATTAATGCATAGGTAAAAATTAAGGTTTTTGGTCTTTTCTATTAATTATTAATTCGTAACAAAGCAGTATTGAGTGAATAATTCGTTTCCATCATTTGCCTTTAATTTTATTGTGTCCTTACCTCCTTGAAGTAATTTCTAAAAAGCATTGTACATATTCACCACATGTGAAATCTAAGTTTGAGGAGTTTGCCCTTTGCTGAAGAGCTATGATGCTAAAATTAAGGAAGCTGATGGCCTAATCTCAATTTATCTGATCCTGGAGTTTAAGAGTTTAAATACCTATGCAATGCACACATAGCCTATCCAGTATATGTGTATGTAGATATACAAGCACATATATGTGAAACTGTGTATGTATACAAGTAGGTATCAATATCCATGATGTTGGTGGGAATTGCTCTTATCTAACTTTATGAATTATCCTTTGCTAAAGCCATTTGCAGAAGTTATAGGCACTATCATTCAGGTGAGAACAGAGTAGTCTTGTATGAAGAGAACACACAGGTAGCATGGATACAGGGAAGAAGAAAAATTGTTAAGGTTTATATCTAATATGAAGAGATCAAGAAACCCAAGATTCCAATTTAAAGCCTCATGTATCTTTCAAAGATTTCTAAGAGGTGCATTAAGCCAAAGTGAGACATTGGTATGGGATTTTACTGAAGCATTCACAACTTCAAGACTGAGGAAAAGAAGCTGCAAACCATCTTCAGTTATTTGAATATGCCAAAATCACCATCTTTGTCACTCATAAAACATTATGTTTTAACAAAAGGCAGTCTTATATGTCATAGCAATTTCTTGCACACACACACACACACACACACACACATATATATATATATATGCCTTATAAGTATGAGTGCTACAAATATAACTCTCAATACATGTTTGTGTACTAAAGATCAGATATTTCCTGTAAGGTAAAATTCTGCCAAATAGAATGGAGGGGGGGTGGGGGGGGAGAAGGAAAAAAAGAAAGGCATAAAACACTCTGTGAAAGTTCTGATTCTGGTGATTGTAGCTTTGGAGTTCACATTAAGCATTACCAATTCTTTATGTTTATATAAATAAAATCATTATAAGATACATAACACTTTACAGCAATCATATATTATATTCAGGCTTCTAAACATTTGTTTTATTGTGTTTCTTCTTATGCCCAATATTGCTCAAACCACATAAAGATTTCAGATGAAATCTTTGGTCTTTGCAGCACATGATTAAAGTCAACCAAAGGTGAATAAAATAACAGTGCACATTGAAAATGTGTTTTCATTAGTGTGTGCATTAAAGTACCTCTGACTTCAACTGTGATTTGAATTAATTAATATTCAGCAGCTTCTACCTTTGCGTTTGACATGTCCTGGACAGGTGGTATTTTGTAATTAATTTAACATTTGAGTTGGACACATACAGTGTCATAAACATGCATAGGCATATACATATAGATTGACAACATAATTGTTGTTACTCTTGAGAAATTCAGAATAATTTCAGGGATAAATAAGACATAGTATGAAAGTGAAACACACTGAGTATGTATTATAAAAATAAAGAGAGATGTGAAGTTCTTTGGAGGCAGACAACTGTATCTCTTCATAATGTGACAATTGCATCTTTTCGTAATGTGTAACAGGCTATTTTTTTTTTTAACTCAAATTTCAACAGTACCTCATGAGATTACTCAGGTAAAACCACATTCTTCACAATAGCATACATGGTCCTATGCAAACTTCTCTACTTAGCTCTATTATTCTTAGCACCTCTTCTCTTTCTTCTCTCACACCAGGGCAATATTTTGTGATTTTTCTAACAGTGAAAACTCACCCATGCCTCGGGCTTTTTGTTCTAATTTGTTGTTTTCTCTCCAGGAGTTACTTTCTATTACATATTCACTTCACGGAGTCACACGTGAAATTAGGCTATTATCTGGGGAGTCTTTTTAAGGGCTTGAGCAGAAAACATCATATGAGATCTGTCTTTATGTAGTGAACTCTGAGATTGTTAAAATAAACATTCTTGAGAAGATGCTAACTCTTCAAAGTAGATTAGTGTTGGGAGAGTGAAGGGGAGCTGAAGTGAATACCATTTATGACATAGACTACAGAATTGGATAAGGAAATCGATGTTACACAACAAAGGAAGCACACGAAATCACAGGTTTCCTAGGCTAAGAACACTGGGATTGAAGGAATATGCTAAGAAAATAGAACATAGGGAGCAAGAGATAAAGAGTCAGATCTTATGTGTGAAGTAGGTATGACACTCAGCAGAGGAAATGGAGAGGTTCTGAAGCGCGAGGTCAGGAGCGTGGAAAGAATGTTACAACAAATTTGTAGAGCTGTAGCAGAATTGTGGACCTAGCTACAATCAACAAATGGGAAATAAAGAAAATAGGAGATGACATTCATGAACAAATCATGCTTATTTTCTGCAATAGGGGTAATTTGTCAAGGGTCATAGAAGAGAGGCAGTGTCCTAGTTTGTTCCTCTATTGTTGTGACAAAGCACTCTGACCAATACCAACTTGGGAAGGAAAGAGTTTATTTTACCTTACATCTCCCGGGTCACAGTTCATCAGGGGGCCCAAGGAAGAACTCAGGGCAGGAACCTGGAGACAGGAGCTAGAGCACAGGCCATGGAGGAATGCTGCTTACTGGCTTGTTCCCTGGCCCCTGCTCAGCCGGCTTTCTTATGCACCACACACAGTGGGCTGGGGCCTCACACATCACCATCAAAAAGATGCCCCATGGACACAGACCAGTCCAATAGACACAATTCCCAATTGAGGCTCCCTCAACCAAGGTGTGTAAAGTTGACACTAAAGCTATCCAGCATAGGCAGGAATTGTAATATTACTGTGTTTGGGAGAACTTCTCAGAGATGGTGCTGAAATCGTAGACAGGACAAAAATTTTACTCAGCGCATTTAAGGAAAAGTCATACAATTGTGCATGATTTTTTGAAGTGTACATTTTAGCTTCTATGTAGAGTTATTGGTTTATTACTTCCTCTTCCAAGTGAGTTCTCTCTCTCTCTCTCTCCTTCTCTGTTTTCTGCAGCAATTGTAAAGAAATAGGAAGAGGGAGAGATGGAAACCAGACCTCTCCAGAGTCATGCAGAAATTTGCAATAAAACTGAAAGAGTCCCAGGGCCTGCAGAGGTAGGTACCGCCTTACAGCCCCGGATCCCAGGAAGAGTGCACTCTTCCCTACAGACTCGGGGTTTATATATTTCTCTCTCTCTCTCTCTCTCTCTGAGGAGGGGAACAGGGTGGGGGAGCTGAGTTGTGCCATATTGGGTGCAGGATGGGTTGCCCCATTACGAGAAGGGTCTGGGAGTGCAGTTCAGTCATGCAGGATTCTGGTCCAGATACCCCGTGACTGCGATTATATCAGTGGGACTAGTGCGGGGAAGATGAGACACTGTTTCAAGAAGGCTGCCAAGAAGTGGCAATCACAGCCATGTGCTGAGCATTCAGCACCTGAGATTTCTCCTTCAGATAAGAACGTTAACATTTCAGTTTAAACACAAGAAGGGCTCATCTATAAGAGTAGTGTTGAAAGGAAGTGGAGTAGCCTAGCAGTCTCAGATTGGCTCAAATATTAATTGGATAAAGTAATCAGACTGCATTTGTTCTTCCTACACTTTCTCCACATCCACGAAGCATTCAATGAAAAATCACCCTGCAGACTTTCACTGCTTCTTAAGCATGGAAAGTCAGCGGAGAGTGTTCGCCTACCATGCTGATGTGAATAAGCTGGATAACCTACAAAATCATGTTTATAAATCCCAGCAGAGAGCTGAGAATTCGAGGAAATCTAATGAACTGAAATTAGAGCGTTCAGCCCATCCTACCAGAGACAAAGTCACTGCTGCTGTTACCCCTGGTGGAGCAGTGGGCAAGGAGAAAACTATTATAGATGTGTGTGTGGGGGGGTAGGTTAGATTGAATTAAATTCCCAAAGTTCAAGGGTAAACTCACATGCCATTTAGAACCCCTGGAAGCCTCAGACAGTAAAAAAAAAATCTACACTTACATCCTAATTGCAATGACCAGGTACTTTCAATAAAGGAGTGGGCAAATACTCAGTGTCACGTGTGGGTTGCAGAGAGCGTTTATTTAATATCTGCCCTGCTTCCGTAATGCTATCTTAACACCTCAGCTTTTCCAGGTGCCCTTTGAGCCGTTATGATATTTAAGGACTCTAGGAAGTACCTGTGTCCTCCACACTATAGGGCTCTGGGTCCTTTGGCCTTTCCTGTCCTACTGTTCATTACCAGGCACTGAATTGACAGTAATCACTGAGATGCAGCATCTAAGATCAGCACAAATCATTTGAAAACTAGACTTCAGATTTTTCTCAGAAAAAACACCATGTTAACATTTTTATATGACACAATACATATTTTCATATACAAATTATGAGGGGCAGGCAAATTCATGGAACAGAGCAACATCGCTTCACATTGTTCCTTAAGTACAAAACTCTTTAACCATGGCTTCTCTGGTCCTGAGAAAAATACAAAAGGTATTTTCTTCATCAAAATATTAGCATTTAAGAGAATAAAATTTCTTATAAAAATGATAAGACAACTTATAAGATACATGTTATTCTAGATATTAATGCCATAATGCACATTTAATCATAAAACTCCTTCAGTTTACCTTTCCTCTATTGAATGCATTAATTTCAAACTGAATAAAAACTTTTACTGAAAGAATTACTTTGCATTTGTATGCTCGGTGGGCTTTTCTTTCTCTTTTTTTTATTAAGATATGCATAATTTGGGTCAAACTAGTTTTTATCTTTTAAATTTGCAAAATTATTCTGAATATCACTAGGTTAAAAATACATGACACATTAAGTAGGATGAAAGAGGGGTGAGGCCGCTGCTGAATGTTTCAGGCTCAACCATCCCAGCCCTTCCTGCATGTAAATACAAATGACACCCTGTCTCAGACTGTAGACTCTGAGCCTTACACATTTGAACAGCCTTAGTGTCTCCATGCTAATTTCTGCCCTGTGCAAAATTCCATAAATGTCACATCTGCTGCCGTCTCTTTCCCAGTCTAGCATATGCTTTCCATGGTGCTAAAAGTTCATTGTTATCAAATGAGAAAATGTATGTGGAAGGGCTTTGGAAAGTACAGATAAAAGCTTTCCATCATCACCCAGAATTTTGATCATGAGCAATTCCTAAAGAAGGAGGGAGCACTGTTAACTAGAAGTATTGCAAGGTAATTAGGGTCACCTCTTGGGACTCTTAGTCTTGTAAATTAAAGTAGTTAAGAACAGACTCAAATGGAAGAGCAAGATAATTTCATTTAGATTTTAAAAGAAAAACTTCAAACCAGGCAAGCTGCACATCTTGGCAGCTGCCTGGAGGAGGGAGACAGAGAAGAGGAAGAAAGTCATGCCACTTGAGCTAAGCCAGCACGAAGGTTGGCCACAAGGCAGACTAGGAGGCATGTGGCTGGAAGAGGAGCATCAGAGAAAGAACTAAGTGTTGAGGAAAGCATGCTTAGAAAAGAGAGAAAGACAAAAAGGAAAAGTTATAGTGTTCTCAGTAATTCAGAAAAGCAGGTCAACTTACAATGCTGCATGTCTGTTGCTCTCTAAACAACAGCACTAGGGAGCAAGGATTATGGGAAAGAAAAGTATGCTATCTCATTAATGGAATAATCCTTTCTCCTATCTCTTTAACATGACTTAAAGCATCTCACCTTCCTGAGGGATGGTCCTGTAAGTGATATCCTAGAGAAGTGGAAGGTCAAGTCTCCGCTGAAGCCAGAGATTTCATTCTCTTGAAGACAAAGAAATATTTTCTTTAATGGGGCTTCAGTGCTTCTGTAATGGAGCCCAAGGCTTGCTTCATAGGCCTTCACAGGGACTAGGTAAACTGAGCCATTTTGAGGACTCAGGGGTATCATGATGCATTACTTTGCAACATTACTGAGCAAGGCTTTTTCCTTTTTCAGTATCTGTTGAAATATAATAGATAAGTAAAATAAGATTATGAGGAACAGTACAACTTCTTTTCATCTTTCTCTCTTTTCTAAGCATGCTGTCCTTAGCACTTTGGGCTTTTTTCTTTTCTGAAGCCCTTCTTCTAGCTAGAGGCAGCTAGTCTGCCTTGTGGCTGACCTTCATGCTGCCTTAACTCCAATGGCGTGACTTTCTCCCTCTTCTCTATCTCCCTCTTCCAGCCAGCTGCCAAGATTTATAGCTTAGCCTGATTTGATGTTTTTCTTAAAAAAACAAAACAAAACAAAACTCTAAATGAAATTGTCTTGATTTTCCATTTGAGCCTGTTCTTAAATACTTTTATTAACAAGACTAAGAATCCCAAGGGGTGGGCAAAAGTGTACCATTTGATGATTTTATACACATATACATTGTCAAGTGATTACCACAATCAAGTCAGATTACCTGTCACCTCCCATACCTATTATTTTATAAATGAAAACTTTTAAAATACCAGATTGCATTATATCAAAATTGCATTAGTTGCTTTTCTGCTGGTATGATAAAACAACACAAATGATGGAATGATGGAAGAAAGAGTCTATTTAGCTTATGGTTCCAAATGGACAAGAGTCCATCATGGGAGGAAGGCATGGCCGGAGAGCAGAAAGTACAGCGCTCCATCTTCCAGCAGGCACAGGAAGCAGAGGGTGACTGGAAATCAGGCTAGGCTTACAAACTCTAAGCCTACCCCCATAGGCTGTACCTTCTAAGACCTCTCAAAACAGCGCCACCAAATGTGGACAAGATGTCCAAATACTTGGAGCCTATGGGGGACATTCTCATTCAAACCAACAAAAAAACCCACAAAAATTTCAAGAAAAAAATTGGAAAACAAACAAACAAAACACTATCTCAGCTTGTTTACAGTGTAAACATCTTACTACACCTTGGCAGAACAAGCAAATAAATCAATAAATAAATGATAACTCTTAAGATCCAATGAATCAGCACATTTAAACTCTATGCAATACAAGATTATCAGGAATTAGTTATAGATATTGTGTTGCTTCTAAGACCATCAGAATTATTTTTCATTGTGTAACTGAATATTTACAGCATTTAACAAGTTTATGGGGAGGAAAGCAGGGCAGCTATCTTATGGGGAAGAACTTTGCAGATGAATATCAGTAAACTTTGATCAATAATATCAGTTCTCTGGGTTTTTGCTTAAAGATGAAAACTTACCTATTCCATGATCTCATGCAATGTATTTGACTGTACTGTTCTGAACTCTGAGCCTAGGAAATGAAGTCTTAATTTTTATTAAAAAGAATCATTCTTTTAAATTTGTTTCCCTTAAATGTAAACTTTTCCTTTCTTCGCATTCTGTCAACTTCCCTGCCCCAATAAATAGAGATATTTAACAATCAGGAAGGAAGATGATGAAGCAATTAAGGTTTTCAGCTATCATTAGGTGCTGAGGATGCTTCTTCCTGTTATTGCACACTTCCTTGCTCAGCAGATGAAATATCTGAAAACAATCATTGCAAGGGAGAACTTTAAGTAAAATCAGATAGAAGCAACTGAAATCTTGAGAAGCTCTGAGCCTTCATGAATAATTCTTGAGTACTGGTGTTAATGCTGCTTGCTCAACTCACAGTTTCTTTCAAGTTGTTAGTTTCATGTTTTATTTAAGCTCAACATAAATGTTAACGTGGTCCTCATCAGATTCCTTTTATCTAACTCTGAAGACTGATGTGTTGATGTTGTAATGTGGGAAGAGGGCCTTAAATGCCCATCCAAGTATTCTGTGAGGAGTCATAGATAAATTTCTTTTCCAGGAAATGAGTTGTATTTTTGTGTGTGTGTGTGTGTGTGTGTGTGTGTGTGTGTGTGTGTGTGTGTGTCTCAGAACACTGCCTTGGCGTACACATTTGCTGATCAGTGCTAATTAGTCTTCTGTTTGCCAATTTGTGATCTCAATATGTTTTGTGGTGTGAAAAGTAGTGAAACTTCAAGAATAATCTTTCTCTGAAAAGGTTCTGCTGAGCAAATGACCAATAATTTGTATGTGATGCAAACATTAATGAAAGACAAAGCCATTAAAAACTGACTATTACAGAGTCTCCAATGAGAAAGAAAGCCAAATTTTGTCCCATCTTCCTTATGAATTTTTACTATTATGAATGTTTTATGATTTAACTAGTCAGTATTCCTCAGGGGATATTTAAGTCTCTGTGTTACTTACAAATTAGCACATGGACCTCAAGTCATTTGTAAATCAATTTGCTTCTTAGTGGAAACTCTGTTTAAGGTACAATATTCCATTTGGTAATTAGGGTGTCTGGCTATTGTGAGTAATGTACTGTTTTTGCATTTGAATGTGATGGAGAAGAGTGGCAATGTTTCCATGGTATTGAATATATATATAAAATGATATTTTGCATAGTCATAGTAAAACACATACCTTACTTAATGGAAAGCTAATAAGAGCCTTTCTAATTTTTATATGAAACAAAATAAAATGCAAAAATATAAAGTGATGGTATATTTGTTAAAATTATTTGTCCTAGTGGAAATTTTTCCTAAGATTTTCTAGGTTTGTAATCCATATACATGTGTATTCCTCAGGAGGACTTTGAAGAATTTACCTCAGAAATCATTTCAGTAGATATCACATATTTGATAGTTACTAAAAAAAAAAGTATATCCAGTAAATATAAGCACTACTTTTGGTAACAAGGTTTAGAGACCAACCTGACCAGAATAGGTGTTTTAATAATTTTGTCTGAAAGAAAGCCTTTCACCTAGCGGTAGTTTTCTTCCAGGGTTATTTAGCTGGAACCTTCACATGCGTTTCAAGTATCGCCAAATGCCTGAGTCCCTGTACCAGAACTTACAATGTGGTTTCCATCTGATTGAACTTTACAAGACTGCAGAAGGATTTGACATCCAATATATCAAAACAGGCCATCTGTACATGTGTTCTGAAGCCAAAAAAACTGTGAATCTTTGGTCTCTTTCCATTTATTACATGAGAATTGACCAATCTCTTCTCTTGTGTCTCTACTGTTAAAAAATGAAAGCCCAATCTTACATAAACTGGATTAATTCATCAGACCATTGAGCGGCATCTAGATTCAAGGTAAGGAAAGTATTCTTAGTATTAGACACATCTTTTGCACACAACCATCCTAAAACAATATATGTTTGGAGATAACTATTACTCCAAATTTATTAACTATTTCTAATCAAAAACAAGAAAAAAGCCTGCAGCACAGAAATTAAGTTATCCAACATTATATTAATAAGAATATGGTTTAATGAATAAGCTTAGATTGAAATGAGAAGCATCCCACATAAGTACAGAGATCAGTTATTTCAGTTTATCATATTAGTGCTACTTTACATATCACACATAGAACAATTCAGTCAAAAAGTTTGAGATATTCAAAACCATTTGTTGTCAGTTCAATGGGTAATATTTGAAATTTTCTTTGAATGTTTACTTGAATTGTGAGTCATTAAAGTCACAACATAAAACAAAATGAAAGAGCTGGCCCTGGGAGATAGGAGGCGCTTCCCTTCATTTATTATATGAACTTCAGCAATCACCTTGACCTTTTTAGACTGCAGTGTCCTCATCTTTATAAATGAAGAGAGTAGACTAAGTCAAGTCTAATTCACTTCCAGCACTGACCTTCGGTTTCTAACAATCAAATCCTTTACATTTGTGGAGAGACAAAGGCATAAAAATAATAATAATATAAATGTGTGTAAATACATGGATAGATTTGCTAACTTTGAACTTCATGAGAAGCATCTCCACTGCATTGTCTGAGACTTCTCAGTTCTGGCTGACACAAGCTAATTAGAAGAAAAATGTCTTTCTAAGGGAGAGGGTGTCTCTCTGCCTTCTACTTCACCATATGACTTCTGAGCTCAGAGAAACATTTTTTAAATATGCTACTGTTTGAACTTATTGCCCTTGTCTTGAGCACTTTGTTTTCTGTCTTCAGCTTCTATATTCATTAGTAACACTGTGACAAAAAGGAATATGAATGGCATTAAGAAATAATCCATTATTCAAGTCTCCAAAGCCATGTTAGAGCTTACACATTGCTATATTGCGAAGACATTTGGTGTTTAAGCACAGAGGCCTGGTTTCAAATGACTATGAAAATATACTGAGACTTTTCATGTGAACAGCACATTCAAAGACACACTCATTTTTAAAGATAACAATAAAGGCAGTATTTACCTCCCCACCCCAAGCTAAAATGTTATTATGTATCAAATATATTATTTGGGCTGGTGTGGAGCATGGCATAGTAAATGTTCTGGCCATTTTAGCATACGCATAGATAATATATGGCTCATGCAACTTTCATAACCCTCTCTGCTGTTTCTCTTCTAATATTCCTCTAAAGACATTTGCGGTATCATTCTTCATTTATTTTGCATGCTGCATTCACCCATTGTGGATAAACATGAATAAAAAATTCTAGAGGTACGAATAGTTATCTTTGCTGAAGCTTGGTGAGGCTTTAATAAAATATACATGACACCAGTGTCCGGGTATATGTCTGTGTGTCATACAGCAGTGAAAAAAACATCCAGAAATAATTCTGATCTTTTATGATGATGGAGGAATTAGCACCTCAGGATTATGCAGTGAAAAGCAGCGTGGTCGGGCGTCTCCTATTTGCCCTTGAACCACTTCTTGTGAATGCAAATAAGTAAAACACAAATTGCTAATTTTAAAGAACCTCTTCAGGATTAAGAATTCAAGTGGAGAGAGAAAACAGGAAAATTTGTTCAACTTTACTGAAAAAACCTCAACTTATTTACAGCATGTTGTTTAGCACACTTTCAAACAAAAGCTTCCGATAAGGGAGTCTGGACTTGGTAACTTAACAAAGGGATTTCTCTCCCCACTCCGCCCCTCCTCTGCTTCAACAGTGTTTCTCAACTGTGCATACAAAGGAAAAATTTTCATATATTTGTTTTAAATTATCTGCGGTTGTCTGTGTCTGTTTGGGGCTTACTAAAATACGTTAGATATGCTGAGTAATAAAGCACTGAAATGTATTCCCTCACACTTCTGGAGGCATATCAGCCTCGAGGTTCTGATGTTTGGTGTGGGCTTTCTTATTGAATGCTGACATGGCATGAGTCAGAAGGGCAAGAGATAGCAAATACGTTTTCCTCACATAGCAGAGGGTCTGACCAGGGTGAATGCACTCCTGCACTCCATTTTTTATAACAGCATTAATCCATTCATGAAGGTAGAGCCCTCATGACCTAACCGTCTCTAAAGGCTACACTTTCCAGTACTGTTGCTTTGCGGATTAAGTTTGGAAGGGATACAACCCGTCAAACCATAGCAGTAGATAATTTATGAATGCTACTTAAATTTGTAAAACTACACCAAATGCATGCCTATAATTTTTGAATTCAGAATAACACAGGCCATTTCCCTTAGCAGTCATTTCCAGTTTGGTGAAAGATGAAGACTCTGAATCATTAAAGCAAGGCCATGCTTTCAGCACTTAGCAGACCAGGAATAGCTCCAACTCAGCATAGGGAAAGAGCTAACTGCATCATAAAATGGGCGGAGATATGCTGTGCCATGTGAGCGGAGTTTGCTTTTTTGTGGTCAGTACTTCTTCATATCTGAAACATCCTCCCAAATTTTGTCTCAGAAATTGAAGAACTGGTTTTCAATAACAAGCGATTGTTATCTACTGGCATCTCTGCACCAGTAAGTAATTTTTCTTTCATTGCTCAATTTTGGAAAACAGCAGAGTTTATGCTATATTATTCATTTACATATAGAACATGAAATACTTAGTATACCACATACCAGATACTAAGGACGGCTATGAGTGAATTAACGTTAATCTGGATAGCGTTACTGAACAAAGAATCATTATTATTATCTATACAGAGATTCAAAAATTTCAGTAAGTTGTCACCAGTACTGCTGGCAATGCAGCAATTCATCTCATCAATGAGCACATTGTCTATGCCAAGCCCATAGTATGAACAAAAATATTAGAGTTACTTTGTACGTGTTTCCATGTCAGATGAAGAAGCATCCTAGACTTTGATTGAAATGTAATTTTATTTTGTTTTATTTAAACGTCCTTAACAATTTTACACAAAAAGTGTATTAATCTAGGCCAATGATAGGGCCATGGGCAACGGCCCACAACTGAACAACACTTGTCTTCTGGAGTTGCTTCTTGCCTAGTGATGAAGGGTCCTTTCTTTAATCAATGCATTCATTTTAATATTAAGTAAATTATTCATCTTATAACTTTGATACTTTACTTCTAGGTCTATCATTTACAATCACATAAATGTTGTATGGGAGAAATATTAAATGCTTAGGATACTAAGCATTAAAATGCTCTACTAATCAAAGTGCTCATAAGATCAGAGTCTCTCAGGATGTCTAACTGGCAAATGAGCACACCTGAATTATCCTGTTTCTTCCTTGAGAGGAAAGTGGAGTCTACTTACTCAGAGTGTAGGAGTCAGTGGAAATCAGTGGCTAAGAATATGGACCCCACATTTGAAATGTTTTATCTATCGGCCTGACTCCACCATGTGTCTCCATGACTTTGATAAAATGATTCATCTACATGGACTTCCAGTGCTTCCTTGTCTGAACAGCAGTACTTGCCTGTACCACATTTTCTAGAATGATAAAGTTAAACAATTTACATGACATATATTAAGTGCTCTGGTATTAATTGTTAATATGTTAATTATCATTATTACTTGCGTCTGTACATTCCTTCAATGGAATTTTCCAAAGTAACTATTATTATCTTTATTGTACACATTTATGGAATACAGAGTAATAATTTGATACATGTGTACAGGGTATATGAATCAAATCAAGGTACTTAATGATGTTTCCATCTCTTTTTTATTACTTTATGTTGAGTTCCACTCTTTAGTTATTCATAATACAGAATAGTTTAATATATATTATAGTCACATTTTGCTGCTCTGCTAATTGTCTTGACTATGGAAACATAAAATGAAACAAACGTTCTTTGAGAACATAATGCCTTCTCAGAGTGTGCTTTAATACCAACCTGTTCAGGAGGTATATTATTTTCTTGGAAGATAAAGCAAAGATTGAATTGGTTGTCTACCTCCTGTACACACAGCTCCGTGTATCATACACTGATATTATTTTATACACTGAGATCATTTTATGCACTGCACTGAAGTTTGTGACCTCTCTTATGCCTATTCAACTCTGAGTCCCTTCAGAGTTAGAAGCAGAGCTTGTGCTTTATTCTCAGGATGTACTACATATAAGACTTACATACAAATATTGGAAAGCTGTAATCACCACAGAGAATCAAAACTGTTATAAACTGAGGAGATAAGTACAAGTTTGTTAGTGACTGTCTCTGATCTTCATTCTTCAATTAATGTAACTTAACACTGTGTTAGTTTGTTTTTAATTTTGTGATATTGCTTACGACCAGAACTCTAAGTTCTATTGCTATCTGCTGATGCAGAGGTTGTTTCTTTAACATAAGTTGCAATTTTTTGATTAAAGGACTATCCCCTCAGATTATTTTTAATAATGGAGATTATATATATGTATATATATATATGGAGAGAGAGAGAGAGCAAATTATTTAGAATCAGCAATTAGCAGAGGCAAGAACAAATCCACTCTCCAAGTTCAGAACTTGCCATCCAAGAACTGTTCTGCAAGACCCTGTTGTTCTAAGACTAAAGTCACAATTTCTGACCAGTCTCAATCTCTGAGGTTCAGAAACAAACTGAACAGTCATGTCAGAGGAAGTTGAAACCGTATTCAAATACAATTTGCCTATGGTTTCTGATAATTAGCAGAGGCAAGAACAAATCCACTCTCCAAGTTCAGAACTTGCCATCCAAGAACTGTTCTGCAAGACCCTGTTGTTCTAAGACTAAAGTCACAATTTCTGACCAGTCTCAATCTCTGAGGTTCAGAAACAAACTGAACAGTCATGTCAGAGGAAGTTGAAACCGTATTCAAATACAATTTGCCTATGGTTTCTGATATCCAGAAACTAAACCTTCCTATTGGCTCCTTCCGAACCCTTAGTTAATGGACCCTGGTCAGTTGAGCAATGCCACAGAGAGTACATGAAGCCTCTTCAGTAGAAGCAGAAAATCTTTTCTCCAAACAGAATGCAAGTAGAGAAGAAATTGTAATAAACCACAGTAGACCCTTGCTTCTCTACCACATTTCTGTTTTCATTCAGCTTGAATTATGAAAGTGAAGAATGTACTTCTTTATGTAGTTGAGCACTTCATTGAAATAAGCTTTTCAGTGGATTAGCCTCCACTAACTAAAGTAACGAAAGTCCCATATGTTGTTGATTTTGATGATGGAATGTGTATTTACTTTTACATGAAAACTTTGATATAAATACAGCCAGTGAATTTCTTGAATGGTAAAAGCTTGTTTTGTAGTCCTAAAGCAATAATTTGCTCAGCTTCTTTTGCTATTTCTTACAGCATTGTTATAGAACAACTTGTATTCTGGCTGCCACTTTTGAAAGCAAAGCTTGTATGTTATTTACAAAACCCAACCAGAAGCAAGCATTATTCCGTGAGTTGATAATTTTGAAGGAATGATGTTTGGGCAAGAAACACAAATAAACTCTGTACATCAAAGAGTAGGATAATTTTATTTTTGTTCTCTATAATTCAAAACCTCAATTTGATTACTTATTCAACTAATGAGTTAAAAATAGTAGTAGAGTTTAAACTTGACACAGATTCAGATTAAAATATGGCAATCTGTACTAAATTAGAGCAACTCACATGCCATATTTAGTTCAGAAGTCTTGTGTTTATAGCTTATCTTAGTACATTGAGTCTGCTCTAGAAAATACCATAGACTGAGTGACTTATAAACAATAGGAAAGATTTCTCACACCTTTTGAAGCCGAGCAGTTCAAACTAACACTCTAGTAAATTTTACTTCGGTTGGCGCTCAATGTTTTATCCATCTTTGATTTATATGATAGTGTTCAGAGGGTCGTGTGGCCTCTTCTAAGGTGACTAATTGAATTCATGATTGCATAGGTTAGGACTTTAAAATTTTGCTGTTGTTATAGTCATTTTTTTTTTTTTCTTGCACATCTTTTTGCAGTGCTAAGGAAGGAAGCTAAGACCTCAAGCATGCTGAGTATGCACTTTGCTATTGTGCTACAGTTCAAACACGTGTGTGTGTGTGTGTGTGTGTGTGTGTGTGTGTTTTGACACTGACTTACTAAGTCACTCAGAAGTTACTCAGCTTGGCCTTGAATGGCCCATTCTGTAGTCCAGGCAGACCTTGAATTTGTGATTTTCCTGCCTCAGCCTCCCCATTAGTTGACATTATAGATTTGCATCATCAGGCCTTCCTTAAACCTATAAATTTGGCAGTACACAACATTAAATATTAGCATCTTTGTTTATGAGTATGCCTATACAGACGCTAATGAATTAAACAAGATGATCTGAAATATTTCTCAGTTGTTATCTGTGATAGCAAAACTAAACAGTTAAATTGTAGCAGGTATAACTCCTATCTTGACAGTTGCTGAGCTGTTCAGAAGGGATATTGTACTTTCTGTCATAGAAATAAATTAAAAAATGTAAAACTGGAGTCTATAATATTAACATGGGACATGTGTCTCTTTCCAATTCTGAAATTCTAGGTTCTAATGTGGAAGCCTGATCAAATTTAAACACATCAAATTGAGACATTTCCTAAACCCTTTGAAAGGTATGATTAGAAAAAAAGGTACAAATCTTGATGAAGCATTTTCCTGTCTACGGAGAAAATAGAAGCTCTATTAATTCTAATTATTTTAAAAATATTTTTATTCCCTTTTAAACAATTTTAAGTGTTAGGAGTATATTGTCCATCTGTATACGTGCACCCATGTCATGCAATTCCTGCGGAGGTCAGAAGAGGGCATCAGATCTCATGAGAGTGAAATTATGGACAGTTATTAACTGCCATGTGGGTGCTGGGAACTGAACCAGGGTCCTCTACAAGAGCAGCCAGTGCTCTTAACTGCTGAGTCATCTCTCCAGCACCAATAACTCTAACTTTTAAAAAAGTAATTTCTTTGATTCAATATCTCTTCAAACTATGATCTCAATTGGTTGGATTCTTGAAGACAGAAATGACTCAAAATAAATGCCTAATCCTATCATCTTTCCTTTATTGTCCCATGATCTACTCAATACAATCCAGACTGACAATTGACCCGAGTTTACCTTTGATTCTATCAGCAAAGATTTTCACTGAGTGTATCCAATGGCATCAGCTTCATCTTCTGAACATAGCAGTATTGACATAGTTAATAACTTTTTCTTGCTGAAGAATGTTTTTGTTTGGCTTAGAATGTTTTATTTGGTATCCTAAGTTTCTCATCTCTTGATTTTCCTAATTCCCTCGGTGCTGTATGCCAGGTTCTTTTTTCCTGACTCCTCCTGTCCCAATCTTGATGTTTGTAAGTGGTGGACTGAACCAAGGATCAACCACTAGATCTCTCTTCTCTAAATATGTTCAATTCACAGCAATTCTAATCCAGATCCATACCGCAAATATGAAACAGTTTGACAGCACTGAAATGTAGGTTTCCATTTTTGCATTTGCATATTGCTTTCCAGTTAAGTCTCCACCAGCAAACACCGATTCTTGCGTGGGTATCTAGACAGTGCCTCAAACTAAGGCAGGGGGAGGCAGACCTGATACTTTGCTTCTCAGACGGAAAGTACCCCGGTGTTCTCATCGCTGTAAATCTCACTGGTGTTCACGTAGGAATTTAAACCAAATGCTTCCTAGCTGTAGTTTTCACTATTTTCCACTCTCTGTTCAAGGCAACAGAAGTTCTGCCCACTCTTATTTCCAAAGACATCTTAAATCTATTCTGTTTACCTTACTTACAAACCTACCAACAACTCATGTTTTCTTATCTCTTAGACCACTCACGGACTCTTCTAATTGCTCCCTTGTCCCCCACTCTTTTTCCTTTGTTCTGCTTCCATTTTCCCCATACACAGTGCAGGGAGTGGTCCATTTTTTAATCATAAATAAGAACAAGTAATATTGCTGCCCAAATCACTCCAAAGAATCCCCGTATTGTTCATACTAACACAGTGCTCACCACAAGTTAGCAATCTTGCCTAAGTGGCCTGTTTCCTGCCTGTGTCTGGATTTATCACTTACAAATCTCCTTCCTGTTCCCACTTCTTCAGCATTATGGTACTCACTGGTTAAGACAAGCTTGTTAGACCTGACTACATTAACTCTTCTTGGATGTCTGCACACTTCTGTGTATCTGTTTGTCATCCTCAGGTGTCACCTCTCTGGGAGTCTACCCTGTATGGATGCTTATACGCCAAAAGGAAACTTTGATATAAATGCAGCTAAGAGGAGATTTCATGAAGAATAAAAAGTTGGTGTGTGGTCCTGAATTAATAATTTGCTGCACTTTTCAACAGGCAACATAGGCAAGGTTGTGGGGTTTGCTAAGGATGGGTGTTTTATTTTGAGCAATATGAGAACATGCGGTCGCATTTCGGTTTTTTGTCCTTCATAGCTTTGGCAATCAGCAATGATCACTGCATAATGTTCTCTGAATTATGTGTGCTAACTATACTGTAGCCTGTGTAAGGAAAGTTGTTCCTTACTTACCACACCCTAAAGCGGAAATAATTTAGCAGTTGCTTTGGTAATTGCTAAAGTTTGGAACAAGCACTTAGTAATGTAACAGCTGCTAATGATGTTAATTTCAGATTGATACTGAAAATTTCTTGACCTATCTTAAGGTACAATCCTGATTATTATATTGTTCTATATACATGCACTTTTCTTTGTTTTTTAGAATGTTCAAGCAATTGTAGTAGATCAGACACATGCTTTCTTTCGGCACTAGAAATGATCATTTGTCCCTTGCTTCTACTGGATAACTTTACTAATCACCCTGTTTGTTGCAAAAAGCATCATTTTTCAAGACTGAAAACCTCCTGAACAAAGAGAGAGAAAGAAAAGTTTTAGATGTCTTTAGGAAAAGTTTATTCAAATATTTTAGAAAGATTCCTCGTACAGTAAATATGCACAGAGATGTGCGCGCACGCACACACACACACAGAGAGACAGAGAGAGAGACAGAGAGAAAGACAGAAGGGGGCAGCTGTGTCTTAGATGTATTAGACAATCAATTGAGTAGAATATCAACATCACCTCTTTACATATTGTAAGTAGCCAAAACATCATTATTTATCTTTGCACATGCTCCTACCCTTGTATTAAAAATGTCTCTATAAGATGTGACAAGAACTAATAGTTACAGTTAAATGAGAATACTGATATTATAAGCATGTCTTTAAATTTAAAAATATTCTATCTATGTATCTATCTCCAAAAGTTAAAAAATTTACACGCACGACCACTGGATGAAAATAATATCCAGATTGAAAGCTCAAATGCTAACTGCAATTCAGTTATAAACATAGCCATTATTTAGGTCAGAGAAATGCTTTATATTACATATTAACTGGATATTTAAAAGGCACTTTAAGTGATGAAAGAGCCTGTCTTTGAAAAGAAAATGTCCAGATTAATGAAATTATGTGAGAAGCACTTCATTCTCCTCAGATGGATCTTAAAAGGAAAATACATATTATTAGCTGATTTAGAAACCGCTAAAATGGAATTTAAGTAGTAATTGCTATTTTAAAATATCTGAAAAAATACAGGAATATAAATGCAGAACAGACAATTCCTAGTGTGGACGTGTCTCAGTGGAATGAAGTTACTGGAAGAGTTCTTGACCACTCTCACTGTCATATTCAGACCCATAAACCCCAGACAACTTCACAGTAGGTGGCATTGTGAGCTGACATATGTCTATCACAAGAGAGGACGGGTTGGTGTATGCAGATAATAAACATTCAGATAGTAACTGTGGATGGGTTTTCCTAGAGCATGAATTTTACTAACAGATTTGTGAGAAAACTGCTTTTTTAATATTTAAGCTAATGGCTGTCTTTTGAGTAGAATATAAAATTTACATGTATTTTTCAAACAAATTCGGAGACTTAAAAGAGATTTTGCTTTTCTACTCAGATGAGAGCTTCTGAAGGTTATCATCGACTCCCCTTTGCTATTAGAATAATTCACTGCGGAAGTTTGTGAAACTGCATCACCAACTCTTTGATGCTCTACATTAAATAATAATGAATTTATGCCAAGATGGTAGCTGTACATATTCTACAGACACTGGCATGTTTCTCTGTTGTCAGGAAAAGGTCTAGCCCAGATCTGGATTGAAAGAACTTAGTAGGCAGTGAGCTCATTCCATTTTCATTTCCCATTCCTTCCTTCTTCTGTGATTTTTGTTTGGAGCTTAAAGTATCTTCTGCTTTCTCCCATATTTCTGTCTTTTCTCCTTTTTGGCTTCCTTTATTCCTTTCTCTTTACTGACCCTACTTCAAATGCTTAATGACAACCTCATAGCTCAGATACTGTGTTAAGAACTATGGTTATAAAAACAGAATGTGTTCGTTGTTACAGTGGCATTTCTGCCTTAAGGAAAGAATGGTTTGTATCTACGCACTCATACTTTTGTCATTAGTGGCTTTATCACACTGTACATATATATAAGGTGTTCTACAATATTTATGGGTAAGCAGATTAAAAAATGAATAATTAAAATAAGTGAAATAAAAACAAGTGAATGTTATTATGTATAATTTGGTTGATACTCTTATTTGAAAATTTTACTCATTGACAAGAAAGAATAGAAATTGGAACACAGGAGCAATCCTGCTGCTTCCCAGAGATTAATCATAGCACTGAAGCTTGAAGAAGACCAAAGCTTTTCAAAATAAGGGACAGAGCTCCCATGCAGAGAGAAAAATATGTTTAAAGACAACTGACATCACTTACCAATAGTTCTTCAGATAGGTTTGGGATTTCTTTCCCACTTCTCCTCATCTATGCTCCAAATTTGTGCGGTTTAAGCCTGCATGGGACTTGTTCATATTGTCATCATTGCTGTGAGTTTATGTGAGTAACTGACCAGCTATCTGGAAAACTCTGTCTCCTTATAATCGCCCACTAATTTTGGCTCTTGTAGTCCTTTCTTCTGCAAGGATTCCTGAGCCTGGAGAAGCAGAAGCTTGATATAGGTATCCTATTAGGGTATAAGCACTCTGGAGCTTCTTGATTTCTGCACGTTGGCAAATTGGCCAGCTTTGGGTTTCTATGTTAATTACCATCTGCTGTGTAAGGAAGTCTCTCTGGTGAGAGTTGAGAGATGCATTGAACCTATGCTTGTAACACACAGAAGTCAGTTTAATTTTCCATCTATTTAGCAGAAAAATAGTAGGCTCTCCCATATGCAATGTGAACTATCTAGCCTCAGATTCTCAGGCCTGATATCAGTGCCAGGTAGGGGCTCCATCCTATGAAGTGGAACTTAAATCCAATTAGAAAGTGGTTGATTACTCCCATATTTGTGTCACTATTGCAGCAGTGGGCACAGCTTGCCAGGCCAGTTGTAGCTCATAGGATTCACAGCTGGGTAAGACTGATAATTAAATTTCTTTTCAGGTAGCAGGAATAGCACCTTCCGGCATTATGAAAGCTAGGCAATAAAGACAAATCTTTGAAGTCAGTGAGAGCTTGATTCATCTTTGCTTCTTCTACAGCTCACATATGTAGTTTCCTCAGCAATAGGGTCTTACTGTGGTGTTCTAGAGGTTACCAAGAAGTAGGGACAATGGCCAGTGTTGTTTGAGTGTCTATGGACCCCCGGTCAAGAGCTTCAAAATAAAGAGTCCATTCCTAGAGTTGGTCATTTACTTCACTTGCCTATGGTGTCTAGTAGGGGCAAAATGCCCCTGTTGTGAGGTGCCTCCTTTTCATCTCTTTTTATAATGTATATGTATATACTTTAAGAAGTCTCTATAGTGGTGCTTTTCCATATGACTTTTTCTTAAGGATTTTACTGTTAGTTATCCCTCCCCATACTCTTTCTTCTACCTGTCCTCCTGTTCCACATCCCCATTTAACTTCTAGTTTGCCTTCAATTGCTATGAGAAAACACTCTGACCAATACCAACTTGGAGAGGAAAAGACTTATTTGGCTTACATTTCCCAGGTCACAGTTCATCACTGATAGAGCCAAAGGTCTGAACCCAGGGCAGGAACCAGGAGGCAGGAGCTGAAGCATAAGCCATGGAGGATAGCTGCTTAACAGCTTACTCACTGTCACATGGTCAAACTTCTTTCCTATACAATACATGACCACCTGCTGAGGGGTCATCCACAGTGGGCTGGGCCCTCCTACATCACTCAAAAAAAGACAATACCTCACAGACATGGTCATAGGCCAGTTCAATGGAGACAATTCCCCAACTGAGGCTCCCTCTACCCACATGGATCAAGTTGACAAATAAAGCTATCCAGCACATCTTCCTACCCTATTACTCCTTTTTCTTCCTTTATATCACTGAATGCTTCCACCCCTCCCAGGAAGCCCCTCCCATTTCTAGTTATTATTATCCTGACTTCTCTGGATTTTCAAACTGGAACATGCGTATTAGAATTTTAAAGCTAGCAACCAGCTGTGAGAGAGAACATGTGGCATTTATCTTCCTAGGTCTAGGTTACCTTACTTGGGGTGATTGCTTTCTGTTGTATACATTCATTTTAAAATTTCATAATTTTGTTTTCTTAAGTGCCAAATAATATTCTGTTGTGTATATATGTATCACATCTTCACTATCCATTCGTCAGTTGATGGACATCTAGTTTGTCATTTATGACTATTATGAAAATTGAAGAAATGAACATGGATGAACATATTTTTCTGGAGTGGAGTATAGAGGCTTTTGGGTATATGTCCAGCAGTGGATCATGTGGAAGATCAATTTCTCTCTATATTTTCTCTTTTTGAGACAGGGTCTCCCTGTAGGTGGCCTGGAAATCACTGTGTAGAGGCTGGCCTCCATCTTACAGAGATCCAACTGCCTCTGCTTCTCTAGTGCTGGGATTAAAGGAGTACACCAGCATGCTCAGCTAATTTCTAGCTGTTTGGAAATAGTCATACTGAGGTACAAAGTCTCTGCAGCAGTTTGTACAGCCACCAGCAGTGGATAAGCATCCCCTTTTCTCCACATCCTCACCAGCATTTGTCATTGTTTCTTCATCTCAGCCATTCTGAGTGGGGCAAGACAAAATCTCAAAGTGGTTTTACTGTGCATTTCCCTGATGACTAAAAGTTTTGAACATTTAAAAAAGTAATTCTTAGCCATTTTTGTTTCTTCATTATGGAACTCTCTGTTCTGTTTCTTGCTTCAATTGGGTTGTTGGTTTTATGATGATTATTTATTGATTGACATTGATTTTTAGTTTATATTCTAGATACTAAGCCTCTCTCAGAGGTATAACTAGTAACATTTTTTCCCTATCTTATAATTTACTTTTTCACTCAATTAATGGTATCCTTTACTGTACACAAGCCTTTAAATTTCATGAGGTCTCATTTGTCAATTGATGGAATCCATGCTTGCTATGTAGAACTCCTGTTCAGAAAGGCCGTTCCTGCGCCTGTTAGTTACAGTGTATTCCCTATTTTATCCTTTATTTGAGTCAGAATATTGGGTCTTATGTGGAAGTCTTTGTTGCATTTGGAGTTGATTCTTGTGTATGGAGAGAGATAGGGATCTAGATTCATTCTTTGAAATGCTTCCATTCAGTTTGACCAGCACCATTTGTTAAATATACTGCCTTTTCTCCAGTGTATATTTTGGGCCTTTGTCAAAAATCTGTTGAATGTAAATATAAGGATTTAAATCTGGGTCCTCAAGTCAATTCTACTGACCAATGAATCTGCTTTTATACCAGTACCATGTTGTTTTTATGACTGAAGCTCTGTAGTGTAATTTGAGATAAGGCATGGTAATGGCTCCAAAAATTCTTTTATTGTTCAGGATTATTTTGGCTATCTTTGATTATTTCTGTTTCCGTATGAAATATGAGATTTTTTCATAGAGAAATGTAGAGAAATGTGTACGAAATTTAATGGGTATTGCATTGAATTTGTAGATTACTTTTGGTAGGATGGCAATATTAATCCTACCAATACATGAACATGGGAACTCTTTTTGACTTCTGGTATCTTCTTCAATTCTTTCATCAGTGTCATAAAGATATTTTTACTGTACAAGTCCTTCACTTCCTTTGTCAGATTTATTCCGAGATATTTTGTGGTTTTTGAGGCTATCATGAATGGAATTGTTTTGTAGATCTCTTTCTCAATATGTTTGTCCTTGGTATACAGGAAGCTACTTTGCTCTAGCCAAGACGTCAGGTACTGTATTGAATAGGAATGGAGGGAGTGTAAATCATTGATTTTTTCCTAATTTTAATGGGAGTTTTCTCCCATTTAATATGATATTGGTTATGGCTTGTGATATTCTGCCTTTATTATGTTGAGATATGTCCCCTGTATCCTGAGAATCGCCACCACTTTTAACATGAATGGATGTTGAATTTTATCAAAGTTCTTTTCTGCCTCTAATGAGATTTCAATGTGATTTTCCTCCTTAAGATAATTTCTGTAGCAGATTATATTTATCAATTTACATCTCTTGGATAAAGGCAACTATTCATGGATGATAATCTATTGGATATGTTCTTGCATTCATTTTTCAAGCATTTTATTGAGAATTTTTGCATCTATGTTTATCAGAGGGATTGATATAAATTTTTCTTTTTTTTGGGGGGGGAGAGTCTTTGTCTTGTTTTGATATTAGAGTAATACTGACTTCATAGAAAGAATTTTCTATTTTGTAGAATAATTAGAAAAGTACCAGTATTAGTTCTTCTTTGACCACTTGGTAGAATTCAGTGCTATATCCATTGGCTCCTGGACTCTTTTCAGTTGGGAGATTTTAATTATTGTATCTACCTCATTGGCTGTTATGTGTTATGGGTCTGTTTAAATCATTTATGACATTTTGATTTAATTCTGGTAGGTTGTACACATATAGAAATTTATCCATGTCTTTTATATTTTCTAGTTTACTGGAATATATATATATTTAAAATATGTTCTTATTTTCTGAATTTCCTCAGAATGTTGCAGTTTTCATCTCTGAGTTTGTTACTTTGGACCCACTCTCTCTTTCTTTCCATTAATTTGACTAAAGGTTTGTCAATCTTGTTAATCTTGTCAAAGAAGCAACTCTTTATTTCATTGATTCATTGTGCTATTTTATTCATTTCTATTTCATTAATTTCAGCCTTGATTTTATTTATTTCTTCCAATTTATTCTTTTTAAACATTGTTTATTCTTGGTTTTCTAAGACTTTTAGGTTCATTATTAATTTTTCCTCTAAAACCTCCTCCATTGTGTCACAAAGGTTTTATATGTTCTGTTTCATTTCAATTCAATTCTAGGAAAATTTTAATGTTCTTCTGTATTTCTCCCTTGATCCAATTTTCATTCAGTAGTGCATTGTTTAGTTTCTATGAGCTTGTGTACTTTTCCCCATTTTTATTGTTGTTGATACCTGGCTTTATTCCTTTGTGGTCAGATAAGATACAGGGTGATATTCCACATTTCCTAAATTTGTGTGGCAACTTGCTTTATATCTTAATATGCGACCAAATTTGGGGAAAGTTCCAAGGGCTGCTCAAAAGAAAGTGTATTCTCTGGTTTTGGTCAGAATGTTCTGTAGATGTCTGTAAGTTCCATTTGATTTATGGTGCCATTCAACTTCAGGGTTCCTCTATTTAGTCTTTTTATGATTGGCCCATCTATCGGTGAAAGTGGGGTACTGCAGCCATTCACTGTCATTGTGTTGGATAAATGTAAAATCCCATCAATGGTGGGATTTTAGATTTAATAGTTTCTTTTATTAAATTGGATGCCCCAGTGTGTGGTGCATATGTGTGAAGGATTGTAATAGCGTCCTGGTGTATTTGTCTTTTAATGAGTATGAAGTGACCCTGGCTAGTTTAGCTTTAAAATCTGTTTTGTCAGGTACTAAAGTATATAGGCAAATCTGCTTGCTTCTCAGTTATTTTTGCTATGAATATATTTTTCCATCGTTTTACCCTAAATTGGTGTTGATAATTGTTGGCAAAGTGTGTTTCTTGGAGGGAAAAAGTTGATGGATCCTGTTTTCTTATTCAGTTAGTCTGTGTCATTTTACTAGGAAGTTGAAACCATTAAAATTGAAGGATATTATTAACCAACGTTTATTAATCTCTGTTGGTGTTTAGTGCTGTTTTCTTAGACTGCTTTGGGTTGACTATTCTGAGATAATTTATTTATCCTTTGTACCCTCTTGAGAGTGTTTAATCTTCTCTTCTAATTAAAATATTCCATTGAGTATTCTATATAGAGATAGTTTTGTGGACATAAATTCCCCAAATATGTTTTCATCATGGACTTACTTTCTCCTCAATTACAACTGGTAGTTTTGCTGGGAATAGTGTTTGGGTCTGGAATCTCTGTAGTTTCATGACTTATATGACATTGGTCTAAGCCCTTTTGGCATTCATAGTCTATTGCAAAATCAGCTGTTAATCTAATGTCCTGCCCTGTACTATTCAACTTGACTTTTCTCTTTCATAGCTTTCAATATCTTATCTTTGTTCTGTAAGTTTAGTGTCTGCTTTGTGTTCACAGAGTCTCTTCTACATTGATAGGAAATGCTTTACCTAGATTTGGGATATTTTCTTCTAAGATTTTATTTAAAGTATTTTCTGTGCCTTTGACCTGTGATTATTGTCCTCCTTCTATGCCCATGATTCAGAAGTTTGGTCTTTTTATAGTATCCAAGAGATCTTCCATACCCCATCTCTTGATTATTCTAATTTTGACATTTTTGATTGGGCAATCTATTTCCCCAACTTTGTCTTCAAGTTCTGAGATTCTCTGTTCTATTCCATCCACTCCCTTTTGCTTCTTTCCTCTAAGCATTTTGTTTGTGTTCCTGATTTTGTTCTTTCAAGTTATTTTTTTAAGCTTGACTTTTCTTCAGTGATTCTAACTATTTAATTCTAATTTCATATTTTGAATAGTTTTAGTTATTTCATTCAAGTGTTTTTTGAGAGTTTTCACATTCTTCATTCAGTTTTTTATTATGTCCTCTTTGAATTCCTTGAATACATTTATAATTGTTACTTTGAAATCATTGCTTTGTGCATCCACTAGGTTGTCATTCTCAGTAAACATTATGATGAGATTGCTAATTTCTCAGGTAGACATATTATCTTCAGTATTTGTACTGTTTGCATTTTAAAAATATATTTTTATTGATTTTTTTGATTTCTTATCATACATCTTAATCATTGTTAGCCCCCATATTTTTATCTGCACCACTCCCAAAGCCCACCCTCAGAATTTCATGCATTATTGTCATATATGTTAAGGTCTATCAAGTCAAGTTTGAGTACCCAGATGAGGGCAGTGTGAGTTCATCCCCTGGAGCCTGTTCAACCTGTATAACATCATGCCCTTGAAGAAGTGACTCTCTCTCACCCATCAGTGATCAGTTGCCAACAGGTCCTCACCAACTTGGTGATCTGCTCATTTCTATGAGTTCTATGGTGGCTTTTGTCTGGTTGAGTTTATGTGGGTCTTGTGCATGTTATCACCATTGCTGAAAGTTCACATAAGCAGTGTCCCAGAAGCCTGTAAGACTCTGTTTCCATTGCATTTTTTATGGGACCTATGCATCTCGATTTGTGTGGTGGTATTTTTTGGTGTAGGTAAGTGGTCTCCTCTTTGTTGGATGTACCTTTTTTGCTGGTTTCCCAACTTGTCAGGTTATGACCCAGGTAAGAAGTGCTTGGTGTTTAGTTTTGGGACCACTTTATATTGATGTGCATATGGGGTGAAAGAAGTGCTCTCAATTCAGCTACAGATATGTGCAGCTTTTGAGTTGAGATCCAAGGAATGACTTCACAAGGTCCTAGAAGAGCAGGGTGGCTGAGGGCTGCTAGGTGAACAGATTGTCTGATAGGTTAGGCTTTGTGAGCTCACAGGTCTGAGGTGCACAGAACCGTGATGGCAGGAAGCAAGGAAGTATTAGAACCATAATACTATGGTGGAAAAGGATCCTAAAGACCCAAGAAGCCGTGAGAACAGAGACGGTGGTGGGAACTCACCCTGCCAGTTCTGGAGGAGCAAATCTATGGCATAACATTTTCAACAAAAAAAACCTTTATTTCCATAAATCTAGAGGAAAGGAGTTGAGTGTGAGAGTAGATAAAGTTAGAGCTAGAAATAATGGAAATTTTTGACAGAAAAATGGCCTATGTAGCATCATATTCATATTTTCATTCTTTTTCTCAAATATCTCATCATTGATGCGCCTCTAGTTCCTTTCACCATGTTTTCATAGGGTTATAAATGACTCAATTACCTTCTTCACCCACTTAATGCATAGCTATCTATGGTAGAAGCAGAAGATTCAGGATCAAGTTCTATAGAGACACTGCATATAATTAGTACGTAGGATTTCTTGTCATATTATTTGAAGAGAGTGGATAGATGGCTTCATGATCATGCACCTGCCTAAAGGACTGAAATTCTGTTCCTATGAAGAATGTAAGTAGACTGTTATCAGATACTTCATTTTTTTAAAGAAATAGGCTATCCATGCCACAATATTAAAAAATACATAAAATTTATTTAACTGTTAGAGAAAATACAAAACCAATTGCATTTTCTATTACTGATGTGGCAAATAACTGCAAATGTCATCATTTAAAATTCATATTTTGGGGCAGGAGAGATGTCTCAGCAGTTAAGAACACTGACTGTTTTTGCAGAAGACCTGGGTTCAAATCCCAGCATCCACATGGCAACTAACAACTGTCTGTAACTCCAGTTCCAGGGGATCTGATAGCCTATTCTGTCCTCCGTGGGCACTGCATGACATGGATGCACTTACCTACATGAGGTATAACACTCATACACATAAAATAAAAATAATAAATAAAATATTTAAAAATAAACAGTATTTTTCAGTCTCAAATAACAAACATGGCATGAGTTTCCTTGGTATAAAAGCAAGATGTTAATAAGACTTCATTCTTCTATATTCTAGATGCTCTTGGGGAGAAATAATTTTCTTTACCTGCTCCCAAAAGCTGGCCATATAATTTTTTGCTCATGCTTCCTTTCTCCATCAACAAAACAGCAATGAATCTTTCAAACCTTTCTTCTATAAAGATAGCCCTAGTACTACACCTCACTCTGGTCCTCCACATTCAAGGACATCTATGATTAGATTGGTCTATGTGAGTTATTCAGGATACTATCACTGTTTCTGTTCTTAAACTCAACCACATGTGCAAATTCTTTGAGTGTGTGGGAAGGGGGCAAGGGAGTATACACACGTATGTGTGGAGCTCAGTGGATGACTTTCTGGACTTAATTCTCACCACCTTGTTTTGAGACAAGGTCTCTTCTATTTCTGCCACTCTACTTCGTATTCTAGGTAAGCATGAGAGCTTCTAGTAAATTCTCCTGACTCCATGTCCCATGAGCCTCTAATACTTTTTTCTTTTCTTTTTTTTTTTTCAAAAGGTAATATATTCTCAGGTCAGGTAGATTAAAGGGGGAACTTATTGACCATACAATTCATGTGAATGTATGTATGTTTTATTTTATCATTATCAAAAGCCAGGGCAAACAAACACATTTTTGCAAATACTGTGTGATTTATAATGTTTATAATGCCAATAACTATTATTCAGCTATAAGGAAGAATAATGTCAGCAAGTTAGTAGAATAAACTTTGTTGATTCTATTGTCCCTCAAAGAAATTCAATTAGCCACTATCCAGAGTACGAATATTCTTGTAAATAGTCCAGAAATAAAGCATGAGGCTGAGAACACTGTAGGAACATGTAATCTAGAAAATCTGAATTAAAACTGTATGCCAGGAAGGTGCCACAGTCAGAAAACCATCCTGGTCCCATGATTTCTACAATGGGAAGAGTTATAGATGAAATTTCAGCTTTCACATGATTCTGGAACCTTTTGTAGGAGGTCAACTCTATTTTCTCCCCATGAAGGACCTGATGGTACTGACAGGGAAAGAAAAAATAGAGTTAGCCAGAAACAAACAACAGAAATGGGACTTAGAATAGCTGTTGCACAGGTTCACTGTAGAGGTCTTACACTCCGGCAATTGAAGACTCAATCAGAGAAACTAGCCAATAGTATTGCTCTGAAGGGTCTACTGTTGACATGTCTGCCAGGATTCAGTTCCTACCTGTCTTCTTCAGTTATCGCTGGTTCTCTGCTTGAGGATCCCATAGGCAGGAAAGTGGGACCTGTAAATGTCTGTGGACAGGAAGGAACATCTGACCTGCCAAAATGCAGTTGCCCGTGGAAAATCTCCAAGTCTCAGTTCTCTGGCTAGGAAGCAAGTTCTTGTCTAAGTTTCTGGGAATGGGAGTATCTGGTCCTACCCAGATCTGATAGATAAGCGGTAACCTCATCAAGCCCTGTGGCTTTGGATAAGGCTTCCACATGCAGAAGGAAAACCCATGTCCTTGCATGTCTGTAAGGCTTAGCCTATAGACCTGCCCAACTTGACTGGCTGAACAGGGAGCCCCATACCCTTCACCCAGCCTTACACCTAGGCATATGTACCTGTCCAACCACAAGTTTGAAAAAACAGTCTTTCTTTTTTTTTTTTAAATCACAACTACAAATAAAACTATTTCTACCAGTAACCATTGCATTTTTCTGTCCCTTGCTGGAAATGTAATTTGTTACAGTTCTTTAAGACTTACTTTTTACATGACTGGCTTAGGTTTATATAGGCTTTGCATAGTGTTACGAGTGCTCTGGATTCATATGTGGGACTACCTTGTGGTGTATTCAACTATGACCTCTGGCCTTTACAGTCTTTCCACCCCTCTACCACAATGATGCCTGAGCTTTGAGAGGAGAGGGCGAGATAAATATGTGTCCATATAGGGCTGAGCATTCTGCAGTCTCTTATTCTTTGCATCTGATAATTTGTGAGTATATTTTAATTAATATCACACACATACACACACAGTAGATCAAGTGTTTTGCCTATATGAGAGTGAATACACAATCAAAATTTGAAAATGGAGATGTTAAGTCCATAGCAGATCTTTGCTTGTGTAATAAATTTGTCAGTAATTTAAATAAAAATACAATCTGTTCAATCAAACATAAAGTTTTAAGTGAATAGAAATCTTTCATCTTCAAGAAGTCAACTCGGTATTTGAATTATTTTGAACTTACAGCCTATTAATTTCTTTGTACAACAAATATTTGCTATGTGACTGCTGTTTATACTGCTACATGTAACTGATGAAGAGAAGAGAGAGAGAAATCTTATGTACATTTCTGTCTGATTGGAATAACAAGTTGACTGTTTTTGCTTCTTGCTTTCCTCGATAAGTGCTCCGATTTCCGTCTGTAACATTGGTCACTGGCCCCCAAAACTCTTCTCTTGACGTTCTCTGTTTCTTCCAGTTTCACTCTGAAAAAAATAGATCTGCAAAAAGTTCACTGAGACTGTGGTGAGCATCTACGTAGAAAGCATGTGCTGGTGAGGTCCATGTTCTGTAGTGACCATCTGCGGTATTTATTTGTGGAGACATTTTGCCACTTTGTCACATTTATTTTTATTTATTTATTTTTAATTATTTATTTAATAACCACACAATCAAAAGAAGCATTTCATTACAACAGCATTGACATATTCAATAACAATTTCCAGAGCTAAGATGCATCTCCTTCACAACTGGCTGTAATTTTTAGGTTTACAGTTGAATTAATACATTTATACAATATTGTATTCGGTATAAACCCTAAAGACATAAAATTAAATGAGGTTTTAAAATTTTAAAAACGATCTCCATGTGACTATTAAAATACAGTTTCATACAGAAAAATTCATTTTCAATACAATTGACATTATGATGCACATGTGTTTCTAATCTCTACATATCTGATTATTATTAGGCACAGTAGTTACTTTTGAACTCTTTGGCATCTGAGCATGGATGTGAAGTCATCAGGTAGATTTCAATGGTAATGTTTTTCACATCCACCAATTATTAATGAGCAAATTTTTATGCTTTGAAGAATTATTTTTTTAATTTTTAAAAATTTATTTATTTTTACACCTAATTCCCAGAGAGCACCCTCCCATAGCCTCCCTCCCCCTACTAGAGAACTTATACCCTGCTACTGTCTGCTGTGTTGCCAGCACCCCCAGCCATTTCCCACTACTTGCCCTTCTGGTGAATCTAGTCAGACTATCTAGAGGTCTTTGTTTTAGGAGGGTCAGCTGTTCCTCATCTAGCAGTAATCAGTTGTCAATATACCTTTGGATAAGATTGGGATCTGCTGTTCATTTTCCCAGTTCTGTGCTGGTTACTATCTGGGAATCCCTTTGGCTACCCTGGCCAACACTCAAAAGAAGGTATCGCCTGTCTGGCATTGTTGCTTCTTATGTAGCCTTTAGCTATGCATATGGACTATTAAGAAATTATATTGACTCCATTAATCTTTGGTTATACTTTCAATTTGGGTATTTAAGGCCATACAGTTGGTCCAGATAAACTGATTTATTTTTACATTTAAGGTCGTTTCAGGATATGTTCCTCAGGGGCCACATGGGCTTGGGAGGAGCCCCTGGCTCCTTTCGTTTACCAGTTCTGCCTATATGAAGGTAAGTCAAAGGTCCTGCTCGACCATGCTTGGCTTCATTTGGAAGCATGGATGAAATGATTCCTCTGTGTTGACCCTCCTCTTTGTAGACAGGACACTGGTTCAAGTCTATCTGTTGGGGTCTCCTCGGCCTCCTTGATCAAGAGGACAGGTGACCCACCACCATCATAGGACATTTTGAGAGATGCTCATAGTCCCCTGGAACTAGTCGACCTAGGAGGGCAGAAGCAAAAAGTTTCCTTTATGTCCCTCTGACCAAATTTTATAAGCCTCAAAGTATGTCTCATAAACACTCAAGAAGATTAGTTCCACCAGTCTGGTATTTTTAATTGCTGTGTGTCATGTAGATAAATCTTGGGGAAAGACCAGTTGTTCTCAGATAAACCTTACCTAAACATATATTTCTTGATCTGCTATGTACAGTTTGTCAGTAGGGCATAGGAGTAATATGGTTCCCTCTGGTTTTCAAAGCTAGCTAGGCTTTGTCTATCTCTTGCGTTTGTCTCACCCCTCCATCATGGTTTTCCCACTTAAGGTGCCCCATTTCCCCCCTTTCTCCCTTACTAGTACCCTTCTATGGACCTACCTTTCTTGAGCTCCTTCTTTCTCTTTATCCCCTAGGTTCCTTGTATACCCTCCCCCCCTTAAACTAACCCAATTTTCATCCATATCTCCCTTATTAAGGCCTGTTTCCTACTGTTCTTCTCTTTCAGGTTATTTCTTTTCCTTTACCTCCCTGTTTCCTTTCCATTATCCTGGTTCCTGTAGTTATGTCTGGTTGCATACTTGTTTATCAGAGTCTGGTTCTAGGATCCTCATATGAGGGAGAACATAAGCCTTTTTTTTTTTCTGAGTCTGTTACTTCACTTAGTATAACAGTTTCTAGTTCCATCCATTTACCTGCAAATTTCATGAGTTCATCTTTCTTTACTGCTGAGTAAAACTCCATCGTATAAATGAAACAAATTTTCATTATCCACTCATCAATTGAGGGATACTTAGGTTGCTTCCATCTCTTATCTATTGTGAAAATAGCAGCAACAAACATGGATGTACAAGGTCTCTGCAATAGGATGAGTTCTTTGTGTATATGCCAAGGAATGATATAACTGGGTCAAATGGTAGGTTCATTTGTAGTTTTTTAAGAGTTCTCCACACTGCTTTCCATAGGAGTTGAACCAGTTTGCCGCCCCACCAGCAGTGGGTGAGTGTTCCCCCTTCCCCACATCCTCTCCAATATTTGGTATCATTTGTTTTCTTGATCGTAGCCAGTCTGACTGGGGTAAGATGAAATCTTAAAGTGGTATTAATTTGCATTTCCCTAATTATTAGTGATGTTGAACATCTTTTAAGATGTTTCATAGCCATCTTACTTCTTTTGAGAACTGTCCAACTCCTTAGCCCATCTTTTAATTGGGTTGCTTCTTTTCTTGGTTCTCTGTTTTTGAGTTCACTATATATTCTGGTTATTAAACCTCTGTTGGATGTATTGCTGGTGAAGATTTTCTCCCATTCTGTGGGTTTTCTGTTTGCTTCCTTGGTTGTCTCCTTTGATGTACAGAAGCTTTTTAGTTTAATGAGGTCCCATTTTTTAATTCTTGCCCTTGTTTCATGAGCAATTGGTTTCTGGTTTAGAAAATCCTTTCCTACGCCTATATCTTGTAGTTTTTTCCCCAATGTCTTCTTCTAATAGTTTCAGAGTTTCAGGCTTTACATTGAGATCTTTGAGCCATTTGAAATAGACTTTTGTGCAGGGTTAAAGATAGGGGTTTAGTTTCGTTCTTCTACAAGTGGAGATCCAGTTTTGCCAGCACCATTTGCTAAACATGCTGTCTTTCCTCCAGTTAATGTTTTGGAACCTTTGTCAAATATCAAGTGACTGAAATTGCATTTAATCATCTTTGGGTCTTCAGTTTTGTTCCATCATTCTATGGGTCTATTTTTGTGCTAGTGCCATGTTGTTTTTATGACTATAGCTCTGTAATACAGCTTGAAATCTGGTATAGTAATTCCACCCCCCCCCCCAGCATTGCTCTTAGTGCTCATGGTTATTTTGGCTATCTGAAGTCTTTTGTGCTTCCATATGAATCTTAGGATAGTTTTTTCCAATTCTGTGAAAAATGTCAAAGGGATTTTATTTGCATTGCATTGAATCTATATATGACTTTTGGTAGGATCACCATATTCACAATATTAATTCTTCCAATCCATGCGTATGGGAGGCCCTTCCATCTTCTGATGTCTTCCTCAATTTCTTTCTTTAAATATTTAAAATTTTCATTGTAGAGCTCTTTAATGTCTTTGGTCATGTTTATTCAGAAATATTTTATATATTTTTTTGTAGCTATTGTGAATGGTTGTGTTTCCATATGCTCTTTCTCTGATTGCTTGTTATTGGTATATAGAAAGGCTGTAGACTTTTGTAGGTTAATTTTGTAACCTGCCACTTTACTGAACGTGTTAATAATTTCTAGTTTTGGGGTAGAATTTTTGGCGTCCCTTAGATCTAATAGCATATCATCTGCAAAAAGGGATAATTTGAGCTCTTCTTTTCCAAT
>NW_008339517.1:2490349-2490801 GCF_000622305.1 Nannospalax galili
TCTTTTCATTATGTACATAGGCCTTTTATTTCCTTTTTTGTTATGTCATTTCCTGGTTTCCATATTTGAGTAATACTGTTATCATAGATGGAATTTGGGAGATCTCCCTTTGTTTATATCTTTTGAATAATTCAAGAATAATTGGATGCAGATCTTCTTTAAATGTCTGGTAGAATTATGCTGTAAATCCATCTGGTCCTAGGCTTTTTTAGTCAGGAGGTTTTGTATTACTGTTTCAATTTCCTTTATTTTGTTATGGGTCTGTTTATGCTATTAATCTCATCTTGGTTTAGTTTTGGTGGTTCCCATGCCTTTAGATATCCGTCCATTTCTTTTGGGTTTTCAAATTTGGTAGCATATAGGTTTTTAAAATATGCCCTTATAATGGTCTGGATCTTTTGGGTGTCATGATGTTTCCCCTTTCATCTCTGATTTTGTTGATTTGGATTTGC
>NW_008339517.1:2491124-2510471 GCF_000622305.1 Nannospalax galili
CCAAGAAGATATTACAATCATGAACATATATTCACCAAACTCTGGTGCACCCAACTTCATAAAAACAATACTACAGGACTTTAAGACCAAAATTAACCCCAACTCATTAATAGTGGGGGACTTCAATACCCCACTGTCTCCATTATATATGTCAACAGGGCAGAGAGTTAACAGAGAGACATCTGAATTAAACAATACCATATATCAAATGGACTTAACAGACATCTACTGAGTATTCCACCTGTGCCCCACTATATGGTCAATTTTGGAGAAGGTTCCATGGGTTGCTGAGTAGAAAGTATGTCCTTTGGGGCTTGGGTGGAATACTCAGTAGATGTCTGTTAAGTCCATTTGATATATGGTATTGTTCAATTCAGATGTCTCTCTGTTAACTCTCTGCCATGCTGACCTATCTAACAGAGACAGTGGGATATTGAAGTTCCCTAATATTAATGAGTTGGGGTTAATCTGGATCTTAGAGTCCCGTAGTATTGTTTTTATGAAGTTGGGTGCACCAGAGTTTGGTGACTATATGTTCATGATTGTAATGTCTTCTTGATTCATTGTTTCTTTGATCAAAATGAAGTGGTCCTCTTTGTCTCATCTGATTAGTTTTAAGTCTATTTTGTCAGATATTAGAATTGCTTTGCCTGCTTTTTTCTTGGTATATTTTTTTCTGTCCTTTCACTTTGAGATAGTGTCTGTCCTTGAAAGTGAGATGCATTTCTTGTGGACAAGAAAAAGATGGGTTTTGTTTCTTAATCCATTCACAAAGTCTGTATCTTTTGACTGGGGAGTTCAGTCCATTAATATTTAAAGTTATTAATGAAAGATGAGTATTGAATCCTGTTATTTTTATTTCTGTTTACATTCTTTATATAGCTGTACTTTTCCACAGTTGTACCTTCATTGGATTTCTTTCCACAATACCTTGGGTATAGTCATTACTTTCTTCAGTTCTTTGTATTGCTTCCAGGACTCTCTGAAGGCCTGGTTTTGTGGACATGAATTCCTTCAGCTTATTTATGTCATGGAAGATTTTTCTTTCTCCTTTGACTCTAATAGGCATTTTGGCTGGGTGTAGTAATCTGGTTTGGCATCTGTGGTCATTTAAAACTGGGAATACTTTGGACCAGGCTCTTCTGGTTTCATAGTTTGCACTGAAAAGTCAGCTGTAATCCTAATGGAGTTTCCTTTATATGTGACTTGCTGTTTCTCTTTTGCAGCTTTCAAAATTGTCTCTTTGTTTTGTACATGTAGTATTTTTATTATGATGTGCCGTGGAGAGTTTCTTTTCTGGTCCTTTCTGTTTGGTGTTCTAAATGCTTCTTGTATTTGTATGGGCATGTCTTTCTTTAATTTTGGGAAATTTTCTTCCACAATTCTATTCAAGATCTGGTCCATGCCATTATCTTGGGATTCTTCTCCTTCCTGTATGCCTATGATTCATAAGGTCTTTTTATGGTGTTACACAATTCCTGCATATTCCATTCTTGTGATTTCTTAGAGTTTTCATAATCTTTACTTGAGTGGTCTAGTTCGTCCACTTTATCTTCCAGTCTTGATACTCTGTTTTCCATTTCATTCATCCTATTGGTGAGGCTTTCTCCTGTCATTTCTAATTGGCTTACTGCATTCATCCTGTTGTTGAGGCTTTCTCCTGTCGTTTCTAATTGGCTTACTGAGTGTTTCGCTTCCTTCTTCATTTCAGCCTGAGTATTCATCAATATTTCTAGCTCTTTTCTTAATTCATTCAGAAGTTTATCCCTATCTTCCTTCAGTTCTTTGATTTCTTTGTGTGTTCTTTACATTCACTGAATTGTTTTTATCATATTTATAATTGTTATTTTTGAATTCCATGTCCTGCATTATCTCTAGGGGGTTCTCATTGTACTCCTCTAGAGGACTATTGGTATTTGGTGTGGATACCTTAATTTGGTTTTTCATGTAATTTTTTCTCTGTGATTTTGACATGTGAATTTCTTTTGTAGTTTCTGATTTTGTGTGAGACTCAGGCCTTCAAGTTTAGGTCTGCTTCTTTTTGTCAACTTTATGTGTCTTTGTGGTTTACTCTTTGGGCATGAAAGGCTGGTTTGTCTAAGCTTCCGGTTCTCTCTTTTGATTTTATATTTGAGTGGCCGGGTTGCTTTTGTCTTCAGGAGTTCCCACAGAGGCCCAATTCAGATGAGGGTCAGATGTTTTCAGGCTTTCTCCTAAGGTCTGAATCCTTCCAGGAATGATTTTGGCCTTAGGAATTTGGGGGATGGACTGGCCTAGGCCACTTTCCTGGGAGCCTGGCCCAGGAGAGATGCTGGTCTAGGGGAGCTGGTGGCCTTGCCACCCAGAGATGCAAAGGCAGATGGGGTGGGAAAAGGCCGCAAGGACTTCTAGGGACTACACTGAGGAGCTGGGTTGGTTTGGATGCAAAGGATCAGGAAAAGGAAAGGTCAGCCCCTGCATCCCAGAAAGAGGCTGGCAGGTGGCGCAGGCCCAGGGAAGCAGAGGGAGGTGAGGGCAAGGCCAGGCCCAGAAGCAGTGCTCCTGGGGCCCAGGGAAGGCACTTTGTTGATCTGCATGAAAAGGATCAGGAATCAGTATTTGTTCCCCAGGTGTCTGGGGCTCCAAGACGAGGAATTGGACAGGACCCAAACTAGGAGAGACTGGCGGGGGAGATGGGAGGGTGAATGAGGCTGGGGGAGTCAAGGTGCAGAGGGCACAATGGACTTACCCTGGAGAAAGGCCTACAGGTAGGAGAGAGGCCTGTGGCGGGTCCTTCAGGCCCAGGGAAGCAGAGTGAGGTGAGAGCAGGGCCAGGCCCAAAAGCAGTGCTCTTGGGGTCCAGAGAAGGAACTACTTTCATCTGGATGAAAAGATCAGGAAGCAGTATTTGTTCCTCAGGTGTCTAGGACCCCAAGACAAGGAGTGGGGCAGGACCCAAACTATGAGACACCAGCAGGGGAGATGGGAAGGTGAATGAGGCTGGGGGGGTCAAGGCACAAGTGCACGATGAATTTATCCCGGAGAGATCCTGTGGGTAGTAGAGTGGCCTACGGTGGGTGGTGCAGGCCCAGGGAAGCATCACATTTATTATTTTAAATCTAGTCTTCCTTTTTGATTCACACTGACATCATGAGGTGTTGATTCCCTATAATGTACTGTTGGGAATCTTAAGTGAAAGAAATGTCATATATCTTTGCTCTCTACCCTGCAAGACGCTTACCTCATGTGGCAATTATGTCCTTGAAATATGGCTAGTGTGAATGAAAGACTAATTTTTAAATTGCATTTATTTTAATACATTTACATTTCAGTAAACATATATGGCAAAAGGATGCTAACTATATTAATAAATAAAGAAGAATTTTCTTGATTGCATATAAAGTACCTGTTATATTAGCAGGCTACAATCACAATCCATTTGCTGTAACATCTGGTCTTTGAAAATGATGTCATGATGTTATCAGTGAGAAACCTTTTTCTTTTGGTCTTTCTTTTGTTCTTATGAGTGCTAATACAATAGAGATTTGAATGTTGAATAAGAATAAATGTTCAGTCTGTGTTCTTTACTAAGTTAATTTCTCGTGTGTACACAAGAGATGGTACTTTATTTGAACCTCTCATAGGACTTATGTAATGATATTTACATTTTAATGACATTTACATTTTTAAAATTATTGAGCAACTACTACTAATTACTAGATATGAGACAAGTTGTTAAATTGCAAAGATAAATAAAATATTGTCTGGATTTAACTTTATATTGTCTATAAAAATTGATTTAATATATATAAAGCACTGTGGAAAGCAAATGCAATTGGTGTTCCATTATTTAGCTACTGTACATAAAGGTCAGACTTCCAGTAATGGACAGTATTGAGAATACATAAAATCAGAATATAAGAGAGTACACTAAGAAAAGGTGGGTATTCTAAAATGACAAACATCTTTGAAGAAATGGTGTTTGTTAGGTGTCATGGTGCTGTAACCACAAACCAAGCCTGATGGACTTGGGGACCCCGACAGATAGAAATCAAGACACAAGGAATGCAGAGGTCTATGTGCCAGTGCATGTTTATTGTGAACTAAAGCAAGCTTATATAGGAATCAGATCTGGAGTAATCAAGGAATAACCAAGGATACATTATATTACCACCAAGAATACCTTACTTCACCAACCGAAACTCACGTGTTTGCAGTATCCAAGATTCAGCTACATAATATTTATAATATCTTAGATATAAGGTGTACTGTTTGTGATTACTCTTAGCAACTACTATAATTCATTATTTCTATGTAGAAAACAAGCTAAGGGTGCTGAGAAACTCCTGTGCCCATAAACTGAAACAGAACTCTTTAGTTATGTTTCCAAGACTGCCAATTAATCAGGGAAGCATAGCCTGTCAACCCAGACCACAGAAGTAAGAGCAGGGAAACTCCCAGAATGGAAGCATTCGTTCTCCAATGCTTAAGTCAAGGCAAGCTGCCACAGCCTAATGCAGCAATGGCTGTGCCCATAATAATAGTAGCTCCCAACACATAGGTGCCCAAAAGGTAAGTGACATCCCTAATGATTGAAAACTGTTAGTAAAAGTCAACATCTGGCCAGTGCTTTACAGTTTATGAAGTATGTTCATAATATTTTGACCCGCATTTAAGATTTGACATCTAAACTGTGGCACTATGGAAAACTAGCAATACTTGAGGAAAAGAAAAACACAAACTTGTTTGAAGGAGTTGCAGTTTGGAGGAGAAATGACAGTATCACCAAGGAAGAAGTAAATGAGCACCAGCTCCTGTGAAAACACTTTCACTTTTTGTGTAAGGCAGTAAGATATGGGAATAAAAGCACAACTGGTGAGAACTGTGACTTCCTCAGGTTGGCAGCTGTCAACTGTATGTTTGAGATAAAATGCCTCCCCAGGGCTGGAGAGACAGCTCAGTGGGTAAGAGCACTGACTGCTCTTGCAGAGGACCCGGGTTTGAATATCAGCATCCACATGGCGGCTACAAACCATCCTTAACTCCAGTTCCGGGGAATCTGAAGCCCTCCTCTGATCTCCATGGCACTGCACGACACAGGTGCACTTACCTACATGCAGGCAATACACACATACACATAAAAATAAAAATAAAAAAATAAAAAAAATATTTTTTAAGCACACCTTTAATCCCAGCACTTGGGAGGCAGAGGCAGGAGGATCTCTGTGAGTTCGAGGCCAGCCTAGTAAATAAAATATTTTTTAAAAAGGATAAAAAAAAAGCCTCTCCAAACCAAGGACATAAACGTCAGAGTTCTTGTGCACATCATGTTTGATTTAGTAGATCCGAATCCACCTTCAATAAAGATAACAATAATTTTAGTATTTCATTTAATTATTCACTCTATACTATAATGTTTTGTGTCTTTTTTCCCCCTGTGCAGTTATGACTCCACACAGGAACCAAAGAGGAGATGTACAGTCTCTTCTCTAGATTTTATGGATAGTCCCTTTCCCCTTCTGTGTTGACCTCTTGAACTACTGTGTCAAGCTTAAAAGGGCACAGGAAAAAGTGTAATGTTTTGTGTCTTTTAAATGTAATAATTACTTAAACTTTCAATTCAATGAATTAATGATTACTATTAGCTATGTCATACAGATGGAGAAACTGGGTCACCAAGTGCTTTGTTATCTGTCCAAGGTTAAGCGACAGTAAGGTAAGTCATGTCAGTTTGCCTTTGTTTTAGATGTTTAGAATTTTTCAGCAACTGGTTTCATTAAAGAAAAAATAAACAGCAAACCAACTATTTCAAAATGTTTTATATTTCATTGTTTAGGTAGTGATTTAGTACTGAGTTATTACTGGATACTCAGTAATTGATGGAAAAGAAACACTTTTCCTGGGTGAATATTCCTTCTTTAAGCCATGGGATGTCAGATGAGCAGAAGATGTGGTCTTGCTCTTGATCAGCTTCTATAAAGTTGTTATTTGCTACTTCCATTGATCCAGTAATGAAATAAACACAATCAGTACATTTGAAACTCATGTCAATGACCTGAGATATCTGTCTTTATCTAATCTTGATGATATTCCTAAAGTGTCCAAAACTACCTCAAAATTCCTAGTTACATCAGAATCTAGTAATTGCTTTCTATAGCTTCCTTCTATCTACTTTAGACCCATGTCTACTAACTAACCCAGGACTGGTCTCAGCAAGCAGACCACCTTTTCCTCTCTTCTTTCATCAGAAACCAATTGTTGAGGTATCAAAGAACCTTATGAACCCACCGGAGTCAGCAAGAGTTTTCTATAAAGGGTAAGTTCATTATAGTGACACTCTCACCCCTGTTACTTTGCCTTTGTCATGAAAGCAACAGGGACAGTTGTAAAGCAATGGGTCACTGTTGTATAACAATAAAACTACTTATAAAATCTGAACAGATACACAGTTGGCCTGTGGGCTGTGATTTGTTGACCACTGGCTACAACTACATTATGGAGAATAAACTTTCTCCTAAAATATGAATAATTTAAACTGTTTTCTGATTTATGTTTGGCCAAGTATCTGAATCCTTGAGAATACACTCCAGTCATGACCTTGATGTTAGTGGGGTACAAATGCATATGTTTAAGAAAAATCCATAGGGCTGGAGAGATGGCACAGTGGTTAAGAACACTGTTCTTTCCGATGATCTGGGTTTGAATCCCAGTAACCACATGGCAGCTAACAACTGTCCTTAACTCCAGTTCCAGGGGATCTGACAGCCTCTTCTGTCCTCTGCAGGCATTGCACAACATGGGCATAACATACATGCACATAAAATAAAACTAATAAAATATTTTTTTTAAAAAAAGAAAAATCCATAAAGACAGGACATATTTCAGGAACAAAACTTGGGACAATGGCATGTAATTCATCTCTTGCTGCTATGATTATTCTTTAAAAAACTTTGAAGGAATGTGCTGTTCTTTTAAAGTAATGGATGGAATTCTTCATGCAACTATACCTCTTGGCCTCAAAGGGAGTAGTTAAAAACACTGTGAAACAGGTAGATGTAAGAGGTTAGGAGAAATGAAGATTCAGTTCCTTATACTTAGAGAGGCAAAAAAAGAAAGGGGAAAAAAAGGGTCATGGGGAGGTGTTGATACCTGGTGGTAGATAATGATGTGTTGCTGGACTCAGGACCGGTTAATTTGTCTGAAATCTCTTTCAACCATTTATATTCTTCAACTTTAGACAAAATGGAGGTATAGATATGCTACCCATTGAGTTAAATGGTACTTGCTTTTATTTCTTATAATCTGAACTTTATCAAGATTGACAGGGGGATGTTCACTTTGCTTTAAGAAATCTTCAAATGCAAAATCTGTGTTCATTCTCCTGAGTCTTCTTGTGACACAGGAGGCAGCTATAATCATCTGCCTGCAAAGACACCATCCATCATTCCAGTTAAAGTTCCAATATTTTTTGTGTGTGACTAATCCTGGACACTAGGAACTCTAAAAAGTTTTCTTTCTAATTTGAGAATGAATAAATATTGTTCTGGAATGAAAATATACAACAATTTAGAGTTTGATGAATATTTCCTCCTTTAGATCTTTCTGTAACTGCATACAAGATCAATAGGTCAACACATCAAGGGGAAAGCACATTTATCAAAGCACCAGACATAATATGTCCCAGTGATAAAACGATGGGTAAAATGGCATTACTGTACTCTCTTAAAACTTGTGGCAAATAAGGAAGAAAAAAAACCATGTAACGATCATACTTTAAGCATTAAATATCTTGATCATAACTGCTTTCTCTATTTTTGATTAATTTCTTGGTACTGGGTGATGTAGCAGGAAAGTTTATTGATATTTAATCTGAGAGATGAAGGGAGAGACTGAGGGTAAGAAATGACCATACTAGAGAGGTACATCAGCATGGGTCAATGCCTTGGGATGAAGTACGGAGGTGTGAGAATACAAGGGCTCTGGATAAGGCAGTGACACAGGGCCTTCAAGATGAAGGGATGCTACTGTGGAGTAGTCACATGATCATCCAGTCTGTCTTGTAACTATTTATTATAAACGCTGGAAAGAAATGATATTGAATCATTTTGTACAAACAAAATACCCAGAGTTGTTTTTTTGAATGAAGACTCTGAATTCCCTTCAGATAAAGGAGTGAAGGAAAACTGGTGGGGTGGGGGGGAGCTAAAAGTAAGAGGAGCACCCTGGAGGCTACAGTCACACCTGTGGTGAATTGTATTTCTTTCTTTCTTATTATTGCTTTGGTGGATTAGCCTGGGCAATATACCTCAATATTTTTAGAAAGTGATTTCCTGTAAAGCTGAACATTAATAGAAGTTTTACTCTCAAGCCAAGGTAGTTCTCATCCATGGGCGCCCTACATGCCCTGCCGCTCCCTTCAGGGTGGAGGACCTAAATGCCAAAATCAGAATTTTGAGCATGAGAGATTTTTAGGTCACCTCTGCACCAACTCACAAGAATTTCTGTGCAGAACAGTCTCTCTGCTAAGGATGAAATATAATCAGTAGTAAAATCTATGGAAGTAGAATAGGTTCTCAAACTTTACAGCACAATGGATCACTTCAGAGACCTAAATAACTTGTGACCAGGAACTATCCCCAGAGAGTATGCTCAAGTTTCTTGGAGTTTTACCCTAGAGAATCAGCTTTGTGACAGTCTCCTAGGGTGAGCTGCATATTAAGCCAAGGGCTGAGAAAACTTAGAATGGAGAACAGCCGAAGAACCACTATTCTGTTGTGACATTTATTTTTCTCTTTTCTGATTTCATTTGCAAGTCTCTCACTCTAAAAACATGAAAAATCCCTAGTCTTAGACAACCTACAAATGACCCAATATTCGATGTTTTCTCCAGGCTTGATAGCTCGATATTTGAACTCTGCTGTCTTTGTTAGCATGATTTAATTGTGATAAAATACATATGACATGACATTAAAAATTTTAATTTTATACTCCAGTTGTACTTACTGTATTTATAGTGATGTCTCCAGTCTCATCTTTTTAATACATCTTAAATTTTTTTATTATTTTTATGTTTTATGTGTATGTGTGTATTGCCTGCATATAGGTAAGTGCACCCATGTTGAGCAATCCCCGTAGAGGACAGAAGAGGCTGTTGGATCCCCTGGAACTGGAGTTACGGACAATTGTTAGCTGCCATGTGGATGTTGGGTTTCAAACCCGGGTCTGCAAAAACAGCTAGTGTTCTTAACCGCTGAGCCATCTCTCTAGCCCCCAGTTCCGTCTTTTTAAAAACATTATTTAGTGTTTGTGTGTCTGTGTATATGTGTGCATGCACATGTGAATGCACACTTTAATCCATGGTACACAAGTAAAGGTCTCTCTCTTCTACCATATGGGATCAAATTTAGCTCCTCTAGCTTGGACTCAGGTACCTTTACCTGCTGAGTCATCTCCATGATGCACCACTATCATTTTTAAAGAGCTTTTAGAAGCAGGACACCATAAAATGGAATACTGGATTTCCAAAAGTCAAATAACAACAATGAACATAGCTGGGCATTCTTGTAAGACCCTTCATGGCATCTTATAATTTGAAAAAAAAAATGAGCTAAAGTTGTGGGTATGCTTTTTTGTTCCTTTAGAATTGAATACCACTACAGAAATGCATATGCTGTGTAAGTAGGAGTGTGCTTGGAAAAGTTCATTATGTATGAAACAAAGACCTTTATCTTACTGTATTTAAATTAAAGTCTGACAAGGCAGCTTCTACCTAAATTGACAGATTCTGAGATCCGATGGAGACCCTTGTGGAATGTGTACTATGAATCAAAACCTGCAAGAGGAAGTTGACTAATGCAGTAGATTTGGCAAAGGAGAGAAATAAAAATAATGTGATTCAGGTCTGGCAATGGTTTGTTCAGTTATTGTCAGGAGAGCTAGAACAATTACTGTGTATACAGCTTTAGAACTGATGTTCACTGGGCTAGAATTATGAGTTCATTCTAGCATGTTCTTCTAGGAAGTTGTGAACTACCCTATAAGAATTTGATGCCTTCTTCTAATATAAATACCATGATTTTCATGAAAATGACCATGCTCTGGGCATCTTAATTTTCATGGTATCAATCACAGGCAAACACACAAGGCAATTTACTTTCCCCCATCCTATGTCACTACCAGAGATCAATGAATTGATAATGCTAAGATTTCTCACAGTTCAGGTCAAGCTTCCAAGCAAGTAAGGCAAGGCCATCTCAAGTACAAACAGACAGAGACATAAATACCTTCCTTTGCCCAGAGATGTGCTCAACAACTGTATATTAAAAGATTCAAAATGCTGTTCTTTACCCTTTTTATTCTGATACCAAGTCAAGAGCTTCTATCCTAAAACAATGATGCTCTATTCTCTGCTCAATCTAGACAGGGAGCTCCTTCAGGCATGCTTTCATGCATTCATGGGTTTTCTCTGGTATCTAGGAGTGGTAGGAAATAGATAATTTTTAAAAATTTTGTCTATTAAAATTTATATTTGTTTATTCTTATTTTATGCGTATGAGGACTTTGCTTGCATGCATGTAGGTTAACCTGTGTGTGCAGTGTCCACAGAAGCTAGAAGAGGGTATTGGATTCACTGAAACTGGAGTTATTGACAGTTGTTAGCTACCATGTGGGTGCTGGGTACCAAACTTGGGTCCTCTGCAAGAGCAACCAGTGCTCTTACCTATCTCTCTAGCCCTAGGTAGGTTTTTATAGTGTGTGCTGAATTAAAACACCTCCCTTAGAGATAACTGCATTTGCAAGCATTATATCCAGTTATTTTATCTTTTTATTACAACAGTTTCCTGAGTTAGACAGGATTATTTATAGATTAGACAGTTACAGAAAAACTAACTCCTCTAAGAGTTTTTAGCCATATAATAAGGAATTGCAGAAAGAACTCCAAAGCACTGGCTCAAAATTTGCAGTTTCTCTCTCTTGACCAGAGCTAATTTGGTAAGGGATGATTAGGAGGAAAAGAGGAATGACTGGGAGGTCAAGAGTAGAGACCGAAACTGACATAATCAAAGATGCACTGATGTGACCTTGTGTGTCATGATGAAGTTTAAGAAGACATAGTATGCAGATGAACACTTTGGGTTAGCTTTTAAAAGGATGCAGAAGATTTCAATGTACAGGGCAGCAAAATGTGCCTTATAATGCCAGAAAAAAACCCAGAAGATGAACAATCGTCCCTTTGCATGAAATTAGTAAAAAATAATTGTATAAAAATGCAGAGATTTGAGAACAGGAATGGAATGATAGTGGGGTTTGAAGTCTGGAACAGTACTGTTGTTCTGTCTTGATGCACTGTAGGAGCGCACTGGTGGCACCTTATAAGAGAGGCAGCACTGTGCTCAATGGGATGAAAAAGGTTTCAGTATTTGATAAGGCAAATTCTGAAATTGCTTCTACTCCTGTTATCATTCACTGCTGAGGACTCTGGTCTTATCTCTTCTAAAACATAAAAGAAGCCTAATTCATTTTAAAAGCAGTGTTCTATTTGTCCCTCTGCAGTCCACTCAAGGAGCTAATGTATTTAAAGAGCTTTTATCATGGAGCCAGCTTGATTTCTCTCTTCCTCATGCTAAGTAAATTTCAGTGAGTTAAATGACAAAAAGCCATCTGCTTTCTATAAATAATCTCTTCTAATACCTGGCAAATCTTAAAAGTCAAACTGACAATACATCCTGGTATGATCAATTGTCCAAACTATATAATCCTTCTTCTGTTTCGGAATACGGATTTTGTTATGGTCAACAGGAAATGTGTATGTCCATTTTTGCAGTTCAGAGGTGAATGTCTTACAGGAAATTCAGTCTTACTCTTATAGTCAATGTCAAGTCATTTTGTCAGGATTTGATATCCTTGGCTATAATGCAGGGACAGATTCTAATCGCCCTTAGTAGTCATCTGAGATGCATCTTCTTCATGAGAGCCATTCTAATCATTAGTAAGTAAATTATTAATCCTATGACAGTACAACCCTCTTGGTAAAAAACATGGGGACCATTTAATTATCAAACATTAATATACTAGTGATTTACATACATTATTTATATTTATTCTTCACAATAAAGGCTTAATAATAAATACCATCATCTTCTTCATGAACCATATGCAGATAATTAGAAAGAACTTCTTAAATGGGATGTTTTGTGTGTATGATATGCAGAAAAAAACCCAACAAATTTAAAAAAAAGACATATTTGAGGAGGAAACATAAAAATTTACTTCATGTTAAATACTAGAGGTGATAAACATTACCAATGAAATCTACCTGATGACTTTATATCAATACTCAAGTACTAAGGATCTGAGTGTAGCTGACTGTGACTAGTAATCATCAGACACATAGAGATTAAAGAAACATGTGCAAACATCTAAGTGATAGTAGCATTAAAATTTAGAAAACAGCATATTTTGAAATGAAATGGAGATCTTCTCAAAGGGTAAAAACTCGTTCAGTTTTATGTTTTACAGGGTTTATACTGAGTTCAGTATTGTGTAACTATATTAATTAAACTGTGAACCTAAAAATTTACTGCCGCTTTTGAAAGAGATGTATCCTTGCTCTAGAATGTGTTATTGAATATGTTAAAGCTGAAATGAAATGCTTCTTCCAATCATGTGGTTACTAAATTAAAAAAAATTTAATTTAAAAATAATAATTCTTCAAAGCAAAAAAAGAAGTTTTCCAAAGACATACAGCTACATGATGAGAGAACAAAGTCTGGAGTCAGGGTCACCTGAAATAAGACTTCTGTGTTAAGCATTGTGCTATGACCATGCAAGTATGCCACTTTCCTATTATATATTATATATGAGTGTATATAATTGTCTCCAAAACTGGGACTACCCTGAAAGAAGAGACAATTTATTCTTCATTTTGGTAACATTTACAGACTCACAGTAGATGTTTAATAAACTTTTCAGTAAAAAAAAAAAAAAAACTCATTTTAGTGGGAAAATGGTTAATATTAGGCATATTATAATTTCTTAATAGGAGTCTATGAATTATCTAATGCTCAATTTTTCATGTCATACCTGGCACATAGGAAGTATATAACAAACATAAACCACATGGAGAGTTTGAGAACATGTTTTAGTCAGTGTTTTTTTCTTTTCCAGGAGATGTGGGAGAAGGTAGAATTTTCAATTTGTAAAACTAGTTACTAGGAAGGGGTAATAACACAGACAGACATTTATTTTAAGGCTAAGTATTATGGGAGTCCAACAGTCCAACAACTTTCTTCTTGACATAGGATATTCCTGATCTTATGAGACAGGCTCACAGGAGTCTGAATCTTTTTGCTTGTGTCCCTAGAAATTTTGTGGTTTTTCTCTTCTCTGATTCACAGGTTTTAGCAAGTTGGTGAATGATTTGGTGGCTGTGGGTCCTCTCCTCTCTTTTCTTCAGAAAATATTTGTTGGGTTCATGCTCAGTGTGAAGAAAGGATTTAGCCAGGAAATTTACTGTGGTGGAAAACAGAGATGGTCCAGTGCTCCTGAAGAGTATAATCAGACGTGATCTTTCATGAACAATCTCTGAGATTTTATGTGTTACTTTGGTTTCCTCTATAGTAAGGATGTGACAGAGGAACTCCACATTCTGGGAAAACTTGTTATAGGAGTTCACCCAAAGTAATCAGGTAATGTTCCTGTTATTGTCTTCAGTCACTGATGACATCACTCATAGAATGTTTTGGAAATTCCAGGATTCTTATATTCTTTTAAACAAAGAAAGAAAATAAGCAGCTACAAGTGTTCTGATTTTGGATTTGAACAATGTGGTCTTTTGAGCTCAGTCAACTGGAAAATCAATAAGATGAAGAAATCTGGTAGACAGATGAATAGGAGAAATTAGGTGTTTCCTCTGATCAGGACATCCCATTTACTGGCAAGGTTAGGAATATTCAGAAGATCAGAATAATTTTTGATAAGAGATACTGGGAGAGCTCTTTTAGACATAAGACAGGAGGCAGGGAGCTCAACTCTTGCATGCACCCAAAGAAAACACAATGTATCTGTCACTCTGTGCAAAGGGTACTTCTGATATATTGTTTCTGGTCTTTCATGTATAATTCACATCCACACTGCACAGCAAATGTCTATATATTAAGAAGGTCAATCAATAAGATGAAAAAAATTACAGGCCAATAGTGAATAGAGGGCTGAAGAAGACAAATGAAGTAAATGCTGGGGTTCAACACATTGGATAAATAAATGCTTATAAATTTTAATGCCGCCTCATTCAAAAGATAGTGTGATTTTTGCTCAAGACAGTTAATTATTTCCTATCAGATATTATGCACACACTCACACCCACATACACACACTCACATGTACATATACATGTTTAGCATCTTCAGGATAGAATCCTGAACTTTTCTGAATTGGATGAATATAAAGAAAAAAAATAGAAGCAATTTTCCCAAGGTAAGAAATAAATCATACCGGACCTACATATTTTTTTATCTTTAGACTTTTTAAATGATCTATAGGAACCTGGAACCTTATGGCATCATAGTGGGAAGTCAGAAAGGAAATTAAATCTGAATTAGAAAATATCCTCAGTGGAGCAATTTTAACAAAGGGATAGAAGAGGACTCAGGAGACAGCGTAATGAGAAATAGTAATAACGCTTCCAGCAATCATGGCTCGATGGGTGAACATAATCTGAGATTAGAAGACCCACCAGGGAGCTGCAAAGTTACAGGACTGCTTGATGAAATAATTTAATACCTACCAGCTCCAATAAATAGCATGTACAAAGAATTCATGGAGACTTGAATTCTAACCTAGCACTCAAGGGAATTTGCTTGAGGCAGTGATAGGTCCTGTACCCCCCACTCCACCAATATTCCCACAAAACCTTTGTATTCTGCTTACTATTTGATTCACCTTTAACATAAACTCAGACTGTGAATCAATCCCAGATGCCATTAACTAGTAATTCCTTAATGCATTTTATTTTGTAAAGAAAGCACATTTGATAACACTGAAAAAATAAGTTATACAAGTACCAATAATTGCTAACTCTTAAATTTGCAATAGGATTTCAGAAAGTTTACAACTTCTAATAGCTGATCCTCATAAGAAGACTTGGAGATAATTGTACACAGCTGAAGCTAACCATAATAATAACGGCTATTTGCTAATTTTAAGAAAAAATCAAAAATAAAACCTATATTGTTATGTGTTTAATTGGCTCCAAACTCTTCATATACTCACTGTCTTTATTAATCTCAGAACAAGGTATGAAGTGTTTGAAGAGTTGAGGCTTTAGTAGATCAGGATATATGCTCAAGGCAAAGTTACTCAATGCAAATCCAGACACATACCAGCTGCTCTATATCCATAGTTTTATCCTGAGCAGTGTATAATGGTTACTATGTTATTTGCCCTTAACTCAAACATCAATCTAACTAATTTCTCCAATCTTAAATTCTAGGAGTCAATTTTGTGCCAACTGGGTCATAGGACAGCGGGCAATGAAATCAGCCTTTCCTGGCTTCCTCTGACCTACAGCAAGTCCCATATCCACGGAGCTCAGGACCCATTAACACCACTCTTTCATTTAACATAGTCTTCCTTCCAGGCAAACAGGGGACAAGGTGCATTATCCCCCAATGTAATACACCAGATTGTCAGGGCCTGTGGGGTGAAAGCATCAGCTGCCAGAACTAATCTTTGATTTATTTACATCAAAGCTCAAGATAGGCCCAGATAAACTTCACAACTGTCATGCCCACTGTGGGAAAGCAGCTAAGCAGAGAGTGGGAATGTAATTCGATTTTCAACTGTTGGATGCCTCCTTGAAATACCAGCAATTGGGCCAATTAGCTCCAGTTGTTCAGATGGTATTAGATCCCTATCTGGTATCCATCAGAGTGAAACCAATAATTCATTTCACATAGGCATTGCAGTGCCATCAGATAGCAATGCCTTTTACTTACTGCCAACTTGGGGCATTTTTGAAATAGTGACCTCAAGATTTAAGCTGCAAAATTCCATTATCTATCCTCAAGCCAGGCACAGCTGAATTTTTGAAATATCCTATTAAGTTTTCTGCTCTGATAAAAATTCAGAGGCCCTTTTTATATTAATCTCTCCATGGCAAATGAAATTTGCTGAGTGGTAGATTTAATTTGCTTCTATTTATGTATTACTGTGTTTTGGAAAAAAATAATAATTGCTCTCAATATCACTTTTTCAGCATTACCAGGATTAAAAAAAAAACATTATAAAGATTTAAACCCTCTTCATATTTATTTCATTGTTTATACTCCACACAGTAAATAGCTTATTTTTACCTTTTCAATCACTTTGGCATTTTAATTAAAATATAATTACCATTCTAACTGTATTAATGCAGAAGTTTAGGTAATTGTCTATGTCAGGTCATTAAGTATATTTTTAGGAGGAAGAGAATGTCATCCAAAATATTCCAAATATTTACCTGACACAGGTATATCCTCACATATTTTATTAGTTCCCCAAGGCAAGGTCCCCATTTTAATTATGTAATGAAATTGAGAAGGAGTATAAAAAAATTGAAAGAGCTCCCTGTGGAATTTGTGATAATGAAATATAAATGTTTTCATTGCTATGGATTTGTAGAAAATCTATAGGATCTTGAAATAAAGAAAAATTGATGGCTCATATTTCTATCAAAAAATGAACAAGGCAAAATAAATGCTTTTTAATAATAGAAGAGACCAGTGTTTCAAGCACACATCTGGAGTCCACTCCACTCTCCTTGTGCATAATTTTTTTCATGCTTTGGGGCCTAGTCCTCTGTTATTACTTGGTTTTGGTGAATAAGTTGGCACTCATGAAGATTTAATTTTCTGTTTGTCTTTTTTTCTTATTGAAGTCAGTGAGGATGCTTAGAGAAGACAAAAGATTCTGAGGTATGTAAAATAACACACAATACCCCAACAGTAGTGAATTCTAAACCTAAAAGTTTATTTCTTTTCATTCTATAGCTCATTGTGGATTAACTTAGAGTGACCTTCTCCTCTCCCCACTCTAGAGATCAGGTTACATAGCCCCATTTCAAAGGTTAGTTTGCCTTAGCAGGCGCTAATGTACCATTATTTATAGCCTCCAGCTCAGCAGTGGCATGTGTCACATGGTTCCACAAAATACTGGTTAAGACTCCACGTACTATTTCACATACATCCACATGTTTCTAAGGGAAACATGAAGTAAAAAGGTGAAAGCTAGAGGTAGTTGGTGGACATCATTAATGACGGCCTGTATAGCATCTGTACTTATTAGTCTCATGTTGCAGTGAGGAACTGTTACATTGCATCACATGTGACATCAAGATTTTTGCCTGGTCACCAAAATGGCCTTAAAAATCTCCACTGAAGGATTAAATCATAGTTTGTTTCCTAATAACAAGTCCCTGGCATACCTTTCCTTGGAACATTTACTTTGTAAAACTGTCTCTATAATGTTTCGCTGGTCACTCACTAGGTTTACAACCCTCGAATGTCTTTTCCAAAGAACCTGAGAGTCATCCTTTGAAATGTAATCATCCCAGGAACACTGATGACACAGTGGGCCTTAGCATGGATAACAGAGTATATGGGCTCCAGTGTTTATGTCGGAGGGGGGGTTTGCCGGTGGATATGGGGCTATAAAGATGATAAAGATTGTTTAAGATGTTCTGTATAAAACACACAAAAATTCAATAAAACAAAATTTAAAAATACTTTATGAACAGAAAAAAAAAATGTAATCACCGAGAAACACAGTGGCCCTACCTCTGTTTCTTTGAGCTGAGAGACTGTTAATAGTGCCAGTTAGCAAACCCACACTTAATCATCTTGACCACATTTAGTTCTAACATCCTCTAGTTTTTCAATAATTCAACTTGCACTTAGAAGTAAATACGAGGTTGTAGAAAAAAGTATGTATTTGCATTTATTAATTATGAGGAATATACTAATTTTAAGCTGATTTTTAGTACCCACGATGAAATTTCATATGGAAAGTTGAATATTTAATCTGAAATTCTAAAGAACAGCCAGTATATTAATGTTATTTAATACCAGGAGGTTAAATGACACAATTTAAGGGATTAACACAGAGGGAAGAAAAATAGATATTTATTCTGTTTTACTTCTAGTTTTAAGATGTTATCCTGTCATTTGAAGTAACAGCTGTTTAAGTGATTATATATGTATTCAGCATATATCTCAGAAAACTTGAGATGGTAAATAATGCCTTTATTACACAGAGAAGAAAATAATAACTCAGTGAGATTAAGGAAACCAAAGAACACTGAGCTGGGAAAATAAAGCAAAATGCAACAGTCCTCAAAGCTGCTCTGTATTACAGCGTCTTCCACAGACAGTGACAGCCTCACAACTGTGGCAGGGTTTTATGGATGTTGATGCAGTATCTTCACCACCTGCCACACTGATACTGAAGCTTCCCTTGAATTCTGTAGTTGAGAGATTTAAGACAAATTCTGAAAAGTTCTGTCATTTACCTACATCGTGAAGCTTTCAGGGGTCCCCTTCTTCCCCCTTCATTAGAGCTCTTCTCTGTTTCTAGATACCAGCTCACTTCATTTTATTCCTCACATATCAACCTCCATGAAATTCCTACTATATTCTAAATGCCTAGCATCCTTTCTGGCTGGGTTCAGTACCTGCTTAAGGAAATGAATGTTTCTTTTTAGTGTGTATCACGCTCTTTAATAACTCAGAAATCTCTTCTTCCTTCTACCCTTGTCCTGTTTTAAGGTTTTTAGGGATGGTCAACCTTGGTTGTTCTTAGTAAGCCTTTGCACTATCCAAAATTTGATTTTTTTTTAAATGGGAACATTTGGCTGAAACAAATGGAGAAATCCACACTCATCTCTCTGTACAAGATGGTTTAACTGTCTGGCCAACTTCATTCCAGTATTTCATCCAGCAAAATTTAGAAGAACAAGGTATTAAAGCAACACTCAAGCAATCATTAAGCACTAAGGGTTCCTGATCCTACAGTAAGGTGCCAGATGGCATCCCATTTGTACTTACAAGGAAACCTTTGCTGTTAGTCACCTGTGTAAGCCCAGACTTGGAACTGATGAATTCAAGTTGCCAGTGATACACTTTCTATGAAATATTAAAACTTTTTTCACATTCCCTTGCATTGTCTTTCTTTCTCTCACTACTTAAAGAATGTTATGTTGTCCTTCTTAAAAAGAAAGATTTTATTTTATGTGTGTTTTGAGTGCATAGCTATCTATCTATCTATCTATCTATCTATCTATCTATCTATCTATCTATCTATCATCTATCTATCTCTATATATATAAAAAGTAGG
>NW_008339517.1:2510528-2520778 GCF_000622305.1 Nannospalax galili
TCTATCTATCTATCTATCTATCTATCTATCTATCTATCTATTATCTATCATCTATCATCTGTCTACAGAGAGAGAGCCTGGTACCTTCAGAAGCCAGAAGAGGGTATCAGATCCCCTGAAACTGGAGTTATAGGTGGTTGTGTCCTGAGAACTGAACCAGGCACAGCAAGTGCACTTAACCATAAGCCATCTCTCCAGCCTCTGAAATTTGGTCCTTTTAAATTATTTAGCATCATAGCTGTATGTACAACACTAAAAATGGTAGCTTGTGAAAGATTTTGCTTGCTATTAGTAGTAATTAATCACTTGTATGTTGTCTAAGGATCTGATGATTTTTATGGAGCTATGATATTTGGAGAGGTGCTTAGAAAAATTCATGGTGTTCACAGGCCTCTCTTCCTTAGGCAATTAGACTGTTCTTCTGGTCTTTAGATCCTAAGAAGGTTGATACAACACGGCTAAGATACAACTGGAACATAGACATAAAAATTATTGTATTTTTGTATATTTCAGATAACAAAGGTTTTCACTTTTAGTGATGTGATTGAAAAATTTTGTTTCACTGCTCGTAAAATTGTCAGACAGTTCAGCCTCACGCAATTTCTATAACAACAATACAAACCATGACAATACTCAGCTATATTGTGAAACAGTGACTCTTAATGTGTCTTCCTTACTGCAACCTGCAAACTAGAAATGCGTTCTTGCCCATAGCGTTGGAAATATACTTGTTCGAATTCTGTCTGGAGTTCAGGTGTGGGAATGGTGCAATGCATCATGGGCTTCTGAACTGAAAAGGACTCAACCTTTTCAGCTCCCCAATGCTGCATGCAATGGTGAACCCTATTCTTTAGCTAATTCTCAAGGCCTCCTTCTCCCTGATTTCTAGGGGTAATGGGAGACTTCTGTCAAACATGATTTCAGTTCCTGTATATTTGTAAATCAAATGTACGTTTGATATTAGTTTGCTACTAAATACCAGTCTTTTCTTCCTCTGTTGAAGAGAGAATTTCTTTTGGAAAATTATGAATCTGTTAAAGTTTAGAAGTGGTAGTTAAGAATTTAACAAGAGAGGCTGGAGAGATGGCTCAGCAATTAGGTTAAGAGCACTGGCTGCTCTTGCAGAAGATCTAGCTTTGATTACTAGCACCCACATGGAGGCTAACAACTGTTCATAACTCCAGTTCCAGGGGAACCCAATGCCCTCTTCTGATCTCCTCAGGCATTGAACAACATGGGTGCACTTACACACATGCAGGCAATATACTCATACACATAAAATAAAAACAATAACAAATATCTTTTGAAAAAAGAATTGAACAAGAGAAATTCAGGTATTTATCTAAATCATTAAAATGGTTTGGGCAGAGGGGTTTAAAACAAGGGAATGAGGGACAAGATACATTGGTTGTATAAGGAGAGCCTCTCAAGATTGGTAGTTACAAGAAGTTTACAGAGAACTGCACTATCTGCTTATATATAAGAATACCCAAGTCTTGGGGCTGGAGAGATGGCTCAGTGGTTAAGAGCACTGACTCTTCTTGCAGAAGACCCTGGTTCAAATCCCAGTACCCACATGGCAGCTAACAACTGTCCATAACTCCAGTTCTAGGAAATCAGATAGCCTCTTCTGTCCTCTGTGGGCAATGAATGACACGGGTCACTTACCTACATGCAGGCATAACACTCATACACATAAAAAATAAAAAGTAAATAAAATATTTTTAAAAATACCTAAGTTTTAAAAAAAATTATCTTCAGGGCATTGTTTTACATTTAATATCATGTTTAATCCTCCAACTTCCTATTTGTTTTTTGTTTGTTTGTTTGGTTGCTTGCTTGTTTTATTTCACTTTCTGGTTATTTGCTTGGCTGTTTGGCTGGTTATCTGGGATCTCAGGTATCCCAGACTGAACTCAAACAAACTAAGTAGCCTAGGATGACCTTGAACTTAGGATCTACTTTCCTCCTCTTCCCAAGTATTGTACACCACCATGGCTGTCTAATCCCCAAACTATTTGTGATACTGTAGAAAATTAAAGAGAGCCCAAACCAACTGCAAGTGGAGCCAACTCTGCCTGTAGGTCAGCACTGTCTTGTAGAACTATCTGGTATACAGTGGAATTGTTTATAATTTGTGCTCTCCAGCATGGTAGTCACAAGAGAGCTCTTAAGAAAATGACTCTGGCAACTGAAAGCAAATGATCCAAACTAACCTGTCTATTGAAAAGCTCTGTTACAGAACTAAAATTCATAATTATAATGTCATACAGCCAACCTTGGGCATACAGACCCATGGTACCAAATAGTGTGCTTTCCTTGCTCATGATGATACCTGAAACTAAAATAGAAAGCAAACATTAAAAGGGGTCAAAAAGCAACATCCTGGAACTGGTGTGGTAATGCACACCTTTAGTCCAGTAGTCAGGAACCAGAAGCATGCAGATCTCTATGAGATCAAGGCCAGCCTGGTTTACACATCGACTTCTAGGCCATCTGGGGCTACAGGGAGAAGCTGTCTCAAACACCAAAAAAAGAAACAACATAACATTCTACACTAAAGAAACTAAAAATATAGGATGAGAAAAGAGTTGTGCATATTGAGAATTCTTCTGGAGATTAATAGATCTTCAGGAAGATCGAAATAAGATGAAACTGGAGAGGTGACCGAAAACTAGACAGGCAAAGCTCAGCTAGGTTAGAGAGTAAAGTGACTGCTTTCCCAAAAGCCTGTTCTCCAATAATGGCAACTTTCAGCTATTATTTATTTTACTTTATGCATTATTGAGTCTAACACTGGCTACTGTTGCCAACTGCCTCAGAAAGAAAGCTGTACTTGTCTAAACACCAGCAAAGCTTATATTTACTCACCTGAAATAAAAATCAGCGGTTGCCACTTTCAAGACTGCAGTATTACATCCTACTCAGAAAAAGAATAAAGAATATCAAGCACATGTGGGATTTTTGTGAGACATTTCTGGTTGCAATGAACATTAGTTCTGCTTATATTACATAAATTTGATACGTGTTGGAACAGAACAGCTGGCAAACATAGGTTTTCTGTAGATTCAGGAAGAGGGTGAGATGGGTTTCGTGCCTAGCTATACTCTCGGTAGCATGACAGTTGCTAAATAATCCTTTCACAAAATAATGTTATGAAACAACTGAGAATAACCAATTCAAATTACTACTTTCAGACCCAAAAGACCCTACAGAATATAATCTGTATATCACACCTTACATTATGAGGTAACTCTGTCCTCTTCAAATTCCTATACTATCCTCCAGATTGCTTCTTTTCACATCAGAATTTGGCATTATGTACTTAAGACACCGAGCAAGATGAGAAGACCTCATTTAAAATTCAAGGAAACTGGACCCGACTAGGGTCTCAGAATCATACTAAGTCTGGTAGGAAAGAAAATATTATATGGATACATCCATGGGGGAAACCATGCTACCCATAATCTCTCCTTTTTATTTTCATTGATTTTTTGGGTGAATTTCATATAGTACATTTTAATAATAATTAAATTCCCTCTCCTACCTGCACCCCCTTGGACACCACACCAGATTTCATGTGTTCTGTAACATATTGTAAGACTTATCCGTGAAGTTTGTGTTCCCAAATGTCCATTGTGAGTACATTCACTGGAACTTGATCTACCAGTTTAGCATCATTCCATTAAATAAGACCAATTCTCCCTTTCTCAACAGTCAGGGATCGTCAATAGTTTATCAGATAAGGTTGGGTTGTCATACCCATTTTCCCACTTATATGCTAAGTTTTTTCTGGTTTGAGGTTGCATGGGTCTTGTACATGCTATCACCATGGATGAAAGTTCATATGAGCAACTTATCAGCCACCTGGAAAACTGTTTCCTTGTGGCTATCCACGAGCCCTGGCTCTTATAGTCTTTCTGCCCCCTCTTCTACAATGGTCCCCAAGCCCAGGGTGGCACACAGAGATTTGATGTAGGTGTCCTACTCAGGTACAAGTATTCTGCAGTCTCTTATTCTCTGCACTTTAACCAGTTGTGGCTTTCTGGGTCAGTCACCACCTGTTGTATGAGAAAACTTTGCTCACGAGGGTTGAAAGATGTACCAATATTCCTTCCTCCCCCTGTTCTGCTATGTTTCCTGAGCCTTAGGTCTAGAAGTTTCACTGTAGAGCTAGTCACTCCACAGACATTTATTTGACCAGTTGTGGAACTCTGTAATAGTCTCCATCTATTTCAAAAAGAAGTTTTTGTTTGTTTGTTTGTTTGTTTGTTTTTATGAGTGGTGGGAGGTATACAAGTCTGTAACTATAAGGATACATAATTAGGATGCAGTAAGAAATTCCATCTAGGTCTAGGGATGTGACAAAATAGGTCTTTTTTCTTTAAGACCTGTGACCTCTCCAGCCATTTACTTGGTTATGTTTACAGTGCTGTACAGCATATCAGTTCCTTCTCATTGAGTGGGCCTTAAGTCCTATTAGACAGCTGCCGATTACCTCCAGAATAAAAGTGCCACTACTGCAACAATAGACATAGTTTGCTTGTCCAATCATTGTTATGTTTATTAGGCTTTACAGCTGGGTAGGACTGTTGATTGGTTTTCTTCCTTAGCAGCTTGCATAGTATCTCCTGATAGTGTGAGAGCTAGTGTTCAGGGAAGAGGCCTCCAGTTCAGTTCCATCATGATTCTCCGAGTCCTGTGTCTGAAGCATATCCTGTCTTCAGCAACAGGATCTTACCTTCTAGTTCTGGGAGGCAATCAAGGGCTGTGACAATAGCTTGTGTTGTTTTGAGTGTCTTTTGGACTACCCTGACCAACAAATTGAAGATGGTCCTCCTACCTGGCACTGTGTTCCGTGGTTATTTAGCCTTCAGCTGTGCACACGCACTCATAAATAGTTTGCATGTGTACTTTTCACTGGACTTTTAAACTAATACATTTCCCTCTCGGTTTTCGCAGATAGCAATATTTATCTATCCTCCCTCTCCTGCTGTATAATAATCTTTCCTTCCCAGTTAAATACCTCCATTTTCCCCATTCCCTTTACCACCATGGTTCCTTTCCATTTTCCTCCCTCCTGTGGTTACATCAGGATATATACTCACAACCAAGGATTTTGAGCTAAGATCCTCAAATGAGCATGCACATTTGTGACTTGTTTTTTTGACTCTGTGTTACTTCACTTAGTATAACAGCTTCTGGTTCCATCCATTTACCTGAAAATTTCATGATTTCATTTTTCTTTACTGCCGAGTGGAACTCCATTACATAAATATACCACATTTTCATTGTCCATTCATCAGTTGAGGGGCATGTAGTTTGTTTCCGTTTCTTAGCCATGGTGAAAATATCAGCAAGAAACATGGCTGGGCAAGTATCCCTGCAGTAGGTTCAATCCTTTGGGTACGTGCTAAGGAGTGGTGTAACTGGATTACATTGTAGATTTGTTTTGTTTTGTTCTGAACACTGAGTGGTTACACGAGTTTGCAATCCCCCCTGCAGTGAATGGGGTTCCCCTTTCCCTGCATCCAAGCCAGCATTTTGTGCCATTTGTTCTGTTGATCTTAGCCATTCTGATTGGGGTAAGATGAACTCTTAAAGCAGTTTTAATTTCCCCAATTACTATGGATGTTGACCACTTTCTAAGGTGTTTTTTAGCCATTTTTATTTCTTCTTTAGAGAGCTCTCTGTTTGGATCTATAACATGAAAGTTCTTAAACAGGCCTATGGTGAAATAAGCTTATGAAACATCTGAGAATAGTTAATTCAAATACCACTTTAAGCCCCAAAAGACACTACAGAATATAATCAGCAGATCACACCTACTGTGTTAGATGATTCTATCCTTATCAAGATCCTTGGTCTCCAGACTGCTTCCTTTGACATCTAAATTTGGTATAAGATACTTCAGCAGGGAGAGACAGTAAGCCTCTATTTAACATTCAAGGAAACAGGGCTCGACTAGTGTCTCAGAATTATACTATGCTTGGGGAGAAATAAGAGTATATGGATATATCCGTGGGGAAACAAGGATGCCCATATTAATTAATTAATTGAGACAAGGTTTCTTTATGTACCCATATCTCCTGGAACTCCCTATGTAGATCACCCCTGCCTTGCCTCCATCTCATAGTAATCTGCCTGCCTGTCTCCCAAGTGCTGGGATTAGAGGTGTGCATTATCACACATGATAATTCTTGCTTCATTACCATCATAAAAATAATTTTCAGGATTCTTCTTACTATTTTCCAATCAAACCAACTTTATTTCAACAAATTTGTAGAAAACAAATTACTTTGAAATATTTTGAGGTCAAGAAACAAAGTTTGAGACAGAAAAAGAAATGACAGAAGAAAACACAGACACTGATGATTAAAGTTTGAGCATCATGTGCTCTCCTCTATAAATAAACACATGTGCTTTACACATCCATAAATACATACTATTATAGTATAATTGTTAGGAGCCCAGAGCCTGCAGCCAGAATCAGTTCACAGTTTAACACTTACTATAAAGACCAGGAAAATATATTTTAAATTAATATGTGGCAGTTTTGTATATCATCTGTCAGATAAGAACTTAAGATCTATCATATTTTTTTTAGTTTTCAATATTGAGTTAATATGCATAAGGCAGTTAGAACTGGATTATTGTATGCACTATATACATTAGATGATGGTATCAATATTTTTAGGTTGCAGGCGGTACCCACCAAATCCTAAGATTTTGACTATCCACATGTAAACAGTTTGCCTTTTTGGATTTCATTACTCTGATGCCCATAACAGCCAGGAATATAACAGATTAATAATGCTATTTCTGGAATTAGTCTTCTGGAGTTCTAACCTTATCTCTTAACTGCTATGTATTGGAATGTTTAAACAACTTTAAACCAATTTTCTCACTAGTAAAATGTAAAGAATCTTAATAACGAAGTTTTAGGATTATATTGAAGTTGCAATGATTTTTGTATTATTAAATTGTGCTCTGCCCTTGCAAGGTTGTCACACAGAAGGTTGTATCAGTGATGATGATGTTGATGTCAGTAAGATGATCATCGTATTAGTTTATTACCGTTGTGTAAGCCTTGTTTCCATTAAAAATGTTCAAATCATTGGAATGTAAATTCAATTTCTTCAAAGACTCTCTAATTGCTATAAATGGTGTTGTTTTTCACAATTAAATTCTATACCAATAAATGGAAAAGTTAAATTAAATCCTTATCAATTCATAATTTAATTAATAAAATATCCAGGAAGTAATTTTATAACATACTGAATTTCAATAATTGATATCTCGTTGATAGGAATAGTGGTTAATATATTAAGATTGAGTCTTTGCCCATATTTCAGACATATAACTAATATTTAAATATAATATATTGTACTCTTGATGTTTCTACAGACAACTCATGAACTAGAGCCCATGATTTATTCACAACTATTATAACACATTCAGATAATTTATTTGGAAGATAGCAATCTGCATTAATCATGTATTAATTATTAATAAAATGTAAGCATTGCATTAGCAAACTACTCTTCAAAATAACCTTTGCTTCTTCAAGCCAAGGACCTATTATTTTCACTCAGCATTCTGTAAAGACTAATCACCTTTTAAACTATTATTCTCTGATTTGGCTTGTTGAATCTTAGGAAGATCCATTTCATCCTTCCCCTTCCTCCCTCCTCCCTCCCTCCCTCCTTACCTCCCTCCGTCCCTCCCGCCTTCCCTCATCCCCCCTCCCTTTCCCTCCATTCTTTCTTTTTTTTGTTCTTTCTTTCCTTCCTTCTTTCTTTTCTTTTTCAACATTGGTAATGAAACTTAGACCCAGTATGTGCTATTCAAGGGATGCCCCATGAAGCTATATCCTTAACTCTTGTTTTTTCCAGACGGAGTCTTGTAGGTTCATCTAGTCTGGAATTCAATATGTGACATGTGGCAGAGGCTGGACTCAAACTCAAAATCCTTCTTCCTTATCTTTCTGAATAATAGAACTGGAAGTTTGTAATTTATACCAAACAAAATATGAGAGTATTTATAAATAGAATTGTTACAAATGTAATTAAGATGAGGTCAAATTAGAGTGGGTTCTAATTCCTATGTGAGTCATGCAACTGCAATAAACTAAACCGTGCCCCAAACAGGATTTAGAGGTACAGTCTCCTTTGGAATCTTTGGAATATACCATAGTTAGCTTTATTTGTTAGTTTGTAACAAACCTAGAGCTACCTGGAAGAGGGAACTCAACTGAAAAATTCCCTCCTAAAGATTGGCCTACAATTAACTGTGAAGCATCTTCTTAATTTCTAATTCATATAGAAGGTTCTAGTCCACTATGGGTCATGCCATCCCTAGGCAGGTATGCATGAGCTTTACAAAATGTTAGCTGAGAAAGTCAGTGAAGATAAGACAGGGAGTGGCATGCTAGTGTGTTCTCTGATTCTGCCTCCAGGGTCTTGACTTAACCTCCTGCCCTGATTTCCCTCAGTGTTGGATTGTGACCTGTGGTTTATAAGCTGAAATAAATGTTTCTTCTCCACATTGCTTTTCATCAGAGTGGTTTATTACAGCAACAGAAAGGCTGACAACAACAGAAATAATATACCAAGACTGGAGGGCTTTTGTGAAGAGCCTGACCATGTGTTTTTTGGGAGGACTGCTCAAATCTTAATAAGGTGTTCTTTGAGAGCTTGGAAGAACATTGAGAGAAATGCAAACATTGGAGGAACTGACTTGGAAAATTTCAGAGGGAAGTTTGAGAGCCCCTCACAAACACCACTGGAACCTCTTGGGACATATTTGAAATAAGAATCCGCGCAAGTGAAACATTTGCATTACTGGGAGAATAGATACTGGCTAGCTGGGTATGAAAAATCATCTTTAATTAATACAGGAGCAGTATGGTTTAGGTGATATCTTTAGGGAGTATTTCCTCAGAGTCAACAGAAACTGTGATCCAGAGAGGACAAAGGCTGCATCTCAACTGGAAGCTGAACTTGCCGTGTCTAAGAGCCTTCAACAAGGTACTGACTGGTTTGAAGGCATGAAGAGGTCACGGAGAACAGTTGAGACTTGGAACCGTGAGAGGATAGGAGAGACCACTGGTGAAGGTGCCGCCTCAGTTGCAGTGGAGATCCCAGGATATTGAAGATGTCAGGACTGTGGAAAATCTATAAAAGACAGAAATAGATGTGTGGAGCTAGCCTGTGCCCACAAAACAAGTTGTGTATTCAGTCAAAGGCAAAACCTGGGAAACAGAGCTGTCCAAGCCCTCTGGAGCTCTGAAGTTCATGAGTCCAACATGCCAGGCACTCAACTACAGGATTTGATTTACACCGTAGAATACTTCTTTTGCCTTAATCTGTAGAATACTGCTTTTGCCTTAAACTGTACCTGGTTATTCGCTCTTGGAATTGTGAAAGTATGTAACTTATTTTGGAGTTTTAGAGGAACCCAGAGTTAAGAGACTGGATATTTTAAAAAAAGAAATTGAAATTGTGCTACAAATTTTAAAGACTGTGGGACATTTAAAGTTGTATTACATTTTAAATTATGATATTAAGATAAGATCTTGGGCACAAACAAAAAAGGCAAGGTTGTGATTTACAGTGTTGTGCTTTCACGTCATTGTTGACAAGGGATGGAATGTGACAGTTGACTTCAGCTGTTGACCAAATTCAAGAGTCATCTGGGAAGAGGAAAACTCAACTGAAGAGTTTCCTTGATCAGACTGGACTGTGAGGAGTTTCTAAATTCCTATTTGAGGTAGAAGGTCCAACCAACTGAGAGTGGTGCCATCTCTGGGTGGGTATGTCGGGACTGAGGCAGAGGAGCAAGCTGGAGGAAGAAAGCCAGGTAACCAGTAGTCCTCCATGATCTCTGCCTCAGATACTGCCTTCAGGCCTGTCCTGATTTCCCTGAATATTGGATTGTGACCTGGGAGTTGTAAGTTGCTATACACACTTTACTCCACAAGTTTCTTGTGGTTAGAGTAGTTTATCACAACATCAGAGAAACTAACTGGAGCAGACTACAACACTGATTTTAGTTGCAGAAACCTATTACTAGACTTAAGACCTAATTTTACTATGAGATATGTATGGTTTGAAGTCACTATATCAAGTGTAAAAACTTGATGTAGTGGCGATAGGAGTTAATATATTAATGTGATTACTTATTATTTCTGTATGTTTCTGACAAATTTGTGTGTGTGTGTGTGTGTGTGTGTGTGTGTGTGTGTGTGT
>NW_008339517.1:2520801-2545222 GCF_000622305.1 Nannospalax galili
AGAGTCTCCCTGTAGCCCCAGCTGTTCTGGGACTCACTATGTAGACCAGGCTGGCCTTGAACTCACCTCTGTGAGATCACCTCACTCTGCCTGCCTCTGCCTCCCAAGTGCTGGGACTACAGGAGTGCACCACCATGCCCAGCTCTGACAACTTTTATGTAATAACTTATCAATCAATCAAATGATTCAACAAAATATTATTGATATTTATCATGTTCTAGGAAATATACTAAGCACTGGGATAGATACAATAATCAGAAAGGGTGTGATAAAATCAATTAGTCGGTAAAGATATTTGCTGCCAGGCCTGACAACTTGAGCTTGATCCCCAGAGTCCACATGGTGGAAGGAAAGAATCAGCTCCTGCAAGAGGTCCTCTGACTGCCATACACACCACACTATGGGGTGCACACGAGCACTAATAATTATTTTTTTAATAATTGATTACCAGAAAATATTATGTTCCTACATATTTTTTTCTATTTTCAAATAGTTTACTGAAACAAATATTTATAAATATTTTATCTGCATAAACAACCAAGGAGTTAAATCTGTAAGTCTATGATTCTTTTCTCCTTTGGTGAGTGCTAGGGGTTGAATGCAGGGTCTTGAATTTGGAAGGGACTTAATCTAACACTAAGTACGTTTTCAGTCTCAGAAAAAAATTCTTAACCTCAGCAGATCATGAGCTAATAATATAGAAAGTGGTTCAATCAAGGGCCTATAAAATTAATACAATGGTTGGGAGAAAGAACGGATGAAACTGACCATGACAGGGGACCACTGTTCTAATTGGACAAGTAAGGCATGATCACTTCTCTGGTTGGGTCAAGAGTACAATGCAAAAGGGATGTAGGACACTTACTGGTTTTGATTATAACGCACTCATGAGACTAACCAATCTCAATAAAGTTTACCACAGTGCCATCTAATTCCTACCATGTGTCTCATTAACAGTCACTAATGAAGCTACAGCATGGTAGTATCCCTTCCTGGAACTACCCCTGATCTTAGATATCTGTCTCACTTTTCGTTACTGAATCTGTGCTAGGTCTTCTCACCCTTTGTCTGGGTTCCCTTATCCTTCTTGGGTGTGAGACATCAAACTCAGAAGCCACTGCTTTTGGGTGGCTTTGTTGACTGTTGATCATCAGTCACTCTTCCTCCCCAACTTAAGCTCACAGAGATGAGAAATCCTACTTCGTCCTCAAAAATTCACAATACAATGATATGAGTCTATCAGACTTAGAGAACTGGATTAGGTAACCATCATACAGTGAACTCAACTTGGGTTTCTTAGCTATTGCAAGATCCTAAATATTTATTCTGTACAAATCAGAGTGACTGAATGTGGACCTCTGTATTCATATTTCAGCTATTGCTCAATTTCAGACAATTGTTCTTACCTTCCCCATTTTTCAATGATGAGAACTATCTGCCATTCACAAGGAGTTATTTATTCATTTGGATGGATTCTTATTAAATATATTTTAAAGGTGGTAATGTAGTCTACGTCCTCTGTACCACTGAACTTGTCACATGTCCCAGCTCTTGACTTCCTACAAAAAGTGCTGTTCACTCCAAGTTACAACTCTTTAATATAGTGTCATATAGTTATTACACGAACTGTCCATGTATATTCTATTCTATTATTTTCCGGAGGATAAACCACACTCCCTAACACTGCACTAAATTTGGCTACTATCTTTCTATCCATAGTAAACTTTGTCATGCTCCTTCCAGATTCTACATTTTCCTGTTGCCAAGGCAGTGCTGCATATTACACTTGAGTCTCTGCATGCTGTTTTTCTTTGCCTTAATCCTCTTTTCTCTATCCATTTTGTCAGAACTTTTTTTCTACCCATTGTTTAACTGCAAGAGACGGCCATCTCCCTTACGGGAAGGTTCCTAGTAACCTGCTTTGCTAAATATTATCATATTCTTTTATGCTAATTTCTATACTACCCTGTGCCTAACTCTCTAAACATATACAAAAATCTTTCCTAAAATGGCAATTGAATTGTATCACAATCCAAAACAGCTAGAGTCTATAAGTGAAGTACACTGAGATCCGTTTATTTTCTTCTTTACCATTTCACCTTTGGTATTCATTTTTACATGATAAAGACACACCAGTCCCTTTCTTTGTGCTAAAGCTTCTCAAATTATTTGCCAGTTGAAACTTCTTGAATTACTTTTTGTAATCTGCTAAAGTTTTGAGATGGGCCAATAAAGTCAAAAGAAAATCAAACTTGTTTTCTTTGTATTTTTCCACCTCATGACAGTTCCCTAGCCATTATATTTTTGGAAGCCAGTTCATTTGTATATATAATTCTTGCATTATATCATTCCTCCATTATCTCAAATTTATTATGTTGATTTTTTTCCAGAAATAAGATACATTATTAAAATTGTTTGTTACTAATCTATCTTTCCTGTTGAAGTCATTTTTCTTCTTTTTCAGTGCCTTGAATGTACTGCTTCCTTTTTAAAAAAATATTATTTTTATGATTATGAACATGAGTGATCATCTGTATCTATGTAAGTGCACTCATGTTGTACAATGCCTGCAGACACCAGAAGAAGGTGTTGGAGCCCCAGTAACTGGAGTTATGGATGGTTGTTAGCCACTATGTGTGTGCTGGGAACCAAACCCAGGTCTTCTGCAAGAACAGCCAGTGCTCTTAAACACTGAGCCATCTGACACTATATTTATTTTCTTTTTGTTATTTTTACTACAAGTGTTCTTGATAATTATTTCTATTGATTCATTTTACTCCGCTTTGCATTTCAGTATTGAAGATTATTTCTTTTGAATTTTTAAATAGTAATTTTTAATTCTTTGAGAACTTCATACAATGTATTTTTATCACATTCAACCCCATCTCCTCTTAGTTCCACTCCACCTATATTAAGCAAACAAAGTCTTTTTTCCTCAAGCCAATTTATTCTAGCATAGTGTGCCTGTGTCTGTCTGTCTCTTTCTTGCTTTCCCTCCATCTCTGTCTGTGTGCAGACCTATTTGAATTCTACTGTGTTGTTATTGGCTGTGTTTGATATTATAACCCATCGTGTTTATGTGTGGCTTTTCTCTAGTTCCTTTTTAAACTTTCTTTTTTTCATTTATAGTTGATATTTTGTCTCCTTTTTACCCTATGTTTTTCTTATAAGATTTTATGCTGTGCTCATTGATATATTCCTTCTCATTTCAGGCTAATTTAATGATTTTTATTTAACATTTTATCATTCCTGGACTTCTGATATGAAAAGAATAGATTTCAGAGGTTAATGAGGTTAAGGTCACTATAACGTACAAAGAAAATTCCAGAGTGAAAAGAGCAACAAGTAGAAGAAATGGTGAGTTTCTGTAGAAATATTTTTTGAGTGTTACTAAAAGTCAGTTATTGTGTCCATGTATGGAAACTGCCCATTGCTGAGCATAGTACTAAAGGGGAAAATGAATCTGTAAATACCTCCTGTTCTCATCACTTAGGTTCAAAACCCTCATAGTTCCTAAGGGTAATCAGAAAGATTGTCCAAGATACTTAAACACAATTTCTGACATGGCAGTACTGTTTCATGATTCTAACTATATCACAGATGATAGGAAAACAATACTTTCAGAAACAAAAAATTATCCACCATGCCTAAAACTTTCAAATTATGTGTTCAGAACCCTATAAAAAATCCCAGAAATGCAAAAATCAGGAGTTAGTCCATAACTGATTATGATGGAAATAAATTTGAACCAAACAGAACAAATTCTAATTTTAGCAAAAATATTGCCAAACCAGTTAAAATACTTATATTCTGAAAATGCATTTTTATTATTCATAAATGAATGTAATATCTATTAAAATTATAAAAGTGAAAATTACAAAGAAAATGAAGAGTTAAATGGCATGTTAGGTATCTGAGAAAATATTAGTGAAACTAAAGAATGGGCCATAGAAATGATCTAAAATGGAATGCATTTTATAATAATGCTGCTGGGAAGAAGGCTCATTCGGCAAAGCGCTTGTTGTGACAGGATGAGGTCTTGAGGCTGCATCCCCAGCACCCATGCCAAAAGGTGGTAGTGGAGGCACCAGGATGGAGGAAACAGGAGCATCCCTGGAACTCCTGGCAAGCTGGTCTTGCCAAATCTGTGAGTTCTAGTGTCAATGAGAGGCCCTGTTCAGTGAAAGAGCCAAAGAAGAAGATATCCAACATTGACTCCTGGTGGAGAGCAATCGAGAGGCATATCTGGTGTTGAACTCTGGCTTCCATGTGCACACATAAACGTTTATGCAAACAAATCACACACATAGACACATGGACACATATACACATACACCACATAATTTTTTAAAGAAAAGATAATAATGGTTGAAAGTGGGCAGGGATTCAGAGAACTAAGACTCATTCCCAAATTGCTTGCTATTTATGCAATTAGAATTCTGAAGAGACAGGGGAGGAAATGTAGAAAATTTTATAGGGTACACAGGGCAGCACATGCCTGTCACTCCAACACTCAGGAGGTGGAGGTTGAAGCACTGGTTTTTAAGAGCAGCCAGGGCTACGTAGTTTCACCTTGCCAAAAGCACAGAAAAAGAAGGGATCAGGGAAGGAAAATGGAAGAAAGAAAGGAAGGAAAAGAAAAAGGAAAGAGAGAAAGAAGGAAAGAAAATGAAATGAAGAAAGAAAAGAAGAAGCATTCCAAATATGATGAAATTCAATCCACTGATAGTTGTGAAGAACTGCAAAGTAAAATGATAAACACATTACTTAACACAATGTAAAAGAGAAACTGCAAACCAATTAGTGGGGGAGGATACATTATTTTAAAGGTAATAAAGGTAAGACTAACAACATCTTTCTTAAAAGAAAACTATGGAGATAGAAAGGAAAAGCAGAAGTAGAGCAGCAAATTTAAAGTGACTGGAAGGGATAAGTAATACCAAAGGCCTTTAGAAAAAGCCTTATGGACACCTATGACTGTACAAGTCTTTTAAAATATATACATCATTATAAAGAGAGGTTAAAAGTAGCTATCCAATAACAGAGGGACAGTGCCCCATTTAGACACCATAGGCTAAACAATAACAACCAAATCTTCTATGCCAGAAATGGACTCCCTGTCTAGAAACTGTTGACCAGGGGTTCTACAGACCCTCCAACAAAACTTGCCATTGCCCCTTCTTTTGATTACCCACCAGCATTGGCTGGTAAGATCCTATTGCAGAAGACACTACATATATAAGCTGTAGAAGAAACAAAGATGAATCAAGCAGGTGCTGACTTCGGAGACTCATCTCTGCTGGTTAGTGTCTATAGTGCTGAAAGCTGCTATTCAAGCTATCAGAAGGAATAATCATGAACACTACCCAGCTGTAAATTCTGTGAACTACAATGACAAGTAGCCTAGTAAGATATGCCCACCAATGAAATAGTGACACAGATATTATGAGAGTAGCCAACCACTCTTAAATTGGATTTGAGGTCCACTTCATAGGATGGAACCATTACGTGACATTGATAACAGGCTTACCAATCTGAGGCTAGACAGGTCACAGAATAGAGGAGAGAACTTAACATTAGTAATTTTATTAAGTAATTATCTAATTAAAATGACTCCTAATGATGTAGGTATACCCATAGGTTAGTACATCTCTCAACTCTCACCAAAGAAGTTTCCTTATGAAGCAGATGGTGATTAACATGGAGACCCACAACTTTCCAATGAGTGGAGAAAAAGAGGCTGCAGAGTTCTTATCCCTGAATAGGACACTTAGATCAAACTTCTGCTTCCCAAGACTCAAGGATCATTGCAGAAGAGGGGTGAGAAGATTTTAAGAGCCTGAGGTGGTTGATAATCAGAGAGGACAGTTTCCAGATAGGTAGTCAGTGATTCATACAAATTCAAGCCAGACAAAATCCCAACAATATAGACATAAAGAATTGAATAAGAAATCCCAACCCAATCTAAGGAAATTGTGGCAACAGACGACTGCTTTGAGGGGCAGAGAGAGTTTCTTTTAAGGATGAGACTCTTGACAGATAAACCAGACTCCAGTGAATGGACCCACACTGAAGGAAATTTAGACTCTTTATCTCTCTCTCATCTCTCTCTCTCTCTCTCCCTCTCTCTCTCTCTCTCTCTCTCTCTTATCCCTCTCTTCCTTTCTCCCTTCCGGATAGTAAGGGGGGTGTGGACAGAGGAGGAGGCCTAAATACCATCAAATTTTATTGCCTGAGAATCATAAAACCTCACATAAATAAGTAAATAATTAAATAAATAAATGATGGAAAAGAAGATACAAACCTGTTAAGTAAATCCTATGGATAAAGAAAATATGTTTCAAAACAAAGGTGAAGTGTTACATTTCAGCTTATAAAAACTACAGAAATTTCCAGGTGAATTGTCATGCAAGAACAATGAAGGGTGTTCTTTAGGTTGAAGGGCAGTATAATCAGGAATCCAGACATACATGAATAAATGGAGATAATCCAAAGTGATTACTACCTGAATAAATATTGAGACTCCTTCTTACTCAAATCTATGTAAAAGGTAATTGGCTCTTAGAGGAAAACTGGCAGCAATATACTGAAAAGCTGAATAACATAAAATGACCTAGCGTACGCGTCACTGTAGGTATGTTAATAATACTGCAAGAACTGAGAAAGGAGGAGAATGGATATAATCTTCTGGCATGCTTATATTTTATAGAAAGTTGTGCACTTTAACTAAAATATAAAATATGTTGATTTGCATAAATATGTATATTATAAATTCTGACTACAACTAAAATAAAGCGAAATAGCCAAAAAACTGATAGTTAAAACAGTATCATATCATGATCTCAATAGAAGGAAAGAAAGGATTTGAGAAATACAAACTCTAACATCAATTTCTCATAAAACATACAAATGATTGGGGAATAATAAGGAAATTTCATGAAACATATAGTAAAAAGTATTCCTTGGTAACATCATAAATTAATAGTGAAAGAAAATAATTTGCTCCCAAGTTTAGGGACAAGATTGAAAATTCTTCCTACATGTCTTCAACATTTTAGTCAAATCTTTTTTTAATATTTTATTATTTTTATTTTCTGTGTATGTGTATATTGCCTGCATGTAGGTAAGTGCACCCGTGTCATGCAATGCCCGCGGAGGATAGAAGAGGCTGTCAGATCCCCTGGAACTGGAGTTACAGACAGTTGTTAACTGACATATGGGTGCTAGGATTTGAACCCCGGTCTTCTGCAAGAACAGCCAGTGTTCTTAACCTCTGAGTTATCTCTCCAGCCCCTGTAGTCAAATCTTAATAGTGGAATAAAGTATGAAACAGTAAAATTAATCAGTTCTTAAAATGGGAATTGAAATTTTTATTTGCAGTCAACATAATTACATAAGAAAAAAAAATCCTGAAGGATCTACAGAAGGTTCTAGAACTAGCAAGTGAGTATAGTAGCTTCATCAGGAAATTCATGATTGATATGCCAATTATCTTTAAACTAATTATAGATTTAACACGATTAAAATATTTTATTATTGTTATTTTATTTGTATGAGTGTTTTGCCTGCATGTAAGTGCACTACGGGTGCTTGAAATGTCTATGGAGGCCAGAAGAGGGCATCAGATCCTCTGGAATTCGAGCTATGAATCGTTATTAGCCACCATGTAGGTTCTGGGAACTGAACATGTGTCCTTGGGAAAAGTAAGTGCTCCTAACTGCTGGGCCGTCTTTCCAGCCCTGATTTACATACTTCTAACCAAATCATTTAAAAATAGAAATGGGAAAAAAATTGTATTAATCTAAAATCCATATTTAAAAACCCTAGAATCCAGTAAGGTTTAAAATAAGAGCAATGAATTTGTCATGCCTATATTCTTTCAGTTGAAATTATTCTCCAAAATCGTTAATCAAGATGATGTCCTATTTGTGTAGAATAGTACAGAAAACAAGAGGGCATGCTAGGGTTTACATACAGATCTGTATTTACTTGATGAACTGATTTTCAACAAAGCCAAAAAGAACAAGGAACATGGAAATTTCCCTTAGAAAAAAAATCCCCTGGCCAGGTGTGGTGACTGTGCTGGTGCAGGCTTGTAAATGCAGCCTTCTAGAAGCTGGGGAGTGAGAATCATGTGTTGAAGACTAGCCTGGAAAATAGCTACAGTTTGTAGACGACATAGAGGAAATGGAAGGGGAGGGAGAGGAGGAGTAGAAAGAGGTAGGATAAGTCAATTAAAATTTGCTGAGCGTTTATAAGAATTTACTATCTTATACTGCTGGAAATACACATAACACATATTGGAGAGTAATTTTTCTACTTTTCTAAATATAAATGTGTATTTGTGACCCAGCCACGAGACTCCTAAATGCTTGAGACATAAAAACATAGATTCAAGGAAGATATACTTGAAATGGTCCCGTGCTAGAAACTATTGATAAATACCCATTGATAAAATGATAGGAATGACATATTGAGGCATCAATGTGACTGAATCTCAGCAGAATAATTCTGAGAAGAGCAAAGTGAAGGGAGTCTGTTCTGCATAATTACATTTAGCTAGAGCTCCAGAAATACAAAATAACATGGGGGCACCGAAGACCAGCCGTTGTTTTCTTACAGAAGGAATGGGTAAAAGGAGGGACTGCAGCTGTGGGCATGTGCTGGTTGTAGATAAATTCATGACCTTATATTTGGTGAGAATTTACTGTGTGTGTACACTCCTGTGCATGTGTGTATGTGTGTGTTTGTTTTTGTGCAGTTTGTCACAGGCGAATAGAACTATACACACATCAATACAACATACAGAGTTCTAGGCAGATCAATTACACCTAAATGAAGTTGTTGAAAGTTGTTGCTTTATGTGTTTTAGGAGCTGGGTCCTTCTGGGGATGTTGAGAATGAACCAGGCTATCAACTTTATAGTTGCAGGGTTCCCGTCTCATACCTACGTAGAAGAATTTAACAATATAACACATAATTTCTTATATATTTTGTAGTGAACTGGAAGAAAGGAGTTTGAAAGTTTCTAACACAAAGAAATGGCAAATGTTTAAGGAGATGGAAATAATGATTACCTTGGTAGGATCATTGTACATTATAGCATGTATGGAATCATGGTATTTTGCCACTTAGTTACAGTTACAACCTGCTATGAAAATTCCTTGAAGGAAAATAGTGCTTTTTCACCTAGACATCCGAGCACATTGTTGTGTGCTTGTTTTGATGTGTTGTTTTAGCCATCACCCTCTCCCCACGCTGGAGCCCAGTTCTAAATTAATCTTTGTTTTATTTCCTGTCGCTGACTTTGTTGCTTATTTTATATATCCCTGACTACTCAGGTCATTTCAGAAAATTAAGACTTTTCTACCCTATAGTCGCCCCTTAAGTTTCAATGTAGGAATAAGTCCAAGAGCCCTTCGAAAGGACTCAGGAGGCGGTGCCTATGAAGGAAACTCCTCACAGGGCACCGTGGTGCTCACAGGTGCAGCATCACACTCAGTAGGGAGCACAGCTTCTGGTGACTGCTTGCTGCCCTTTGTTGTCTACAATCCTCAGGCTGATCAGAAGATCCCCTTATAACTCCTCACCTTGCTCCTGCACAGCACGGCAGCGCTGTCCACGTAGGTCTCCTTCCTCTTGGTTTATGCCTTATGACTTATCTGTCCCCACCCACAGTAACAAGGTATTTTTCTCCTGGCATTTTTAAGAGTGTTTTCTTTTATTCCATTATTTTGCTTTATTATTGTTGTTGTTGTATTTTTATGGAATATGTTATTGTGACCATTTTGCTCCTTCAGTAATCACTGCAATTACATTTTAGGAATAAGCTTTTTAGTTAAGAAGAGTTTTAGATTTTTAGAAAAGCAGTGAGCATAATACCAATAGATATTCCACATGCAATGTTCCCTACTATTAAAACCTTATGTGACTATGGTAGGTATGTCACAATGACTCCCTATACCTTTTGAACTTTCTTTAGATTTTTATCTGATGCTCATTTTCTATTTCAAGATTCACTGGCATGCCACATTATATTTAACCGTCATGTCTCCTGTAGATGCTTCTTGGATCTGATAGTTTCTCAGAATTTTAACTATCTTATTTTTAATGAGCTATGTAAATCATGGAACCAGCTTCTCCATTTTTCTTTCCCCTGTAGTATTCCCATTACTTTGTGCACACAGGTATCTACTCCACTGAATAAAGAAACAATTGAAAAAAAAATGTGAGTTCAATATACGAGAATGATTTTTCTCTAATTAATAAAAACAAGCTTGACATTGCACATGCCTTTCATAAACTGTGAAAATGAATTATTAGCTTATAAATATTATCTGACAATATAACCTGTGTTCTCCAAAGATGAAATGTTTTGTAAAATGAATACTTTATATTAAAATATTTGTAGGTAATTGACAGAATTCATCATTTACATGTTATATAAATTGACTCTCAAAGAATGCAAACTTTCAGAATGATAAACATGCTTACAAATCAATCATGTAAATTATGAGTTAATTATATCATGATGCCCAAACTAAATTTTATTATTTTCATTATTTCACAAGATGTTTATTCATTAATCTTCAATTTGTTTGAATTCCGCAAAATGTTATCGATTAGTTTGTGTTTGTATGTATAGATTTAATCTTGAGTTAATTCTTTGAAAATTTCATACATATATAAAAGTCTTTGATCATCTATACCCCTCCATCACTACCTCTTATCTTTTCCTCCTCTTACTCCCCGCACAGAACTTCTACTTTCATGTCTTTTTGTGCACCATTGTGACCCAGTGAGTTTAATTAGTGTTGCTTGCATTTGCCTGGGTAGGGGTCATTTACTTAATCTACATCACCAAAGAAAATGCCTATTCCTTTGCCCCATTGGGTAGCTAGTAACTGCCACTGGATCCTCAAGGAGTGGTAGGGCCTCTCAAAACCCTTCTCCATATAGTTGAAATTCATATACTCTTCAACATGACTTAGCATTGTATTCTTAAGTTCTTAACTGTGACTCAAAATAGGTGCTATCATTCACTTCTAAAGAATTGTATTATTTGTTCTCTGATGCTTAGTATTATGCCAAATGGAACAGCTTGTATTTTCAGAAGAATGGCTTCAGTTTCCAAAAGGTCATCCAACCTGTAGGAAGCTATACATGTCTCAGTCATTCATTCCCCTTAAAAGTAATGGCGAATATCTAGGGTTGAGCTAATAAGCTGTCTGTGGTGTATTGAGGTAAGGCAAGTGATTTCCCTCTAATAAAACCATTATTTCAGTTAAGAACAGCAGGTATCTGAGGAACTTGGAAAACAAGAAAACTTCATTAAACCTTGATAGGAGTGCTTATTTTCAGTGAAAGTTTTGGAGCATCCAGTTTGTTACCACATGTGGTTAGTGATAATTATCAATTTGACAGAACCCAGAGTCATCTGGAGAGTGGGCTTCTGGACATACCCATGGGAGATTATCTTGATTATGATCATTGAGATGGGAATTGTCCCTACTCTATTAGTTACTTTTCTGCTGCTGTGATAAAACACCTTGACCAAAGGAACTTATAGGAAGTAAAATTTGAATTTACAGTTCCAGGTTCCATAGAGATTGGAGTCAGCCATGGTGGGGAGGCATGTGAGATAGCCAGAGCAGGAACAGAAAGATAAGCAAGATCATATCTATAAGCAGGCCTGGGAAGCAGAGAGCTACAACTAATCTAGCCTAAAATCTCTCAAAGCCCGCCCCCAGTGACATGCTTCCTCTAGCAAGGGCCACCCCTCCTAAAACCTTTCAAGACAACACTGCCAATTGGGGAAAAGTGTTCAAATACTTGGAGCCTTTGGGTCATTCTCATTCAAACTACCACACTTAAGCTGTTATTAACACAGAATTTTATCACAGAAACAGAAGCAGAAACTAAGAGTTTGTTTTGAGAAGGGTCATTGCTATGATAAACCTGATCATGATGTTTTTAGGGCTTTGGAACTGTATCCTGGCTGGAATGTGAAAAATCTGGTTCTTTAGGCTAGAAATCCTCTAGCAGGCAGCAAGCAGAGCTTAATGGGCCATTTTGGTGGGAGTTTAGAAGACAGAAACACTGAGAGTCAAGAGTCAGTTTATGAGGTTTCAGGGAGGAATGAAGACTCTATTTGGAAGGAGGCTCTGGATCACTGGTGTGATATTTTGGCTCAGAATCTGGCTTCATTTTGTCATGTCCTGATAACTTGTGTGAGGCTGAATTTAAAGATAAAAGACTGATTTGCTTTGACCAGGAGGTTTCAAGGCGGGGAGCTTGCAGAGTACTGGTAAAGGAGCTGTGGTCGTATAAAGGAATCAGCAGCATTTAAAGGAAACCTGAACTACACTGGACTGTAAGAACAGGAAAGGTGTCCCGATGGCAAATTTCTACTCTTTGGAGGCTGTGCTTTCATTACAATGTTTTTTGAAGGAAGAAAGCCTAAATAAATTTCCTACTCTTCAAAGCAATTTAAGAGAAAATGTTTTCCCAAACTTGTCATACAGAATCTGATCCAGCTATATTCTGGTGGAGACAGACTACGTTTCAGATAACAAAGGAACTTGGTGTTGTAATGATTTTACAAAATGGACACGGATATAGCCTAGACTAATGACTTTTGGCTAACTTTTCAACTCCAAAGTTTACTGTTTATGATGTAACCAAGATCACTGAGCCGTATGACCCTCTTTTAACAGAGCACCTGACCTTACTCCCTCAGGGCCTCAATTTGTCCTCCCCCCAGGATGGCTGAATGAGAGTAGATGTATTTGATTAACATATGGAAGCAAAGTTCTGAAAGCAGCATGTTTCTCATTAAAAGCAGTGAGAAAAATGGAGAAGTCTGTTTGATTTGGTGTGTGTGTGTGTGTGTGCTTGTGTGTGTGCCGTTGTGTCTGATTTAGACTTAAGGATCAGAGGGCAAGATTCTTGGATAAGACAAGAGTGGATCCTCACTTCTACTTCCCCAATTGATGTTGAAAATATTATGTTAATGAAACTATGAGTGAAGCCTATCTTGAGAGCATAGTTATGCAAGGCATCTGAAGGAATGTGTGGTTCCACTTTGGGACATAAAATGAATACGAAGAGTCAGGGTGCTTTTTCATTCAAGTATAATTGTAATGTGCCTTAGTAAAACCATACTTGGCAATGTCAGTTTTGTTGTATTATTTTTGCTGGTATATAAAATGCAATATTTAGAAGTTATGAAATCTTGTTTCATGGTTTGTGAGAATAATTGTGGCCAGGCATTATGTGTCAAGGTCAGGTTTTTGATAGGCCCTGAGTAGCCAGTGCATGGAGCAGTGAAGGTGAAGTCTAAATCACATTGGAGATTCCTGGATCCTGGAGATGCCAGTCATGGGATTACTTCTAAGAAACATTGCATCCATGGATTGAAGCCAATTGAAGAGAGAAGTGTGAGTTATAGGCAGCAGAGTTAGCGGAATGGGACTACCTAATTGTGTTGGAGCACAGCCAATTTCATGACAAGCCCCAGATGCTTGGACACAGAGTCACAGAACTTAATGTTTTCCCTGCTAGATTTTAGTGTAGTTTTGATCTGATGGTGTCTTGATATGCCACAAATAGGAATGTTTACTCTGTGAGATTATATGTTGGTAAAATACAACTTTAAAAAATTATTTTATAGGAGTACAAAGTTAAGAGACTTAGGACTTTTAAAGTATTGAGACTATTAGTGATTATGGGGACTTTTAAAGTTGGACTGACATATTTGATATTATAGCATGCTCATGAGTGTATAGGGGTAAGAGGGAAAGGGGTGGAGGATTTTGGCTTTAAAATGGTGTTTGGGTGTCAGGTTGTGAGGGGGTAGATGATTAGTACTAACTGTAAAGCTGCCAGAATCTAGAGTCACCTGGGAGATGGGTCTCTGGGAATGTTTGTGGGTATCATCTTGATTGCCTTAACAAGGTTAGAAGTCCCATCCACTGTAAGAGGGAGCATACCTGGGCAGAGATTTTGGAAGATATGAAGTAGAGAGTGTGAGCTGAGCACTGCCACCCATTGCTCTCATCTGGTGGGATCACTGTGACCAGTAGCTTCACACTCCTGTCACCTTGACTCCCTTGTCATGATGGATTGCACCTTGACTTGTGTTCTGAAATAAATCCTTCCTTCCTTGAGCTACTTTCATAAGGTTATTTTATCACATTAACAGAAAATGAAACTAAGCCATCAAAATTACTGTCTTTTTCTGATTTGAGTATCCATGTATGTGACCAACACATTTAGAAAATTATCCTTTGTGCTCAAGGTGGAATCCATATAGAAGTATAAATGAAAACCTAGGTCTGGTCATTAACATAAAATTTTAAGAGATATGATTTCTTAGAAGCTATGTGTTGTGAGCACGAACTAAAATTTCACCATGCAAGCATACCGTTTTCTTAGCATGTACATTTTTATTTCTTGTAACATAAAAGTAAGGCACTTTATATTACAATTTCTACTTTTAAACTTCATTTTATTAAATTAATTATGTGTGTACATGTGGGGTGTGTGTGTATGTATGTGCTTGGTGTATGCATGAGAGTTCAGGGGTGTATGTGCCCATGCACATGTGTGAGGATGAGAGAGCAGTACTTGGGGTATCTTTCTCTAAAGTTCCGGAGTCTTACTCAGTCGATCACTGAGTAAGAAACTCAGAAGGTGGAAGCAGGTGGATCTCTGTAACATCTAGGCCTACCTTGTCTATATAGAAAATTCCAAGTCATGTGGAACTACAGGGAAAACCTGTCTCAAATGGATGACAGAGAGAGAGAGAGAGAGAGAGAGAGAGGAAGAAGAAGAGGAGGAGAGGAGGAGGCGGAGGAAGAGGAGGAAGAGAGGAGAGAAGGAGAAAATACCACAAATAAAGTAGCTTATGTAATGAAAATTTATTGGCCATCATCAATACAGTGAAAGTATATGGTTCTCACATTGTCCTCAACTGGCATTTCCTATATGCATGCAGCACCTGTTATCTCTATTTCTCTTTTGATGGACACTGGTACTATTAGATGGGGCTTTAGCTTTATCATCTCATTTCACTTAATCACCTCTTTAAAAAGCCTTTCTCCAAATACAAGTGCATGAAGTATTAGGACTTTGACATGTCAACTTGGGAGCAGGATGGTACATAACAAAATCCACAATAAAATTAAGCAATAGATGGATGACCAAGATACTACTTGTCCTGAATAATAAAATAACAGACTCAGATTTTAATCTATAAAGCAACACTGTCAAAAAGGGATTTGTCGTCCTCTATGTGGTATCAGACAATTGAAGTAAAAATTTTTAAAGAACGTATAAGTGTTTTAGTTTTTAAGATAGCTACATGGACCCATCAATGGAATAGGTGTTTTCTGTTTGAATTTCCTGCTTCGAAGAAGTTTAAACTGAGGCTAAAATCCAATCTTCACTCTCTGAGTGACAATACTATCCAAATGTCTTGTTTTAAATTTAAACTAGTTATAATTAATCAAACTAAACTGTAGTTGCTCAATTGCACTCATCAAATTCCCAGTAGTCAGTGGGCATGCACTGCTGCATATAGAATATTATCTTTAAAATTATCGTTGGTATCCATGAATTCTTTTCATTTTTATCCCAGCAATACTTATATCCTAGCTATTTAGTGTTCAAAACATAAATATCTTCATAGTGCCTGGGCATATGGGATTTTACGAGCACAATTTTTATTTGCATTTTCCTTTTACCTATATTTTAGTTCTAGGTACTTGACACAAATTTCAATGCAAAACCATCCTTTTCCTGTAGGATTCTTCCCAGAGGCAGCAGAGATGATATTTCTGGAGAGGGGTGAGTTAGTAATTGACTTGAGTCTGTCATTACCTAACTATAGTTACATAGAACCAAATGCTAATTACCTCTTCTTTTTCATTCAAGGAAGTATTGGAGAATGCTGATTAATTCACCGCAATGACATGTTTTATAAAATTGTAAATATAGAGGAGGAAACTGGGACAAACAGAAAGCAATCACCAAGTGTTTGTCAGATGTCAAATGAAAATCCGTATTTTCTTCCAATTCAATGCCATAGTTTTCAATTTTTTAGCTATATCATTTTCTTTTCAGAAACTGTCTCCTGCTTTCATCAATCCCTTTGACAAGTGCATCTGTATGATGAACCTCTGCCTCTTTTCCCCTTCCGCAATAATGCTGAAACAACAAGCATGGATCATTTCCAGGTTCAATATTCAAAAAAAATGTTTTAAAGATGCACAAATGCCCTGAAATGTTGTCACCAAATATCCATTATATTTCATTTGTTTTACTATTTAAAATAAAAATTATTCTTTATTTTATGTGTAGGAGTGTATTGCCTGCGTGTAGGAGGGTGCAATATCTGTGGAGCTAGGAAGAAGGTGTCAGATCCCTTGGAACTGTAGATATTGATAGTTGGATAGTTTGTTAGCCATCATGTGAGTGCTTGGAATCACACCCTGGTCTTCTGCAAGAACAGCCACTGCTCTTAACCACTGACCCATCTCTCCATCCCCATATCCATTATGTGTAATGGACAAAATTCCATATAATTTAAAAAAATATGAATTTATATAAAATTTTTAATGTGCTGAAAGCATTTAAAGTACACTGTAATATCAAACCATGTAGATGAAATATCAGTGCTGGTAATAATCTGTTACTGTAACACTTGCTTGGGGGTTTCAGTGACTGGCCAAGTCCTGGGGTAGTACATTTCATTGTGGCAGAAATGCATGGCCCACCTGTGTTCAGTTCCCAGCATCCACATGGTGGGTAACAACCATCAATAACTTTAGTTCCAGGGAATCCAACATCCTCTTCTGACCTTCATGGGCACTGCCCAACAGGGGTACACTTACATACATGCAAGCAATATACTCATATGCATAAAGTAAAATAATAATTAAAATATTTTTGCAAAGGTAGATGAATATGAATACAGGTAGGTTTAGATATGAAATTAGGTTTAAAAATTTAAAACTCTAATTACACCGGAATTATTAATTTCAGTCTTATTCTGAATTAATTAAATCAGATCCTATAAAGAGTCACTATTCTAACTGCTTTGATGGCTCAAGAAATTATCCCTGCCTTCAAGAAGTTCACCTTTAAGGATCCAAGCTTAATATTTCACTTTCTTTTCTGTTACACATCATTGTTTCTAGAAATGTTATAATAGAAAGAACATAAAGTATATTTTTTAAAAAATCAAGGCCATTTTAAATGGCTTATAATCAAGACCACAAATCCTTTGGACGTTGAGTACAGAATAGAATTTCAAAGGGAATTAGATTTTTGAAAATGTGAGAGTAGGCATTATGTGTATATTCATGTGTGCAGTGCATGTACTTGTGTCTGAATGTATGTAGATGCCACAGTTGATGTTGGGTGTGTCCCCTCAGGTGCTGTGCCCCTTGTTTTTGCGATAGGATATGTTAGTGAGACCAAGGGCTTTCCTATTTATTTAGAGTGGTTTACCATTGAACTCCAGGCATCCATCTGTCTCTACCTCCCCACTGTGGGCTTACAATCACAGGTCAATGTACCTGGCTTTTATATGTGGATTTTAGAGATAAAACTCAGACCCTTGTGGTTGCATGGTAGGCACTTTGCACACTGAGCTATTCCCTCAGTTCAGCATTGTAAAGAAAGGACTTTTGGAATCCCTGCAATGGTCCAGAGTAACAGTTCTCAACCTTGACTCTTGGGTCAAGTCACCGAGGGAGCTTTGCAAATAGATATATCAGGGTTTTTGCTCCTATGATTATGATTCTGTGGAACTCAGGAGACAGCCTGGTCAATTTTAGGAAGTCTATAGGTGACAGTCATGCTCATAAACAGCCAAGATGAGAACCATTGCATTATGATAATCAAGGTGTTTGGTTAGTCAGGGGATAGTCAGGGCAAGTAATGACTGTTTACAAGGTGTTGTAAATTTTTCCATTTATAAAACAATGTTACTCCTGAGATTACAAAATAATTTTATATAATTTACTTTTTGTGGATGAAAAAATAAATGTCCTGTCCTGTGTAAGATACAAAAAACTGCAGAGTCCAATTATTTCATGTAGCAGATGATGGAAATAAATTCTTACCGAGTAGCTTACAGAAGTTCAGGATTAAGATAAATACATGACATGTGTATTTATTTTCATCTAAGCCCCTTCAGTTAAATATTCACATTACCCACATAATTCTTTACATGTATGTATGTGAATGCCGGCATCAACATCAAAATACAGGACACGTAAATATGAACATTATATTAGCAAGCACTTTCTTTCTAAAAAGTGCTGGTAGAACTTTTTTCTATGCTGTTTACGTCATGTCAGCTTTTGACATATCCTGGATCAAAGCAAAGGGCAGATCATTAAAGATCACACATGATCACCAGGTGACTGCAGGCCAACAAGGCTTATCATCAAATCATTGTTCACACGGGAGAGATGCTGGTAACAATCTGTCCAGGTACTATTTGCTGTAACAGTGATAATATTTAAACTTCAAAGAGTAAGACAGGAAGAAGGAACACTAAGGCTCTTCAGGAAATGTTTCCCCTGAAAGCACTCTAGTGGATTCCTGTAAAATATTTTGTACTCTGACCTCTGCTCATCCTCCAACTTCATGTTCCTTCTTCACTGTGCATTCAGAATACACTGGGTTCTGTCAGGACACTGTATGCTTCATAATCTATAAAGACCCCAGTGCTTTGTCCCATGCCAGGCCAATTCATGAGCTGCTCCTTCTTGCAAGTTATCATCTGAGATAAGTTCATTCTCATTGAGACGCATGCTCAGTAACTTGCACTTAAAAGAAACTTCCTTTGTTTATTGTTGGTCTCTTTTCATACAATTTATTATATTTTGTAATTATATATTTCTGTGCCTTATAAATACAATCTGTAAGACTAGGGAACTAATCTTTTCATCACAGTGTATAGCCCACCTAGCACCAGTTGGATTTTGGTATAGACACATATATTTGTTTAATGAAAAAATGAATGAAACTTCATCCCTGAGATATCTATATCTATATCATCTATATATTTAGTCTAGAAATTGAAATAAAATGTCTGTGAGTGACCTTTGACCAAATTATTTATGGATTATAGCAATGTGTGGAACAAAACAATGTTCATTTTCTCTCTGATCTATAGCCAAAATATTCAATTATAATAGAAATTATTGAAGGAACAGAAGGCAATTGAAAGATCTTTGACCAAAAATAGTTAACATATTGTATGATTTTTATCAAATGTGGAAAATTACAGATTCCATTATTAGATGATAATAGAAACTTTGTAAATTATTCAAAATGAATCAGACAGTAACTTGTGAAATCAGATTCAAAATTGAGAAATGATTAGGGATTTTTTTGTTATAATGTGATATCATTTGTCTTAAAATAATGATTGAACATGATGACCACATTATCTTATGTCTAAACATAAAAGAGCACAACTTGGTCTTCAGTAAAAAATGCTGTGATTGATTTACAGTCTCCATGGTAGACTGTCTTGAATAACTTGTTTCCACAGCTCAGTTGCATGCCTCTGCATTTGTGACATGCATAATTTGAACTGTAAAAGTCAGATTTGCGAAGATAGTTTCAAGACAATCATACATCTTTTATAATATGAGAATACCACACATTATGGGGGCAGATCAAGAGGCGTGATATTCATGATGTAGGAAACAATACGAACCATGGAAATAATGTTAATTACTTCCTAAATGTCATTTATTCTATGTTTTCATGCTATATTAGCAAAAGAAATAGCAATGATCTCTTAATGTTAGTGGGAAAACAAATACATTGTTAAAATGAGTGCATCATTTTGAAAGCATGTTTGACTTTGTTAAGTTTATTTTAATGTATTAAAATTTTAAACAGGTTATGATTACGGAGAACTAGGTAAAAGGGAAGATGTTAATGTATGTTTATTAGAGTCTGGTTCAGTTTGGCCATGTAAACATTTTATACACACACACACACACACACACACACAAATCTTCAGCCAGGCACTAGAGAGAGAGGGAGAGAGAGAGAGAGAGAGAAAGAGAGAGAGAGAGAAGATGCCAGAATGAGTATGAATGGAAATTCATGGGAACTGTGTTCATAAAATAATGACTTCTTTTATTGTACATTGGTGCCTTCTGGCTTTGTATCAATTGATAGTCATAATTCTGACCTGTGAAACAAATATTTCATGATTGTATTTGTTACTTTTCTAGGAACTTTGACCAACTACCTGATAAGAAGAAACTCAAAAGGGCTTTATTCTGGCCCATTTGAGGAGACGGAGCCACTATGGAAGAAGCCCACAGCAGAGCACCAGGTGGCTGATCGCATTGTGTGCTCCATCAGGATCAGCACCCAATGCTGGTGCTGAGCTTTCCTTTTCCATCTTTTATTTGTCTGGGACACCAACCCTTGGGATGGTACTGCCCACATTCCAGATGAGTCTTCCGAGCTCAGTTAAACATTTCTGGACACACCCTCACATACACGCCTAGATGTGGGTCTCCTAGGTGAATTTAAATTCATTCAGATTGACACTGAAATTTTGCCATCACAATTGTCTGTTGTGTAATTTTCAATCAAATGACCTTTTGAAATTATTATAAAATGCCAGTAGAATACATTCATCTCAAAATGGTTTGTCAAACTTTGTCTCTTAGTAATGATTGGTATATGCAAACTGTGGAGAGTAAGAAGGAAAAACGTTTCCAAAGAGCCCTTTGCAACAACGGAGACAGGGCATAGATGGGGGTCTTTTTGATACCTCACCTCCAGGCTTAGGCCAGTTCTCTCACTGAGGGCAATTTCTTTTAATATGGCCAGTTGGGCCACAGCCAAAACATGGGCCTTCTATCCCTCTAGGCCCCATTGTTACCTGGTAACCCAGATTAAGTGAATTAAATGCCTGGGTTAAGGCATGGGTCAGAGCCTCTGTTTGCATCTGTAAGACAGCAGCCATGGCTTTGGTTTGTCCCCTCTGGGTTCCCACCTCCTTGGAGGCAATTATCCATTTTCCAATGGGCCTGTCCTTAAGGCCAGCACAGGCTATCTTGTGATGAGCATCCATTCCATCCCATACCAGGAGTTTAGTGAATTGCTCCCTCAATGGGCCTGGGGGTAATTTTGCTTTTAAGCTCTTCTCCACTCTGTCTATAAACTTCTAAAGGGGTTCACCAGGCTTTTGATTAATTCCTGCAAGGGGGGATTTGGTAGGCCCCTCATCCAATTTTCTCCAAGCATTTAATCCTATGACCCTGACCTGTTCTGTATATGGGGCTGGAATGCCCGACTGTTGCTCCCCTGTGGCATAATGGTCACTTGAACCAGTCAACATCCCCAAAGTAATGGGGACTGGTGGATTGGCACTTGCATTCCTCTCAGCCTGTATCCTACATTCCTCCTTAAATAGGGCACACCATTTAATATATATAGGGCTAGGAAGGACTGCTTTGGAGAGGTACAGCCCACCAGCCAATCCTTTGTAGTACACTGCTGATGAGCCAAGCCTTGGAGGAGAGTATCTACCCAGGGTGATCCCGGGCCATCCTCAGCCACTGCCTTTTTTAATTCCTTTAAATCCTTTGCCTCCCAGAGATACCAGGGATCAGGCCACACACCTCCTGGGTTTACATTAATAGTATACACTTCCACCCGTGGCCTCTCAAAGCCTCCTGAGCGGGGCCAGAATCCTGGAAATGGGGACGGTTTTCATGTGTTTCAGAAAGCCCTGAAGCTGGCCAGGGCACGCCGGAGGTGCTGCTTGTTACTTTGGCCACTTTTGGTTTCATTTCTGTTACATTTCTGCATTCTTCCTCAAACCCTTCCCATGATTCCCATGTCGGGGGTTCTGAAGGCTCATCAGGAGGTGGTGCCGAGGGCTTAGCGCTCTCGGGCCGAAAGCATGCCTTTAAGGCCGAAATAATAGGGTAGAACTCCAGCGGTGGATCATCCCCCAATTGAACCTCCCTTTGTCAAGCTAGACGTTTCACATGGGAACATGTACCCCAGTAAAAACATTAGCCCCAAGTAGCCAAGGAGCCAAATGAATCACCTCTGCCCAAGCCTTTTGAGCTATGAGATCTGGCAAATCCAATGCCGTGCTTTTAAGCATATCTCTCAGCGCTTTAAGCCCTGGGTCTTCAAACTTAAAAATTGTGTTACCCATATTTAGGGTCTTGCTTACTCTGAACCTCCTTGATTGGCCCCAACCCATTTTTTCTTCTTTCATTTCTTCTTTTCACCTTCCTTCGAGCCCCATGTTGGGCGCCAGTTGCTGGGGGTTCAAACCAGTGACCCCCCCCCCCCGGGGGGGGGATGTTTGGGGGGGTGTAAGCATGCCGTTCACCAGCCCACCCCCCCCCCATTACCCAGGGACACTCAAATGCAATGGGGAGTCTAGTCAAGCTGGGACTCATTTATTGCAGGTGTTACAAAGCTTATAAAGGCACCTTGAACTCCCCCCTCCCCCCCTTGAGGGTGTATCTTAAGGATGGTCACGCACTGATAATGCACTCCTCAGCAGTGCGGAAGTATTCTTCAGACTTTCAAAGCAAGCCAGGCTGTGCCCCCAGTAACTTCCTTTCAGACCTATGCAAGGTAGGGCCTTTAGGTCCCCACAGACAGTCCCTTTTTTCTTAAAGAAAATATTTTGCTTAATTAAACATTCTTTTTAACACTTCCAATGTTCATACAAGTTTTACGACTTTGAATGGCTGCTGCTGATAATAAGAATTCTATATGAGGCATTTTATTTATACATCATGATGCTTGCTAGTAAAAACTAACTAGTCACATCAATATATTTTGAAGATTTTTGAAATATACAGTTATTACATATTTAGCCCAAAATAATAGAAACGAAAATGTTCAGTAAATGTGATCATTGAATAGGTTTATTAAGTTCATAAAGATTGTTGAACATCTTAAAGTAATATTTATTGTGAACTTCTAAAAGGTGTATCTGATATACTGTTGGGGACCCCTGCTGTCTGGGTCACAGTCTCTCCATGTCCGGATAGCCTAAGGGGCTCGGCCTTTCTATGCAGAGACTCCCCTTTCCAGCAGGGTGCCTCTTACTCTCTTCCTGACTCACTTTGAAGTGGCCGCCACAGATGCCCTACCAGAAACATGACCTCTGGCATAGAAACTGCCAGGTTTTTCCTATGTGATAATCAGGCACTGTCTGACAGCATAGAAGCCCACCACCATATGTAAATAAAGCATCCTACAGAGCACCTATCAGCTGAGGCCTTTGCTACTGCCACCACACTATAAATTCTCTAGTTTCCCCCTAATAAATCGAAGCTGTATCACTGAACTTGTCTGGAGCTGTATCCTGTGTTACCAGCCTGTGATTCAGTCTTCCCAGAGGGGGCTGTCCTTCCATCAACAACCACTGGCGAAGATCTTGCTTTCGCCGTTCCTGCACCTCCCCTCATGATCTGGTGGCCAATGGATTGTGTGCACAGAGGGAGTGTCCAGCAGCTTGGAACAGAACCCGCCCGGCAGCTGACAGCGACCTGCAGAGCCGCCAGCGCCCAGTAGCTGCGGAGAGCCAGGGACCCGCACAGCAACGCGGTGAGCGAAACCCGTGCACCCCAGCCAACAGCTGGCGTGGCAGCGCGCAACCCGCTGTGCCACAGCAACAATATACATTGATAATGGAAACATTTTTCTTAAAACTTTAAGTCAGTTACTTAATTAAAACTGCACTATTATTTTGTATAGGCCAAGGAATTTTGTAGGACTAGCATCCCATGCAACAAACCTAAGAAAATAGTGCTTAAATTAACATTACAAAATCCCAACCTCATAGGACAAGATATTTTGGAGGATGCACAGGCCTGCATAACCACTGATAGCAAGGCCTTTTATGATGACCTTTTGGATCTTGAAGAGTCAGATAGGCTTCCTGAGTCAGCAACTCAAGGGTTGTCTCGCCATATCAATTACAGGGGGACCCAGAGAAAGAGCATCAGGTTCACCCCCAATTCTAAGGGCCACTGACCTTTAGGTTCTGGCTATCTGGTGGTCCCCTGGGGCACCAGTATGGGTGGAGCAGTGGCCATTGCCTGAGACAAAGCTACAGGCTTAAATGAAATTGTGCAGGAACAATTATGGTTGGGCCACATCGGCCTTCTGTAAGTCCATGGAACACACCTGTCTTTGTTATTAAGAAAGCCTCTGGCAAATAGAGAATGTTGCAAGACTTGCGTAAAGTCAATGCTAGAATGACCCTAGTGGGTACACCCTTAAGGGGGCTGCCTTGGATCCCTGCTATTCCCTCAGATTTATTTCATATAGGCATTAAAGATTTTTTTCTCTATCCCTCTACAACCCCAGGATTGTGAAAAATTTTCTTTCT
>NW_008339517.1:2545987-2554203 GCF_000622305.1 Nannospalax galili
ACACCCATGGATCAATTGGCTGACCTGATTGCGAAAGGACGTGATGTAGCTCTGAGACATTATGTCATAGACCCTCTTAAAATTGTTATCCCTTATCGGCTTAGGGATTTTGAATGGCTCTGCAGAAATAATAATCGAGTGGCCATAGCCTTGGAAGGGTTCCTGGGAAATTTGGACTGTCATTATGGCCCTCATAAATGGGTGACCACCTTTCGTGCCCTCTGTTGGGATGCCCCCTGGCTCTTTGTCAGGGAGCCATTAGTAAAAGCCTATAATGTTGTCACTGACGGGGGCAGATTTGGAGCTGCAGTGATAGTATACCCAGGGGCAGATGAGAAACCAAAAAGATATGTCCACACTTGTGATGGCTCAGCTCAATTCAAGGAACTCATGGGCATTGTTTTAGCATTAACAAAGATAAGTGAGCCCATGAATTTGTTTTCTGACAGTCTGTATGTAGTCAATCTTCTTCCAGGGCTATTAGGTTCTCATATCCGGTTGGATGGGAACCCCACTACTCCCTTGATGATTCAGACTCGTATGCTCCTTAAAGCGAGAGAAGCCCCTATCTTCTTACAGCATCTAAGGGGGCACCAGGGATTGCCTGGGGTTTTATCACAAGGCAATGCAGAGGCAGACAAGGTGGCTTCCACCCAGGTCCTGTCAGCAGGCCTGAATGAAGACAAGGGGCTACATAACCTCACTCATGTATATTGGTGGGGAATCCATAAGAGGTTTCCTCAAGTTCCCATCAAGGACCTAAAGAAGATTGTACATACCTGTAAGTCTTGTCAACCCTTTCTACAGGTACCACCTCTGCAACAGCCAGGGGTAAACCCCAGGGGACTCAAGCCCAATTCCTTGTGGCAAATGGATGTCACACACTATGCTCCTTTTTGAAAGCTTAAGTATAATTTTGTGTCCATCGACACATTCTCACATGCCTGTTGGGTTACCTCTCATACAGGAGAGAAGTCTAAACATGCTCAGTCTCATTTTCTCCAGTGCTTTGTTATGTTGGGATTTCCCCCAAGAATTAAAATAATGGACCATGTTTTGTAAGTAAAAATTTACAAGATTTCTTCTCACTTTGGGGACTTCAACACAATACAGGAATTCCCTACAATCCCCAAGGTCAAGCCATTATAGAACACAACCATCAAAACCTAAAAATTCAATTACAAAAACAAAAAGGGAGAATAAGCCCCCACCAGCAGTTGGGTATGGCCTTATTCACTATTAATGTTCTTAATTTTCAAAAAAATCAGTTGAAATCCCGGTTTTAGAAGCATTGGGCATGACAGGAGCAGAGACCTGAGGTATGCATAAGATGGAAGCACCCCATTACAGGACAATGGAGAGGCCCAGATCCATTGCTAACCATGGGTCGAGGCTTTGGCTGTGTCTACTCTACAGGAGATTCAAACCCCATATGGGTGCCTGCGAAAAACCTTAAGTGGGTAGGCCAGGATCCGACTGACTAGCATGACGGTCCATGGACAATAGCTCATGAGAAAAAAACTCCTCTCTTTATTTGTATCCATCTGAGGTAAAGGACTCAGTTCCTTCGCTTCATTGCCAGTCAGCCTCTTTGACAACTGGCTGACTGGCTAAAGGGAACATAGTCTCAGAAGTATTTCAACTTGTCCTATGCCATGACTTGCTTTGTTTCTCTTGATAATGCTTATCTTTAAGTGTCTTTACCAGACAATTCAGTGACAGAGGACCCTTGGAACTGCCACGGCCCACTTCCTCATGAATACAGACTTCCCCAGGACCCCCTCTGGTTGCACACGCTTGGCTAACCGAGTTAGGCAGAGACTAAGACTGTCACAGGCTGGCATTACCCAAGTGGCTGCCCTTAATCATGACCCATTTTTAGCTAAAGACAGGTAAGATGTCCCATGACAAGTACTCCTAAGATAGGACATGCACATGGCCAGGTGCATGATCCAATGACAGGCAAGGCTTGCTCAGAGGTGACACAACATAAGACAGGCAAAAATGCATAAGATTAGAGGAAGGAGATAGTCATCTCTCCTCAGGGAGCTGCCTATGAGGTGGGTAACCCGTGAAATAAAGTCGGTCCGGCCTTAAAATAAAAATAAAAAGGGGGATGTGTGGGGACCTAAAGGCCCACCTTACATAAGTCTGAAAGGAAGTTACATGGGGCACAGCCTGGCTTGATTTGAAAGTCTGAAGAATACTTCCATACTGCTGAGGAGTACATGATCAGTGCATGACCATCCTTAAGATACACCCTCGGGGGGGAGGGGGAGTTCCAGTGCTTTATAAGCTTTGTAACACCTACAATAAATGAGCCCCTGCTTGACTAGACTCCCTGTTGAGTCTGAGTGTCCCTGGGTAATGGGGGCAGTGTGGGCTGGCGAATGGCATGCTTACTCATCCCCAATCATCACCTTCCCGGGGGTCACTCGTTCGGACCCCTGGCAACTGTCCCTCCTATTTCCACTGTTTTCCTTTATAATCTATAGTTTCAAATAAGTTCAAATACTCAGTAAGCATTTGCATATCTCTACAAAGGGACTGAAAGAAATGTAATGAATGGATTGGGGCCTTCACTTATGAAAGAAACACAAAATATTATCACTGATAACAGGGCTGGTGGCCACAGTCTGCACTCCTGGCACTCAGGATACCGAGGCAGCATGTGCAGGTATATGTGGGGCCAAAGAGTGTTATTTTTACAGGAAGATTATTTTAAACTGAGTTTTGAAGCACCAAGATGTACACTCATGCTGAAACAAGGAACGGAAAAGAAACTTTGCAAGAAGAATCATGCGTTTTAGGATCAGAAGTGGGATGCCAGAGAGAACAAAGAGAAAGGGAAAAAGTGGAATGTAAGCTTCTGGCATCCTGGTGAACTGAGTGTGGCTGGAATGAAGGGATGAATGAGTATGTCATACATCATTCTAAAGAACCCGATGTTTATCCTTGGAACAATGGAGAATTGCTGAATTATAGAAAGAGGTGAACAATGTAAATAAATGTGAGAAAGAATTGATACCCAATATTTCTTATACCCAATGTATAGAGTCCCAGATTGAATAAATATAGATGGTAATACCAGGTGGAAACTTCCACAGTAAGTTTTATCGGTCAGTTAATTCAGGAAAGCAAGATTCATTTGTGTAAGCTTTAAGAAACCATTTATTCTCATAATCAGAAACAATTTGCTTGGGCCATTTGGAGGAATGTGAGAATCAAGTGATGTGATTTTTGTTGATCTCTTACAGTATGTGTCACGTAATGCTAGAAATTGCTTAAAAATAATGAACAATCATTCCACATATTTTCTAGAATTTTAACCACATGTTGTGGCTATAAATGTTCTTAAACATATTTCTATTTTAACTGTTTTTTATACTTTTCCTTCTTTACTTCAGTGCCACTTAACAAATAATTCAGGGGTTTATCAATGCATATCAATTGTATTTACTACATATACACAGTATATTTTGATGATATTCATGCCCCACTCCCACACCAAGTCCTTCAAGATCCACCCCCCCACTGTGCTCATGAGCTCATGATTCTCTCCCAACTTTTGTCCTTTTCTGTTTTTAAATACCCTACAGAGATCAGTCAGTGCTGCCCCTGTGCATATAGGTAATGGGACCATCCATTGGAACATGATCAGCCTACCAGAGCACACACCCCTAGAGAAAACTGATTTTCCCTCACTAACTTATGTTAAATGTCACATCTACATAGATTAGAATGCTTTTGAATCTGCAAATTGCTGTCATTTTTCTCTCTTTATTCAACACACAGACCAGTAACTCATAAACAATATGTAATAAATAAATGTATGCTTAATTACTTGATGGAATCAAGTACCCAGTCTACAATCTATAAAATGGCTTTTAATAAAATTGAACTATTAAATGGAGAGGGTTAATTCATTATTCTATCCCAGGGATTTAATGTCTGTATTTGTTCAATTTACTTCACCAGTAAATTTTGTTTTTTTTTTTAAATCAATTTTGACTTGTATTTTCTTCACATAACATCAAGGGCATAATATTAAAATTTAGGGAAAGTAAGTCATACTAATTTCTTAGAATTTATCCTGAAGTCTTGGTACCGTATACCTGGCACCATCCTTTGTAGTAGTAATAATGACTATAAATATTTTCCCTCTTAAGAGTCTAAAGCTTAAGTAAGCAACAATATTTAACTTCCAAGAAGAAATATCAAGTACAGTCTTAAATATAAAATCTAAGCTACCATAAGTAGGAAAAATTTCCCATCAGGAAGATTATGAAGAAGTCAGTTTCCTAGTCGTTCTCAGTGCTGTGTACTGTAAAGGAGTCTCATCTTTGCACACAGCTTGATAAACTTAAAAACAGTGATCATCTAGTTGATATTATAATTCATAAATATATTTTTACATCAACCAAATGTGATTACCCATTAAAAGTATTATATCAATGAGGTGTAATATTAAAATCATTAAGAACTCTCATCATGTGAGGCTGGAGAGCTAGCTCAGCAGTTAAAAGCAATACCTGCTCTTGCAAGGACCCTGCTTGGTTTCCAGCAAGCACATGGTGGCTAACTACCTCATGTAACCTCTGGTCAAGGGGATTCAATGCCTTCTTCTGGTCTCTGGAGGTATTTAATGCATGGTACATCTACATACATGCAGGAAAACACTCATACACATGAAATAAAAATAAATTTAAAATCTCATCATGCAAGTATATATTTATTCATGCTTTATAAAAACTAAAGGTCAAATATTTCAGCATATTTGAGTTCATAGGAAGCAGACAAGAAGATATGAACAGATACACATATTAAAGCTATTAGGAAAAGTAGGAGAAGGTGGGAGAGTCTTCAAAGTAAAATAAAGCTTTGGCTCTGGCTATAATTAAAGGAGAAACAGAAAGCTGGGTGTTTGTGTTAGTGTGATTCCTAAACTACATCACAATTGAAAGAATGTTTCAACCAGGTGAAAGGTGAGTGTAAAAGCTAAACCACCTGCCAAAGTATTTCTGCATCTTATCAAATGGACCAATGTTTACCCTGCGAAGTACTATCTTTGGATTAGAGTAGCCCATGAAGCTTTGCCTTGGTGTAAACTTGGCAGAGGGTGTGGTAACAAGTGTCTTTCTCTATGCTGAAGATACAAAAGGAGGCCTGTATTATCCTTTTCTTTATTTATGGCTCTATGTGTGCTATCTTCTTGTACTTACATGTTCAGACTCACAATGTAATTTTGCTACTACTATATTAAATACAGACAACTTTAAGAATCATCATGCAAATTTCTATGAGGCAACGGATTTGTTAGAGGAAACTCAGATTGTGCTCATAGACGCATGACACGTGGCTTAATTACCCTATGACACACACACACACACACACACACACACACACACACATATATATATATATATATAATCATTGCAAGATAATATTGCTATTAATTTCTTCTTTTATCAGTTTGCAGAACACACAATGATAGATTTGTTTGCAAAGCTATGTTTTATGATAACTTTTTGTCTTACCTTAACACAGAAAAAATAGAAATTTAGTTACCAGCCCAATAGCTTTCAAGGATAGAAATTCCTTTTCTCTATGATATACTATTTGACATTTCCCTTTGCCTGACAAGACTTAATTCCAGATTTCTTCTTAAGTTCCCCTGGTCCTGGCTTTTCCCAGTCATTTGTTTAATCATTCAGTTCTGTGCCTGGGCCATAGTAGGTGAGCATATGGAGGGTTCTGCTTTGGGACATTTGGAAACAACAGCAACAGCAGGCACGCTGGTGGGAAGTGGTATCTTGTTTGTTAATTCAACCCTCTTCCCACAGAAGCAGCCCTAGGCAGAGGGGCCCCCAGAGACAACAATGTCGGAGAACATGGAGTGTCCCAGACTTTCACCCAGATTGGTATTTCAGGCCAGAAGACAGCCTGTGCCTGGGGATGTCACTGCAGAGTTTGACAGTTCTTGGTAATTAATCAACAGCTTCCAGGAAGGCATCAGGCTGTATCAAGAAGAGTGCAGCTAATACTTCACCAGAATATGGAGGAAGCTAGAATTATGCTCAGCAAAGCTGATCAGCTCCTAGAGGAGCTGACCCTTTCATCTATAAAGGAAATGAATCTTTCTGCCACTGTTTTGTCCTTAACATTAGATATACACTGGGTCACAGATGGATTTCTACTTCTTTCTCTGTCAAAGAAGCTGTTGTATATGAAAACTACCTGAAATTTTCTATTTATCTACCTCTCTTTAGTGCCTCCCTTAATCTTTTTGTCCTTTCCTATGGACAAATATTTTACACAAATATTTACACAATTCTATACAAGTTTTTTTTTGTCTTTTTGTGAGGGTAGAGTACTATGTTTCCTTCCCTTCTGTTTTGTTATCTAAATTTAAATCTATGGCAGTGAGTCAAAACATTATATATATATATATTTTACTAGATTATGGAAGTAGTGATTTTTGTGTAAGTGGTCTCTCATGATTAGAAAATGTCAGGCAGTTAATGTAAATGCATTAAGGTGAGTATGTTTGTGTATGGAAATTACTAACCTAAATAATAATAATGAACTGTGATTAATGACTGCATTTACATACCTGGGTTTTAATGGGAAACAGATCATAGTAAATGGGATGCAATATAGTGGGAAATATTTTAGGTCACTGGGAAGAATACTATTCAGTATTTGTCAGACAGCCTAGTAGTGAAATTTTCTCAGCTTTGTTTCTACTTCTGAAGGACAATTTCATGGGAAAAAAAATCCTATTCCTCCTCCTCCTTTTTCCAATACCTTAAATCCATCATTTCAATCTTTCCTGGTCTGCAAAGGTTGGTCGTTTTTATGAGCTAGTTTGTTGTTGTTGTTGATTTTGTTGACTTCTCTATTTCACTTTGCTTTGCCTTGTCCTTGTTTCTTTTTTTCTGACCCATGAACATTTCCTACTTTTCTTTTAGTCTTGAAAGATGAGATCTTCTTGGGTTGGTTCTGCATGGGGACATATTGTCGTCATGCATTATATAGCTTCCGTAGAATTGGACACTTAAGTAAAACTGCCTGTGAAATGACAATGGTTCTGTTCAGCTTACAGTAGCGGACTCTACAGTGTGAGGTGTGTGTGTGTGTGTGTGTGTGTGTGTGTGTGTGTGTGTGTTTGTGTAGGATCTGTAAAGTCTGGGTGTCCACCAGCAGGTAATAGTGACAGGCCTCAAGAGCCGAAACACTGAGAACAGCCTCAACTCTGGGTTTTAGGTGTTGTGTAGAAAGGAAGGTTGGCTGGTCTTCCTGCCCATTTGCATGTGTTTTTTGAATAAAAGTCTTTAGATCTCTTGTACACTTTTGCAGTTACATTTCTTATTATCCAGTTGTAATAAGTTTCATAAAGTCCATCTATAAACCTTTTATCAAATATGTTATTTCTAATTATTTCCTCTATTTTTCTGGACTAGCTTTTTATTTTTGTAGTGATTTTTGATGAATGAACATTGTTACTTTTGATAGAATCAAATGTATATACAATGCAATTCTTATGTTGTTTGTGAGTTCGTTACAAAATATGATCTTATGAAATTTTTGTTTAAGAAACTTTATGGTCTTTGTTCCTCTTAGAATCAGTTTGGCAGGTAGCATTTACTTTTATTCTTTTGCCACAGCACCATTTGTTGAAAAAAACTATTTTCTCATTGAATGTTCTTGACAGTGTTGCTGAAAATCAATCAGTCAGTCAATCAATCAATCAATCCACCCATCCACGCCTTCATCCATTTATGTATGTTTATTTCTATAAAACGAGTTGGTCAAAGTGTCCTTCATCCTTCAGGTTTGCCCTACTTCTGTTAGTACACGGTCTTCATTACTACTGATTTGCAAAAGATTTTGAACTTGTGTGAATTTTTAAACTTTGTTAGGTTTTTTTAATCTCCAAGAAAGTGAATTGAACCTAACATTATCAAAAGTAGAGGGACTGTTATTTTTAGTAAAATTCATTCAAATAAATGTTTTTGACCTTCCTCTTCCTCCTTCCCCTCCTCCTCCTCCTCCCCTCCTCTCTTTTGGTCTTTATGAGACAGGGTTTCCATGTAGCCTCAGCAGGACTGAAACTCACTATGTAAACCAGGCTAGCCTTGATCTTGCAGAGATCTGCCTGCTTCTGCCTCCTGAGTGCTGGGATTAAAGGCGCACACCACCATGTCTGCTTCTTT
>NW_008339517.1:2554248-2618380 GCF_000622305.1 Nannospalax galili
CCTCCTCCTCCTCCTAGCAGCAATAACCTCACTCACTCAGCAGCAGTGCAGAGTCTAGGACTAAAAATAATTTAACAGCATAGGGTATTTCTACCTTTAAGCTCAGAAGACACGTGAACAAGATGCAGAAATTGCTTCTCACAAGGGACAAAGAGTTGAAAATCAGGCTTTTCTTCTCTCTAATTGGCATATAAAATCTATAACGACGGTCCCCAAGCAATTTTTGTAGTTTCTTGAATAATCTATCCTATGTAAGAAGCATTTATTAAATTAATGCTATTCATGGGTCTGGAGAGATGGCTCAGGGGTTAAGAGCACTGACTGCTCTAGCAGAGGACACGGGTTCGATTCCCAGAACCCACATGGAGGCTACAAACCGTCCTTAACTCCAGTTCCAGGGGAACCCGAAGCCCTCTCTGACCTCTGTGGCACTGCACGACATGGGTGCACTCACTTACATGCAGACAATACATTCATGCACATAAAATAAAAATAATAAATAAAATATTTTAAATTAATGCTATTCTGAATGCCATGAAATGGGAGTTTTGGAACACTCTATGACACACATTTATTACAGGGAAGGAAAAGACTTCCTACTTCCAGAACGCTAAGATATTATAGTGAGTCCAAAAGACAGTGATTTAAATGATATTTGAATTAAAATTCAGATGCAGTAGAGGATAAGTTACTGAAATGAAATACTAGACTCACAGGCTATGAATCATAGTCGTCAATGTATAAAAGATCAGTTATTGTTTGAAGCCCCTTTTTGGCACACAATTCTTCTCTTAGTCATAGAAGGACTTTGGAATTGAGAAGCAAAATGTAAAACAAACACTGAACAAGCACACTTCCCTGAGAAGAATTTCATCTCACCCTCTATCCTTCGAAAAATTAATCATTCCTTACTAAACTGCAATAATAGTCTATTATTCCATCTCATTGTAATATATTGTATAACTAGACCATGGGTGACTTTTTTTAATCTTAGTCAGTGTAATTTGGGGTTAATTACTTTTGATGAAACACCATGCTCTTACCTAAATATAGCTGAAATGAAAGATTGCTCCCTAACCAAGGGTATTTACACAACAGAGAAATTTTATCAGATTTACCTTTGGCATTGCAGAAAGCAAAATTGAAACTATTAGATGGAAAATACATCTGAGAAGGGTAAGGGAAGAGAGAAAATCAAGAAATTAATGAAAAATTGAAAATCGCAATGACCAAATTTTCAATAAACATTAATTTTGACAAAGGGTAGAATAGTTTGAGTATATAGTAATAAAAGGCAATCACTTTTATAAGAATATGTAAAATGAACAGCAAAGAACTAGTACTCCAAATTTGGGTACTATATAATTTAATAAGCAATTTTTCAAATAAATAAGAGTATTAACACAGATATCTAAATGTGCAAAACAAATCATTCATAAATGTGTGAAATACATAATAAACTCTATGCCTTTGTAAATAAAAATGGCAAGGAGTCATTCCACTTATTTAGCAAGCATCTGATAAACTGCACAGGATTCTATGAAGAAACAGTTTCACTCATGTCTTACTGCAAAAGTATAAATTAATGACATTTCTCTAGAAAGCCCTGTGGCTATATAAAGCAGGAGACTAAAAATATTCTAATATTTGGCTTAGTACTTGTTTTTGTCTAGTGATTTATCAGGGTAAATAATTCATTTTGATAGCAGATAGAGACACACTTTAAAACTGAACTAACATAAAATTTTGAGAGGGGAAATTGGGAAATAAATTATGGGGTTTATAAGGGAATACTTATAAACTTTTTTTTTTTTGTTTTGTTCTGTTTTGTTTTGAGACATCATTTGTCTTTTCTAGCCATGCCATTATCTTGTGTCAGCATCTGAGTTTTGCTATTACAGCCTGTGCCACCAAGACCAGCCTAAGTGGACACGGGGTGAGTTCAGGTGAGCCTGTGGAATGTAGCAAGCCCGTATTTCAAAATAAACAGTAAGAAGTTGGCAAAGTTTATAGCTCAGTAGTAGAGCATTTGCCCAGTTTTTCTTTGGTATTCCTGACTTCAGACCCCAACACCAAAAACAAACAAAAAAAGGGATATTTTTCCATCATCTTTCCCCTTCCTCTACCCATTTGAATAAGGTCTATTTTTTAGAATGATTTTGAGTGCTATTCACAATATTAAATTTATAATGTAAGAGACAGCAGAGACAAGGACAGAGGAACAGGAGGAAATGGAAACAGATAAGGTCTCAGAGATGGAGATTCAGGGAAGATATTTGAAGATGAATGACTGAATGTGCAAGCATGGCTAGAGCACTGATGGGTTGGGAGATAATTTGAAAGCCAACAGAAGAGTATTTGATAAAAGTTTGCTTTGAGATAAGAATACGATCTCCTTAATATTCTTTGAAAGATGCAAAATATGTTTGGGATATTTATAATACTATTTTTATTTGCTAAATTCTATTTTAAATGTAAGAACATATTGTGCTGATTTAGAACAAATATAAAATTGCGATTTGTTGGAGTTACAAATCTTTATCTGAAAGTTCTATACAGTTTAAATAGGCTTTGAAGAATCTATTTTATTAGTTGAGACTGGTACTCCTATCTGCATTGATCCCATTTATGATTGCAGTAGCACACTGTGCAGAATGATTTTCCAGTGGTATAATAATTGATGTTGATAATGCCATCTCTCTTTCTTGGTTTTGTGGATTTATTAGAAATAGAATATAAATACCCTTTCTCAATGGACTCTAAATTCTATATTTGTTGAATCCAGAAATCAGAACCCAAAAGGATGGTTTCAAAAGGGAAAATTTAAGAGATTCATATTAATCAATGTAATTTTTAACTGTAATAAAAGATCTGAGCAAATTATAAAGTAGGAACATTACCTCAGCTCACAGTTCTGCCTGGAATTTCCAGTTAAAGATGAAGTCGTCTTCTTGCTCTGGGACTTTTGCAAGGGTTAAGCATACTGTGGCAGGAGAGCATGGCAGAGTACACTGATTACATCATGAAACAGAAAGCAGAGAGATACTAAAAGCTCCACAATATAGTCTAGGAGCAAGCCCGTATGACTTTATGGCATCCCATTCAGCCTCACTTCTAGAAGGTTCTGTCTCTTTTTGAATCAAGGCTGGAGCACATGGACTTTTGGGAAACATTTATTCAAACCTCATGAAAGATTTAATGATGAAAAGAGTGTCATTGGAGTAAGAAATGAACAAAATATGGAAAGTCATTCTTCATTTAGAAGTAATGAGCACACATTTTCTTTTAGAGTATGAAAAATTAATAAGATGATGAAGAATTGTGAATACAGGAGGAGAAGACTAATGAGAGATGTGGACATGGAAAGTGGACAATATATACAGTCCCAAATCTAGATTTAGAGTACAAATGCCATGATCTCTCACACTCATTTCTCATGGGGCGAACTCATTGGATCCTGTTGATTCAGTACATGTCCAGTGGTCAGGTATGGGAGGCACCTGTAAGAATGAGGAAGGTTAGTAAGCTGATCTTGAGTAGCAATGGATGTCTAACAAAATGGAAAGTATCATCTGCCAGATGACCTTATAAATGCACTCCATATAGGAACATATGAGTTCTGGATAATTAAAATGTGGTTTTATCTTTTCATTGTTTTTTAGCTTATTTACCTTTCAAAAGTTTATCACACTGCCAGTTTTCTGAATTAACTGTAAAGATGTGGCCTTTTTCTTTTTTATTGAATTTTTTTGTGTATTTTATACAAAAGATCTCTGTTTTAAAATAATTCATTATTTTTATTTTATCTGTATGAGTGTACTACCTGTGTGTATGTGAGTGCACCCATGTCGTGCAGTTCCACAGAGGTCAGAAGAGGGCTTCGGATTCCCCTGGAACTGGAGTTAATGACAGTTCGTAGCCGCCATGTGGGTGCTGGGAATTGAACCCGGGTCCTCTGCAAGAGCAATCAGTGCTCTGAACTGCTGAGCCATCTCTCCAGCCCCATCTCAAACAATCTTAATAATTTCCATACTCCCATCCCCACTGGTACACTCCCATGGGCCCCCCACTGGAGCCTCTATACTCTATCATCCCTGTTTATGCTTACTGAGTTTTCAGTGTCTCCAGCCATTCCCCAGGGCAAGTCTGTCCACTGAGTCTAGTGAGCCTATCTAGAGTCCCTTGTTTTAGGAAGATCAGCTCTTCCTCATCTAACAGCCATCAGTTACCAACATTCCCTCAGATAAGATTGAGGTCTGATGTTCATTTTCCCAGTTCTATGGTGGGTTATTGTCTGCCTGAGTTTGCATGGGACCTGTGTATGTGCTGACACCATTGCCATAGATTCATATGAGCAGGTTCCCAGGAGCTTGTAGGACTCTGTTTCCATATGGTCATGCACCTTCTCTTTGACTCTTACAATCTTTCTGCCCCCTTTTCACAATTGTCCCCGAGCCTTGGGTGGATAAAGTTTAATAAAGGGATCCTGTCCAAGGACCATCATTCAGCAAACTCTTGATCTCTACACTTTCACCATTTGTGATCTTTTATGTTCCTGGACCTCCGGTACATGAGGGAGCTTCATTATTGAGAACTGAGAGATTCCTTAGTGTCTTCTTCTTTACCCCTGTTCTGTGTTTCATGAGCCTTAGGTATAGAGGTGGCATGATATATGTGTCACTTAGGACTGAGAAATGCATAGACAATGTCTGTGTGTGACCAGTTGTGGTACTTGGTAATAGACTCTGGTGCAAAAAGAGTTTCTTGATGCGTTTATTTTATTTTTTAAATTTTAGCTGAATTTTTATGAATTCCATACAGCATGTTTTGATTATACTCAGACACTCTTGCCTATTTCTCTTTACCACCCCTGCCCAATTTCAGAGTGAATCTATGTCCCCATGTGCCCAACCACTGAAGTTTGGTTAATATACCCAGAGTCACAAGTTTATAGAAGACTGACTTTCCCCTCCCAGCATCTATTGGTTGCCAATAGTTCCTTAGGTAGGGTTGGGATTTCCTATCCACTTGCCCACTTTTACTCTGGGATTTTGTCTGACTTGAGCTTGCATAGAACTTGTACAGGAGGTTGCCATCGTTGTGAGATCATATGAGTGACTGTCCAGCTGTGTGGAGAACACTTTCATTATGGTCAACTAACCCCTCTGACTATTGCATTCTTTCTAAACCCTTTCATAGTGTTCCCTGAGTCTTGGGAGGTAGAAGTTTGATGCAGATGTCCTATTCAGGGAAAGCACACTGCAGCCTTTTATTCTATTTTGTAGTGCAATTGTGAGTCTCTGTGTTAATCACCATCTGCTTCTGTATAAAATGTTCTCTGGTGAGAGTTGAGAGATGCATTAATCTTTGAGTATAGCAACAAGTCATTAGGAGCTGGTTTAATACTATAGGTATTCAACAGAAAACTACTATTAGGCTCTCCCCTATGCCCTCTGATCTGTCTAGCCACAGGTTCCGAGGCTTGATATCAGTGTCAGTTATGTACTTCTTCTTGTTAAGCAAACTGTTCAATCCAATCAGAATGTGGTTGGTTCTCTCATAATATCTGGAACATCATTATACCAGTGGGCATATCTTGCCAGGCCATCTGGACAGGTCAATGATCACCCCTCACTTCAAGGAGCATGCATACCACATTCCAGCACTATGAAAGCTAGTCATTAAGGATGAAGCTTGAAGCCAGTTCCAGCTTGGTTTCTCCTTGTTTGTTCTATGAATTGTGATGTATGTAGTTTCTTCAGAAATAGAATTTTACAATCAGTTTCTGGACAGTAACCAAGAACCGAGAAATTGGGAGTCCTGGTCAACAGCTTCAAAAGAGGGAGTCCATCCCTGGCATTGGGTTTTTCCATTGCTAGCCTATGGTGTCTAGCAGGGACATCTCCCATGTTCCCTGTTATAGTGCAACTCCTTTTGATCATTTTATATTGTATCATATTATATTTACAGATTATGTATGCATACATTAAGACACCTACAATGGATGTATTTCCAATATGACGTTTTCTAATGGCTTTTAGTATGAGTTATCTCCCCCATACTCTCTCCTCTGTCCTGGCCTCCGATTCCTTACCCCATTCAACCCTTCCAACTTTATTATTATGCTTTTTTTTCCATTTATATCACTGTATTCCATCTTCCCTCTCATAAAGTCTCCCCTGACCCGTGTCCATTTACTGATTTCTTAACCTGTGCGGATTTTCCAATTGAAATGCTTATATCTAAGGATTCATAGCTAGCATCCACTTGAGAGAGCATGCAACAGGACCATGCACACCAGTATGTAGACATTCTCTTTTTTTTTTTGCAGTAGGCACCCACTGTGTAGCCCAAATGAGTTTTGTACTTCAAGCTTGTATTCCTCTTGCTTCAGCCTCCTGTGTACTCAGATTACTGCCAGCTGTCACCATGCTGACTCCAAACATTTCCCTTTGAATTTTTCTTGTTGAATGAAGGACTTTCCTAGTGCTGTTACAACCCCAGAATATTTGTAAACTGTACATAAACCCACTATTTAGAAAGAGGAAGATCTCCTTCTATGGGCCTGTCGGTATGCTAGTAAAGGGTGACTGGTACTGAGGCAAGAACAAAAATGCAAAGGAAATAATTCACTATGTTCAGTGAAGTTGAATGAACACAGCAAAGAAGATTGACTGTTAAATAGATGAAGCTCTCACCTTTCAGAGGGATTGTCATTCAAATTCACAGTCATACTTGAATGCTGTCCTGGGACTCTGGGTAAAGCTATGTCTAAGCCACCCACCATGAACTGACCATGTGTGTATAAACAGGGCATGTTTATTTTCTTGGTTGAGAGCCTGCCTGAAATGTTAAATTTTGTCAAACTAAACAAACCAAAATAAGAACAAAATAAAACATTTTCAAATATCTAGTCTCTGAATTAGGTATATTGCTAACAGACCATCACCAACTAGTGCATGGTTTGTTTTATATGCCTTGTAATTGTTCTGTCACTTAAATTTTAAAAATTTGGATAAATGCAAATACAATTGGTTCTGATTCACCAGAATCACTGTGTGCCTGCAGGGGCCTTTCACAATGTCTATTTATGATGCAGCACTCCAAGCATAAGAAGTTTTCAAATGCTGAGATGTGATCATCTATAAAATCTTCGAATGTTAATATACCTCTAAATATTAAGTGGCATTCTTTCCCTCCCACACGAAAAAGCCAGATTACCATAACACAACATAATATCATAGGATGATAATTATCTGATGAATTGTCTATGTATAAAGGAGAATGGAGGTAAATTTTCATTTAATTAAAAGCATATCTCTCCATGCAGGTTTTCAGAGATTAAATGATAAGTCCCTTTATGGAGCACCTGGCATATGACAGATAAACAATAAATAATAGTTACACCTGAAAATCCTTTCCAGTGTTCACCACACCCGAGCTTCCTACAGCGACTCTTACAGCCTTTGAAATTTTTCATTTTCTCTAACACAAAATAAGGATAATAGTTTTTTTTCCACAGTGATACTGAAGAATTTGATTGAAAGGCATCAAGTACTTAATATAGTGTCTTGACTGTAAACAGTCAGTAGACTTCTTATAAATGTTCAATTTTATATTAAAATGACTTTTTAAATAAAGAACGAGTACATTAATAAGTGATGGGTATAAATAAATACAGATATTGCTCTTTATTACAAACTCCAATCTGAAAACACATGACTCCTAAAGTGTTGCTTGTCAAGAATAAGGAGCTATTAATTCCTATAAAACATAATCTAAAACAGACAAGGTTTCTATTCGTCGGAAAGATCAGCGAAAACCACTGTGGTGATATTGATGATATATATTCATATCTGCATATGTTAGGCAACTTCAGACTTTGTCACTGTGTTGCTAACACTTAAAAGGAAATCCTTAAGCAGCATGACATTCAGGAGCAGCTGCAACCCGAGCTATTTCCAATTGTTCAGAAAGTAGAATGCACAAATTGAAACTGTGAAGATCATCTATGGATTGTGTTAAATGAATCTCCCACACATCTGCATCTGAGGGGGGGGCACTGATTCTGTGAAAGCAATACTTCTAAGGTAAAAAGGTATTTTGATAGAAAACACTGGTCACATTATCATGCAATGCAGTGTTCTAGACTAAAAATATTGAAAATATGTCCTCAATAGACTCTGACAAGTTTTGACATTTTATTAAATATGACCTACCCACTCAAATAATTTGCATGCATGCAAAAAAGTAGACATATGGGGCCATATATTTTATATGCACAGCACTGATTTTTAAAAATAGAAGAGAAGAAAGGAATGTGGTCCTGTGCCTGAAAGTCAGATGACTACCAAAAACATGATACGATATGTTTGGTATGTGATATGGATTGATATGCATGATATGATACAATACAATTTATGTAGTCATTTTCTTGATGTCAGAAGTAGATCTGGGGTTGGTAAGATGGCTCAGCAGGTAAAGTTGCTTGGTGTCAAGTTTGATATCTTGAATTTTATCCTTTGACAGCAGATGATGGAAGAACATAGTGAGTTGTCCTTGGTCACCTGTGCAGGGCACACACATATCAACACACACACACACACACACACACACACACACACAAACACACATGCCCGACTCACACACACAGAGCAAATGAGTAAATGAAGGGAGGGAGGAACGAAGGAATGAAGGAACGAAGGAATGAAAGAAGGAAGGAAAGGGGAGAGGAAGGGGAAGGGAAAGGGGGGGAGACGTGGAGGGAGAAGGAAGGGAAGGAAGAAACAGAAAAGAAGGAAGGAAAGGAGAGGGAGAAAGGGAACGAAGAGATAAACTTTTTAAAAATTGAGTCAGCATAATAAAACAATGGTTTCCAATAAACCAAATCTCTCTCTCTCTCTCTCTCTCTCTCTCTCTCTCTCTCTCTCTCTCTCACACTCTCTCTCTCTCTCTTTCTCTCTTTCTTTCAGCACTTCTGCAGGGACTTGTGCGTGTTAGGACAGTGGCATAACGTCATGATACTAATGTAGCCCCAGAACTTTTTTATTTGTTGTTCTGAGACAAAGTTTCTCTAAAGTTGCCCAGGCTGACCTTGAATAAATAAACACTATAATCCACACTGTTCTTAAATCTGGGATTCTTCTGCCTCAGTCTTCTGAGGCAGAATAATTACCACAGAACTAGTTGAAACTCTTCTTTTCTCTACTTTTCTCCTTAAGGAAGAAAAACATCTTTGATTATCTGATGGCACTTGGAAAACCTTTTTCTCTCTTCTCTGTTTTCCCATTATTACTTCTGTAAATTCCTCATTGAGCAGCTAAACTTTGGTGAGAACCAAAGTATCATAAAGTGTTTGACTAATAGATAAACCTTATCTACTAAGTAAAATTCTAATAGTTATTGCTTGTATGGTTTTGATAGTGTTTCACACCAGGACTTTTAAATCCTTCTAAATAGGAGGATTTCTGCTAGACTGTTCACTTATAAAAGGCATGGCTCAGATTACAAAGTGTGAGCTTCATTACAGGGAGGTCTCAAATCCTGCATTTCCGAGGCCCAGAATCTTTTTGTGTGTTTTCTCTGTGAAACAATATAGATTGTTTTCACAAGTGCTTATTTAACCAAAATGGTCCCCAAACATCTACATGCAAAAACAAATCAAAACAAATGACCCTGAGTGTCATGATCAGGGTCTTTTCACATTTGTCTCATGAGTTACATAACCTAATAAGAAGATAAGAGTTTCATAATTTGACTTACAAGCTTGGGATAGTAGCCAAAAAAATCAGTAGAATCAGGCATTTGATATGTACTTCATCCTTAAAGTGAGATATTGTTTTAGGCAATTTCATCCTCCACTTATTTTCCAGCAGAGTGTTTGAATGAACTCTGCCCTGCCTGATTCTCTATACTGCATTTTATTTCCAGGCATGTTTTCTGATGTCTACTAATTCCTGATATCTGGGATGTATACATCTAGATCTGTACTAGAAAGTGCAAAGATATTTAGCAGGCAGAAAAATTAGACCAAAATTTCTTATTTTTGGCAAAGAATCGCAATGGGGAAACCCAGGATTAGCATGCTGCTCTTTTTTTATCCTGTAGCTATTAGGTGTTATGCTAAGAAATTTGTCAACTATTTCCAAATCTCAATTTGCTCAGACATGTCTTCTTCATTAACAATCTTAGAAACCAGGTGCTGAATCTATGCAGTTGGACCATATATGTTGTCTGTCCCTCGCTTCTTTCCTTCCCAAGGACACGTACAATAAATAAACTCACATATTTTGAAAATGGCATGATTCTCTTTCATCGCATTACATCAAAGTCATTAAGAACATTGTGTCTTCAAGGAGTGAAAGAAAACCAAGCAGTTCATTTTCTCCCTCTGTAAGCCATTGGCACCTCACAATACTGATAGATTTCTAGGTTATAATTATATTTGATGCAGGTATCTTCATCACATGATTGTCTATTTGTCAAAGTAAATTTGTGTCTTTTTTCAAGTGCTTTACCTTTTCTTCCCTGAGATACAGAAGTTCAAAATTCATTCTTCTCTAACAAATGTTCAAAGAAACTTCCAGCATTCTGCTTACCAGAAAATTAAAGTTAAATATTAGCAAAGCCTCTCATTTATTTGTTAAACTTAAAGTCAATGCCTTTGGCATATGAGCCAGTCTTAATTACAATGATGACTTCCATTATTTGCAAATTATCCCTGAAGTGTATTTTGTTTAGTCTATAACTACAGTTTCTTATAGTTCACAGCTTACACAGTGAAGAAAAAATGCCCAATACTTTTGGTGCTGCCATAATGTGTAATGAGATGAGACAAGGGAAGAGTGAGCTCTTCAGCCTCTGTTTGAAAGTCAAATGTGGACAACAGAAACAACACACTCAGATTAGACCAACAAATGCTCCATTAATGTAGAGAAGATTGGAAGGAGTCCTGAATTTTGAGTGTACAGCACTTAACAAGGAAAAGAGGGGACATGACAAGTAGGAATTAACAGTGTAAATATCTGCCAGATCCTGAATTTTTTCCAGGGGATATTTTTATTGAATTTTTGTCCATTTGATATAGTATATCTTAATATTTAGACCCCTCCCCTGTCTGCATCCTCTATGGAGCACCCCACAGGATTTCAGGTATTCTTTCTTATATGTTAGGCCTATCGAGTCAAGTTTGTGTACCCAGATGTCCCTCGGTGTGAGTGCATCCATTGGAGCCTGGTCAGCCTTTCTGGCACCAGTCCTTTAAAGATCAACTCTCCCTCACCCAGCAGTAATCAGCCGCCAATAGTTCCTTGGCTAAGGTTGGAGACTGCTGTTTATATCCACAGTTCTGTGTTGGGTTTTTGTCTGGTTTAAGTTTGCATAGTTCTTGTGCATGCTGTCACCATTCCCGTAAGTTCATATGAGCAAGTCCCTGGGAACCTGGAAGACTGTGTTTCCTTATGGTCATGCACCAGCTCTGGCTCTTACAATCTTTGTGCCTCCTCTTCTGCAATGGTCCCTAAGTCCTGGGTGGATGAGAGTTCTATCCAGGGGCGCACATTCTGCAGTCTTTTACTCTCTACATTTTGACCGATTGTGATCTTCTGTGTTCATTGTCCTTTGTTGCACGAGGAAGCTTCACTGAGGAGACTTGAGAGATGCATTAGTATTCTACGTACCCCTTGTTCCACTATGTTTCATGAGCCTTAGGTGCAGAGGTTCCTTTGTAGATGTGTCACTTAAGGTTGAGCACTTATTTACTGTGTATGACCAGTGGTAGACTTCTCTAATAGTCTCCATCTGTTACATAAAGTAACTTCTTTGGTGAGTGGTGACTGGTAAACTTGTCTGCAAATACAAGAACATATATTTAGTAGATAGTAAGAAATTATGTTAGTTTAGGGCATGCTGTAAAGGCAGAAAATCAAACATTAGCCCATCCTCAGCTTTAAAGCCTAACAACCACAACAATGAGAGGAACAGCAAATCAGTGCAGTAGTGGCACTTTTTTTATCTTGGGGGTGATCAACAGATATCTAATTGGACTTAAAGCCTGCTCAACACTAACTTGACACAACAGGTCTCAAGACAAATGAAAGAATGTATGAATTCAAGTTGGGGAGCTATGGGAGGGTGCCAGTGGGGACAGGAGCATGAAGATGATTAAGATTGATTGACATGTTCTGTATGAAATACACAAAAATTCAATTAAAAGAAATTTTAAAAAAAAGATCAGATCTTCCTCTCCCAACAGTCATCAGCTGCCAATAATTCTTCAATTAAGATTGGGACTTGTAACCAATTTCCACAGTTCTATGCTGGGCATATCAGTATTTTAAAGCATAGCTCAGTATTGCCTAGCCTGGAATTAAGCAGCTACAGAGAGCATGCGCCGTACCACATACATTGCTACCACTGTTGCCCATCACTTGATGCCTATCACACTGTGGTCTGGTAGTAAGAAACTCTGTACATGTTGCCTAAAGAAGCTGCCATTGTCATTGCTGGGTGATGTGAGCTCTCAGTCTGTGGCTGTCTTTTCATGTAGATCACTTGTCCTTCTGTATTGCTAGATCACTCATGGCCCTGTGTAGAACAGGAATCCATCTAGGAAGGAGTAGGCCTAGGTGTTTGATGGGGCTGACTCATAATACCTGCCATTTGAAGATGGCCAGAGCAGGAGTCCTACTCAGTTTTTCCCTGGCTCTGTGGCTTTGTGTGGGCAGCATCTTGTTGTTGATCACTCCCTGATTAAGCCCCTAAAGTTCTGCAGAGCAAGTTAGAACACCACCAGACTGGAAATATTCTGAAGTTCTCTCTCATGCTAACCTTTCTAGAGTCTATGCATTTCCAAGATCAATGTTGAGTTTCTTAAACAAGAAAAAAAAAAAAAAAAAGCCTGCTCAATGGGAGGGAACTCATGTGTGACACTATAAACATAACCAAATACACATGACTGGAGAGGTCATAGAGGTTCGAGAAATTTGACCTTTTAACATATGCATTTTATTTAACCCACTAATCTCCAGAGCACAAAACTGATTTTTGTAAATGAAAAAAATAATTCAGCTACTATAAATGATTAATTTTTTCCTTGATTTGTATTTCAAACATTTCATTAATTAAAAAAATATTTCTTGTGTTTGTGCGTTGATTTTATATCTTTCTACAATCCCAAACTCCTTGTTTAACAGATATGAAATTTCACTGAAGCAGGAGGACTGAGTACAAGAAATCTATATTGTAAGAGGGTGCCTTGCAAACTGCTAAAGTGATATGAAGAATATGTATGATAATTCATATATTGACCAGATTGACCTAGCTATTACAAGATGTATAGGTATTTCAAACATTATGCTGTACATAAAAATATTCATTTATTTATAAAATTAAAGGAATTAAGAACAAATTATTAAAAAGGTAAAAGAAGTCACAAAAGGAATAGTTCAAGAATGTTACAAAGTAAGTTAGTAATAAAATATGTGTTATAGGTTGCCATAGGCTGGGGTAATGCTCCAAACATATTTTTTCTCCCCAAAACACAAATGAGTAAAATCAGGAAAGAAAAAAATCTTATTGATAACTAGAGGGGCATTAAAATCCAAGTCTTGAAGTTGTTACATAATTAACACTTTTCCAAATGCAGTTTCCATATTGAAGGAAATATATGCCTATTTTTCGAACGATTCTTTCATGAAGTTAAAAATAACAAGTGCACTCTAAGAACTATCTTGATTTAGTTTTGCTTTCATTTTAAAGTTTTTATAATTTTTTTTTCATATTGTCTGAAGTAAAGTTTAGAACAATAATAACCTCAGCTACATAATTCTATCAGTAAGTCACTGGACATCAAACTATTAATGTTATGCTGTATCCCTGCAATTAATCAAGTGCACCATTATGTGGAATATTCTGCAGGGTTAATTCCCTGACACTGATTCCATGGTGATAACACATTTTTTTTTATACAGTGTCATCGGTGTAGAGAGTGACTGGAGATGTAGTCATTCTCGCATGATCTTATCAAATCCCTCTCTCTTACTCCACATCAGAGCTTCCCATTGTGCTTACCTAGCAACAGCCATCACTCTGTGCATGGCATCTCAGACTCTCTTAAACACAAAATTTAGATTTCTTGATAGGCTCTTAGTACATGGATGAGGAAAACCAAATTTTATTATTTTGATGTTACTTTCAATAATTATTAATGTTCTAGAGTGCCTTCAATTGTTGTGACAAAACAATCTGACTTGGGGAGGAAAGGGTTTATTTGACTTACATCTCCTTGGTCACAGTTCATCATGGAGGGAGCCCAAGGTAGGAACTCAGGGCAGGAACCTGGAGACAGGAGTTTAAGCACAGGCCATGGATGAATGCTGCTCACTGGCTTGGTTCCCTGGCCCATTCTCAGCCTTCTTTCTAATACAATACAGAACAACCTGCCTGGGGTGGCACCATCGCATCACTCAACAATCAAGAAAATATCCTACAGACATGACCACAGGTCAGTCCAAGGGAGGCAGTTCCCCAAGTGAGGCTCCTTCTGCCCAGGTGTGTCAAGTTGACAGTCAAAGATATCCAGCACAATTAACAAATAACTACCAAAATGTGCATTATAAAGTCAAGGACTATAGGTTATTTTTGTTCAAATTAATGGATTTTTTTTTAGTTGTTCAGTTGTTTGAGGCAGGTTCTTAGGGGATTCAGGCTGGCCTTGAACTCGATTTCCAACTAAGACCAGTCTTGTCCTTCCTCCACCTTCCAAGTACTGAGATTATAAGTGTGTGGCACAGTGGCATTCTCATAGATTTATGAGTAAACACATTTACATTATTTAGCTGCACAAACTGAAGTGAGCTAGCTATCACTACTGTCCTGAGTTTCCATGTGCTCATGTATCATATGGAATCACAATGATCAGAAAAAGCTGACTCATGGCCCTTGTTTTCAACTGCATATGTTGAATAAGTCAATTGATTTGTTAAGTGTCAGCTGCTTCAACTTCAAGACAAGTATAAAATAATTGCCTATGAGCAATTAATATTGGGTAAGGTAATATAAGTACATTAAAATGTTTTATATAGGGGGGCTGGAGAGACACTACAGAGGTTAAGAGCATTGACTGCTTTTGCAGAGGATCCAGGTTCAGTTCCCAGCATCTACATGGCAGCTAACAACCATCCATAACTCCCATTCCTGGGGATCTGGCACCCCCTTCTGACCTCTGCAGACATTGCATAACAGGGTACATTTACATACATGCAGAGAATACACTCATATACATAAAATAAAAATAAATTATTTATATTAGTGTTATTTTGTAATAAAACTAAGATAATAAGTTTAAAAATAAAAATCATAATACTAATGCATCTCTCAACTCTCATCAAGGAAGCTCCCTCACACAGCAGAGGGCAATGAACACAAAAGGCCACAAATGGCCAAAGCATAGAGAATAAGAGTCTGCAGAATGTGGGTCCTTAACAGGACTTCTGTATTACACTCCACCCACCCAGGGAAGAGGGACCATTGCAGAAGAGGGTGAGGAAAGATTTTAAGAGCCAGGGGAGGAGGTCCATGACCATATGGAAATAGAATTTTGCAGGCTCCTAGAACATTGCTCATATGAACTTAGAGCAATGGTGACAGCATGTACAAGACCCATGTAAACTCAAGTAGACAAAAACCCAGACCTAGGGAAATGTGTAGCAGGCCCCAGTCTTAGCCAAAGAAATAACTATTGGGTAACTATTTACTGCTAGGGAAGGAAGAGCTGATCTTTAAGGGAGTGGCTCTAGATAGACTGACTAGAACCCAGTGGATGAACTTGCATCAAAGGATGTGTATGGGGAAACTAACTTGGCTCAATAGACCTTAACATAAATAGTGGAATGCTGAAATCCGGTGCAGCAGCTCTGGGAGGGTGCTGCTGGGGATGGGGAGCATAATAATGATTAAGATGTTGTGTATAAATACATATAAATTCAAGAAAAAAATACAAGGAAAAGAAAAGAAAAATCCCTTCCATGAACATTACGTGCAGAGAAGAACCTTGAAGGATGCTGTATTCTATGTCTTCACTTTCTAGATAGAAAATGATGTTATTACTTATAGTTCATGTTATATTACTAGTTCAATGTATTTGAAATATAATTGTATTTGTATTTTTAAAAAATATTTTATTTATTATTTTTATTTTATGTGTATGTGTGTATTGCCTTCATGTAGGTGAGTGCACCCGTGTCGTGCAGTGCCCACAGCGGACAGAAGAGACTGTCAGATCCTCTGGAACTGGAGTTATGGACAGTTGTTAGCTGCCATGTGGATGCTGGGATTCAAACCCAGGTCTTCTGTAAGAACAGTCAGTGTTCTTAACCACTGAGCCACCTCTCCAGCCCCTATATTTGTATTTTAATGTGAACTGAAAAATAGGCCTTTCAGGTCCTATTTTATTATTGAGTACTTAAATTTACCAATAGCAACATATTTTAACTTTTACACAGCAATAGGCTAAAAGAAAAAAACCCCATATTTTAAAACTAAGAAACATGGCTTATAGAGGCCTGGCCAATGGCAAAGATCCCTTTATATTGTTTGGTTTTAAATATGTAATTTGACCCATAAGGAAAATCCATTGTCTTAGGTATCTTTATTGATGGGTTCTCATCTTTGCAACAGAAATAACAAATTTAATTCTTTTCAGTTTTTTTTTGTAGAACATTGCTATAATAAAGAATTGATCAACAAAAGAAATGTGTGAAAAAATTGGTTTTATTGAATTGTCAATATTATATTCAGAGAGAATTACTGTATTCAATTTATTTACACTTTATATAATTGTTTGCCTTGGTCAAATTCACTGTAAACCACAATCTATCTAATAAGAGATCCCCTGTGTAATTTTACTTTTCTTACCAAATCCAAAATCATTTCTTCCTTTCAGGAATGTTAAAACTCTCTAACTCCAGAAAAAGAAAAAAGAAAAACAAACAAGCAAACAAAACCAAAAGCCAGTTTGAATGTATTCTTTCTTTTAAATGTTCCTTTGCCCCTGGTATATTTAAGGACAGAGAGAAATCCTGCAGAAAATTTATCTCTGGTCAAAACTTCAGAGCTTATCTGTTCACCGTGAAAAAGGGCACATGGTCCCATCTTTAAAGCTAAATAAAAAGTGAGGCAGAAGAGATGGCTCAATGGTTAAGAACACCAACTGTTCTTTTAGAAGACCTGGTTTGTGTTCCCAGCACCCACATGGCTGCTAATCACCATCTGTAACTAGTTCTAGGGTCCAACACCCTCTTTTGGCCTCCATGGGCATTACATGCACAGGTGCATTTACATACATTTAGGCAAAGGACTCATACCTGTAAAATGAAAATAAATAAATCAAGAAAAGTAAAGTACATTTGGAAATGTTATATCTCTCAGAAATAAAATAAGTGTAAGCCTGATTTCAGTGCTGGAGAAAACACACTCAATTTTTAGATAACTAAATATAAAAATCAAAACGTTCAAATCAAAATGCTTAGAGCAAAGTGAAGAGGCAGCTTCACTCTGGAAGTGAAGCAAAAAATGAGATACCTTTATTTTTTTAAAAAAATAATGCAACTACTATATATCAAATTCTTAAATAGTCCCATAAACCTTTACTCTTAGTTTTACTGCTGGAAAAATAACCTAAGAGGAAAACAAACAGCAATGAAAATCATAAAGCAATAAAATGTTTAAAAGTCCACATTAATATATCATGTAGTCTCATTCAAAATATTTGGAAATAGCATTTATGACCTGAAGAGGAAGTTAGTCAATTAAATTGTGGCAGGCTTTATGCAATGAAATACAGGAAAGGATTAAGTTCATCTTTGTATAATATTGCAAATTGGGAAAAAATGCTTGACTTATATCATGAAAAGATATATACTTGAACATTTATTATATCAAAACTATGTACAGATTAACACATAAACATTAAAGAAATATATAAAATATGATTTTTATCAATGGTTATAACTTATCTTTGTTTCTGCTATTTTCTGTACTACAAATATTTTCTCATGATCACATAATGATTCTAAAAATGAATAAAAATAAATCTTATTAAAATTTATTTTTAAATGAACCTTAGGATTTGGAAGGGTAAGTTTGAGGGGGGGTTATCTTTATACTAAACCCAAAATAAAATAATCACCACCACCCCCAAGAATATTAAAAGATGTCATAGGAAAAGTATGACTTATTCCTCCACAAACTAGATCTCATTCCCTCTTCATTATTATTGTAGAAAACCCACTTTTCAAGGAGCTACAATATGGGGCACCATTCATATGAAACAATTAGAAAATAGTTTGGAAGTTAGAGGAATTCCCAATTTATATCAATTAAAGGAAAAGTTGTCAGGTTCATTTTGAACTTGCTTCTCTCTCCCTTCACAGCACCACCGAAGAGATCTGTCTTCCTCAATCTCAGAGTCTTCCCCCCAGGATTATGTCATAGTGCATGGGGTGTAAATCGAGGAATTTATGGTGGCAATTAGCATCTGCATCTCCTGCCACAGCTAGGAGAGAAAACAGATGACAGATGAAGGCACCCAGTACTCTACACTGAAAATGCTGTGATGGTTGCTTTCATTCATAAATGACACCTCTCTAGTTAGTGAGGCCAACCAAGTGTGCACTCTAGCCCTATTTCTACTCTGAGTGGAGAGCACGTCTGTCTTCCCCACCCATGCCCTGAATCCTACTGTGTCACAATTAATCTGGTTATCAAATGGTAAAAGCATGTCAGATAGTGACTATTTAAGGAGCACCGTCTTTTTGCAGAGCAGATCATTATGGGTCCTTTACGGCTCCATTGCTAAAATAAGGCTCCTTGTCTTGGCTGTCACTCCCCAGATTTGGGCTAGTTTTAAATGTGTGCTCCTTTCCAAATATCTTATGTAGAAATACTTTCTGTATAATAATTTCATCTGTTTCAATTATTCTGAAATCATCATCTGCCAAGCAAATGGGGCCAAATGTATTCTATACAACAGTTCTCTCTCTCTCTGTCTGTCTCTCTCTCTCTCTCTCACACACACACAAACACACACACACACACACACATACACACACTTCTAAACTCAGAATTGGAGCACATGATTTATTGATTTGTGATTCATTAATATACCTTATCTCTTAGGCTGTTGTCCATGAAATAAATACCAAGTTTTAGACATCTTTATTACCTCAGTGAACAAATTACTCTTAATTTATTCCACAGAATTAATGACTGAATAAAAAAATCCACTCATTTTGTATCATTTTAGTTATAAAAGCTGTAGAAGTTTTCTAAGTAATGAAATTTCTTCAACATCTTAATATTCAAAGAAAGTAATAGAGGGATTTTAATACTGGATGTACTTGTGAAATACTGAATCCAGTTTACTTAAACAATAGTAGGTCAGTGGGAAGCTTTAACTTTAAGATTAGGAACTACTGACTATATTTAGGTCATTATGCAGGGTATTTAACCCACTACCTTGGACTAGGGATTTGGAGGCTCAATTCAAAATTCCTTTCATTATAGCTAAAGTAGAGTAAAAGTCAAGACTATTATCAGCATGATAAGATTCCTTTCTTCACATTATATTATGCTTGGATTTGTCTTCTAATCGACTGTAAATCTCATAAAGAAACTTTGTACTTGAGTTTCCAGTGTCATGTCTTTGTAGATTCTCCATTGGTTGGCTCCTCTAGAAAGAGAAGGTTCCCAACATTTTAGTTCTTTGGAATCTTGTTTTTTTCTTCAGGTGTTTGAGTCTTAGTGTACCAAAGTCTGTTTGGAAGAGTCGATATTATCCTTGATGAGCCCATGATGGCAAGTAGACAACGATATAATAAGAGGTGTCCAAGCAGTCTTTAATTATGTTTTCAATTTTCCTGTGCTTCAAAAATCATCTTGGGGACTTTAAAAATTAAGATTTTAAAGCTCAGGCCCAGATATTCTGTTTCAGTGTTCCTGGATTCCAGCCCAGAAATGCTCATTTTAAACCAACATCAGCTGTCACATATATAGGCGTTTCATGAACCACACACAGAAAATGCCACTTATTTGTGTTTGTGACATGAAGACTCTCACTTCTCTGTCCCCTCCTGCCCTCATTAACAGCTCTGGCCATTTTCCTCTCCCTCTAGATGAGCAAGGTAAATGCATAATGCAATCTTGTTCAGGCAGTCTTGGAAAACCCGATAAATAGAACTATTAATGTGTTACTTTAATCCTGTTCCACTGAGTATTTCTCAGTTATTTTCTCCTTTCCTTCCATTTTACAAACACTGAATAATCCATGCTGCACTGTAAGCATTCACTCTCTTCTTCCACCTTGTGGGTCAAGGGGATAACTTAGGTTGTCAGGCTGTTGGCAGGTGCCTTAACTTTTAAACCATCCTACCAGTCTTAAAAGTTTTTCTTTTTCTAAAATTTTATTTACTATTTTTATTTTATGTGTATAAGTGTATTGCCTGTGTGTAGGTAGATGTACCCATATCATGGAATCCCTGCTGAGGTCAGAAGGTGTCAGACTCCCCTGTAACTGGAGTTACAGATGGTTGTTAGCTGCCATGTAGGTACAGGATATTGAACTCCAGCTCTCTGCAAGAAGATCCAGTGCTCTTAACCACTGAGCCATCTCTCCAGTCCCATAAAATATATTTTTAATGGTGCATTTACCAGAAAGTTTTAAAATATCTCACCTATCATTATCCTAACATGACTATAAAAATAAAGTTTTCTCTTGAAAATCTCTTTTTATTCATTTATTTTTATTTCACATAGGAAATTACCTAATTTCCACTCCCTTCCAATAACTCCCACCATCCCCACTCCCTTGTAAGTTCTTATCCTCCTACTTGATTATCACTGTTACATATACATTATACATTTACATATATGGAAATTGATATATTAATGCACTGACTCCATTTAGTGGTGCCCTTGTTTACATGTGTCAAGGCTCCCCACTCGGGACTATATAACTTAAGGGGAGCTAGTTCCTGGAGAGAACCGGTACTCCTTCCCTAGTATTCATTGATTTCCCATAGCTACTGCATCATAGAAAGGATGGGGAAGTAGCACCCGTGAAACCTCCACAGTATGATTGCCTAAACAAACCTGCACAATGGCAATGCTAGTTGACTTGCCAGTGTGGATGGGGGAAATGTCATAAGGGAATCTCTTTTCAACGAAAAAGGAAAGGCCTATGAATGGCTGCAGCCTGCAGAGAGAATTTCCATCAGTAAAGGTGCATGCTATGCAATGATCACACTGGCTGGGATGAAGCATCAGCATTGCAGGTGCTCTCATGAATTTACGCAGAGAAAGATTTTCTTGAAGCATTTTTTGGAGATTGTTTAACTTTTATTTTGACGTGTTTCACATGAAAAGATTTGGGTTAATTCTTTTCTAAGGACAGGACTATACAACAATATGTGGTTAGATAGTTGAACTGACATATTAGATGATTTAAAAAAACACTTTGACAGAGGTCATGGTGCACACATATACATACATGCATGCCTGGATATGCATTATCAAATTTTTTTATCAAGTGTTGTGCTCTTTATTGACTGCAAGCTTTACTGAGGATATGGCAAGTAACAACAACATGACTGGGCATAAACTTCACAGTTGAGAGATAGAGAAAGAGAGAGAGAGAGAGAGAGAGAGAGAGAGGCAGGCTCAAACAACATTGTTTTCTAAAGCTCCCCAGTTGACATTAAAGTACAAACAGAATTGAAAAGTCACTAGAAGATAAAGAACAATTCCCATTATGCTTGAGGAAAACAAATATATATCAGCAGAGCGAATGCGGATCTTAATTAATTGATGAACATTTGGACAAATGATAGTTTATTAATTGTAAGATATGGCATAAGCAGTGCTGAAAGTAATCTGAAACACGAAAGGAAACAATTGTTAACCGGAAAAGGAAAATGATACATTTGAACACTTTAAAACGAGAGAGAGAAGAGAGGGAAATAAGGAGGAGGAATAAAGGATAAGGAGGAAAGGGAGGCAGAGGAGAAGCAGCTGGAGTGGAGGGACTATTCATTTATTATGTGCCCGCCATTCTCAGCAGCTATGGTCCTTCAGTCACAGTTAATATACAGTATAGTAGTCATGATTCTCCATCAGAGAATGTCTGTAGACATTTTGGTACATTTCATCTCAATAAATGTTTGGAGTAATATTTCAGAAGGGCTGTTGACTAGCAAACGTTGTCTTGAGTGTGAATAATTTTCAATTGAACAGTTATCAGTCATCTAACAGGAGTTGTGTACAGAGGATAATTAGTAAAATATTGAAAAGTTTGTGCTTTCAAAAGTGTTACATTCTAAGTGAGGGCAAAGTTGGGCAGAATAGAAAGAGGGATGTGATGGTGCACTTTTAGGAATTGATGGATTTGGTAAATTAATGAATCAGGACTGTGGAGAACAGTGCTTGCCTTGGGATGACGTAAGCAAAAACATGCAATGAAGTCTAAACAACACTTGCGAATGTCTCTCACAAAAGACGGCCCATAGGATATAGCCACAAAATCTCTGAGAAAAAGTTGACAGTCTAATATCAATGATGTGAAAATGATTCTCCTGGAAAATATTTCAATGCATACCCACTAACAGTATTTTCATGCAGTAACTTGCCCAGTGCTTTTCTGAAGAACTTTATTTTCCAAAATTTGGTTGTACTACCTTCCCCTCTCAGTCTCTCTCTCTCTCTCTCTCTCTCTCTCTCTCTCTCTCTCTCTCTCTCTCTCTCTCACACACACACACACATAATTTACAAATATGTATATTTACTCTACATCAACCTACAATGTTTTGTGAGATGCTAGTGAGATAATTTTGTCTAGAAATAGTTGATATGATTATTTGCATTCTCATTATTGAAAGCACAGTCTTGGTTTTGGTAGGGAGTTGTTACTTTTTATTTAATTCTGTATTTCAGGACATCCTCCCACCTGTACTTTTATGCCAATTTTGGCCCATTTGTGTCTTCAGTTTCCCCTTTTCATTGTTTGTTAGTTGGAAGATTAAGGCATGGTTTCACTCTCTAAATATGCTAGATTTTATGCATATCTAGTATAATAATGACCTTGTTAATTCAGATCTTTGAACATAAAAGGCATTTAGAAGTTTATGGTACTATTATAGAAAAGAGGAGGGGGGAATGGCAGGAGGAGAGAGGGAGGGGAGGGGAAGGGAGGGGAGAGGGAGGGGGAGGGAGGAAGGAGAGAGGGAGGGAGAGATTTCAAGGGCCAAAAAGGTCATACAATATTTAGAAATTGGGTATAAAGCCAGGAACATTTATGAATTTGATGTAGCATCTCTTTAACATATTTTCTTTTCTTTTTTTTTGCAGAGTGTAATACTTAAGTCATCTTTATTATGTTTCTTTGCTTGTCTCTGTTTCAACTGTGGAGCTGTTTTGAAATCATCTTGAACATCAACACGAGGCTTTTGGATTAGTTGTTTTACGGCTGCCCTTAATTTCCGTTACTGTAACATTAAAATTTTGATAGCATATTAGTAGAGAATAGTCAAATAAGTTAAACATGTTTTAGTTTGTAAGGCTCAGACTTTGGTGTGCAAGATGAAGTTTATTAGAGGGTGAATAATAATAGTTCCATGTGGACACAGCTCCATACCTTTAAACTAAGATTTTATTTTATTTGACTACTGTGACTAAGGTAGGTATCTGGTTCATTGTATCTGTATTTATTTTTAAAGAGTTACACAATGATAGGGTAGGGGCATGTGTGTGTGTGTGTGTGTGTGTAAATGTATTTGAGGAAGAGATAGAAAGTAAATGATTTATTCTCCCCCTCAAAAAAAAATAAAAAACAAAGAAAGGAAAGAAAGAAAATAAACTGTTCTTCTTTTTATCAATCTCACAACCATAAATTCTTTATTTTTCCTGGCAACTTCCCATGATGAATTTTAATTTTAAGGTCCTTAAATGGCCATTCTCAGTTGGGTCTGGAAGTACCCAGGAAGTAGAAACAGTTTGTGACCAACCTAGGCTACATCATGAGACTCTATCTCAATGCCAATAGAAAATCTCTTTCCTAGGGCTGGAAAGATGGCTCAGTGGTTAAGAGCACTGGATGCTCTTGCAGAGGACCCAGGTTCAGTTCACAGCTCCCACATGGTAGTTGATAACCATCTATAACTCAAGTTATCCAATGCCCTCTTCTGATCTCTGAGGGCATTTCACAACAAAAGTAAAAATAGTAAATATTTAAATTTTATTTTTAAAAAGAGAAGTGTCTTTTCTCACAATATGCCTTTTTGTCTGCAATTCACTATCAAATATATCTCAATGAGGAAATGGCTCAGTTGATGTGCAGAGCTCTTTCTCTCTCTCTCTCTCTCTCTCTCTGTCTCTCTCTGTCTCTCTCTCTCTCCCCTCCAGCTCATTTCTCTCTATTCATTACCTTATAATATCACATCTCCTTCACTCTTGTAAATAGTTCTGATTGACTTCATTGTGGAGTAAACAATTTCTACCCTAGAGACTTGGAGCTAGGTGAATACATGCCATCTAACCTAGGACCAATGTCACTAACAATAGTCAGACAAATCCTCAGTCTTAGGAGTTAGCATTGGGAACAATTTGAATAAGTTTTAGCAGTAGCAGACAGATTTACATTACCACAAAGGTATAATGACCACACATTCCCATTCATGGGACTGTCACATGTCTGCCTAACTCTTTGGGATTCTATTCTTCAGAGATAAACTGTGCCATTGTGCTGTCCTCCTGATAAGAAATGTCATTGGGCTAAGGGACCTTGTCCACAGGAACTAAGATAGGAGGGTAATTTGAGTTTTGGGTTAAGCAGGTATAAAGGCAGCACATAATACTAAATATAAATTTCTATTGAATATAAATTTCAGAATTGTTTTTAAACATTTTGGATTTCAACTCCATTCCATGAACTCAAGGATAGGTGGATTCTGACTGTTCTCTCTTCACTGTTGTGATTTGGAAATGTTCAGCAGGTTGTAACTGTGATCAATCATTTGATTCACCTCTTAAAGTATTACTGTACTGGACTGATGAACGTGCAGGTAAGCTATTTTACAGATTTGGTGAGTTATATTATAATTCTTGCAACTGTTATTCTATCCTACCATTTTAAGGATCTATAGTTGGATCCTCATGATTTTGAGATTTAATGGAAATTTTATCAATTTTAAGCAAGTAATGAGTATGTAACCAGTAAGAGAAGTTTAGCAGGGTTAATTTAAAATAATCTTCCTACTCTTAAGATCCTAAAATAGTATGACATGGGGGAGGAGAATGAATAGAGAACATCTGCTGGCAACCAGGAAAAAGAAAGAAGAATATACCACATTTTATTACTCTGAATTTGGAGAATTCTGACTTTGTTTCTCAAACCTGATGTGGAAGTTCACAGTTTTCATACTGAAGATTTGGTGCTCACATTCAAGGCACTTTGTGATATGCTAAATGGGGTATAAGAAGTTCAGCTAAGGGCAGGTGGAAATTTTGAGTCTGCAGTTCCAGGATGGACTCCACACAGTCTTGCAGCAGCAAGGTAAACTGGGTGGTTGCTAGGTGAGAGGTTGACAGACAGGCCAGTGTTGCTTTTTGATGGGTGGGATGTAGGGAATTTCTCTGTTCCATGATAACCAAGAAAATATGCTAATGGAACTCTTGACTAGGTCTGTCTTGTGTAATGTGTGGCTGCACAACCCTAGTTATTCCCCAGGAATGTGTGGATGACTGTAAGGACCAGAGGTGGTATATTAATACGAGATTGGGTTGTGTGAGAACCACAGTGTAGTTTCACCTACGAACCCACAGCGCCTGTAGAAATATGCACAAGACCTGTCCAAACCAAGCCAGACAGGGGCCTTGCACAGATGATGGAAATGGGTGGGAAGCCCCAGCCACAGCTGAGGATCTACTGGCAATTGATAGGTGTTAGGAGAAGAAGAGTCCGTTTTTCTTACTGGTACAATTCCTAGTAGGTTGATCAGACTCCAAGGGATAAATCCACACCCAAACCATTTAGGAAAGACAGATTAGACTCAATAGGCCTTTAAAAACCAGAAAGACAATAACAGAGGACAGGAAGTTGGAGGGTAGTAAGGTGGGGCTGGAGAGGGGAGAGAGGGTCTGAATTAGATCAAAATACATTGAATTTTTCAGATCAATAAAAACTTTAAAAAAGCCTTTTTAGTTCTTAATTTTTAGCAACTGTTTAAAATCTTTGAGCATTAATGCCACTGTTATAAAACAAACAAAAAAAATCAGGTTACCAGTTACAAAGATACATGCTATGAAACACACACAGACACTTTACAGTGTCCGTGCACAGTGGGTCTTTAATAAGCATCATTTCCCCTTCAGTTAGTCTGATCATTTCTTGCTACGTATCTTGAAGTTTTTCTGTCCTTTTGTACAAACTGAGGTTGTTTTTACCAACTAGCTGGTTTCTATTTTGTTTTGCCATTTTCCTTTCTCCAGGTCCTCCCACTAGGAGGCTATAAACCGTGCTGTGTAGATAAGTAAATAAACAAAGTCCTCCACTTCCCAACAAAGAACAGATTTTGGCAAACACACTGCACTTACAGGGAGTGTCAAGATTTCAAAGCCTCCCTAAGGAGCCCAGCAAACATATCTAAGGAAAGGTAACAGAATGATTATGAGTCCTTTTCAAGGCAGCAAGATCATTTTCTTCCAAAAAAAAAAAAGCCAGGCTGTGTAGAGTCACTTGCTCATCCTGCAAGACCTTTAGAGGAAGGAAAAAAAAAAACAAACAAAACAAAACATGCCCACAAAGAATGAGATGTTGTCAGCTGAAAAGGTAGAAGTTTACTTGTGAGCTGTGATTTATTCCTCAAACTTTGTTATACTTAATACATGAAACTTTAGTCCTTCTGATTATTTTCCAATCATATGATAGTCACTTCTCTAAATGAGTTTGTATTGAGTACATTAAATATTTTGTAATGTACAGCATACTTTAATGCTTTGAAAATGAAAACGCTGTGAACTTTGTACAAGGAACTTATTTGTATTAGCGTTCTAAATTTTTTGATTACTATTTTTGTGACTTTGAAAAAAGATTTGCTAATGTGTCTGAACCTCATTTTCCAATAATGTTAATGATAGATGCCTACAGGACTTTTCTGATTATCAAGGAACACGATACAAATAAAGGATCTGCTGCCTGTGATTCCTAAAAAGCCTTCAGTAAATGCCTGTTCTGCTTCAGCCTCTCCTACTACTAGTAAACCATTAATGATTCCTTCATTTGTCATTAAATATCAGTTTTCAAGCAATGGGTATTTTTAGATTCTTCAAATGCTTGTCAAAAGCTGAATTCTTAAATCAAAACAAGGAAATAGAGAGAAATGAAATGTTATAGGCATGATGATGGAAACAAAAGAAAAACTACCATGTCATAAAACATGGCATTTAAAATGTAAACAGTTCTCACTCACACAAATCACAGAGATGTGGCAAGATGAAAATGACATTGTGCCATTATGGTACCTTTGCACCTGTGCATTCTTCCACCTATTCACTGAATGAATATTTATTCAACACATGTAATTGTTGTGTGGCTTTTCCTGGGGAGGCACAATAAATGTCTACTTACCTCAGCCTACAGACAAAGGACCAAAATAAAAACTACAACAAATTCCAACTTGGGGAAGCAAAGAGTTTCCTGAGCTTTTTCACAGAGGATGGGGAGGATTTACTGATGATTCCAAGACAGCTTTAGCATCAGAAACCGTACCCCAAGTGATGCAGTAGCTAGTTTTCAGTAGGTAGTAAAAGGAAAGGGCCCATGGTGAAAACTGCAAATGACTCACATAACTTTCAGCGAAAACGAAGCCTGGGGTTAAAATGAAGACGGAACGTGAAGATGGCTCAGTCTGGAGCCTAAGGAAGATGAATAAGAGAGCCTGTAGCTGTGTATGAGTCAAACAAAATAAACAGATAAGAGGAAAGACACAGCTCTGGCCAGTGATCGCAAGCTAGCTCCTCATTTCCATCACCACCTGAAGCTCTTGAGGAATATGTGTGAAGCATCATCACCCTTTCATGTAGCCTTGCTTCTAATGAAGTTAAGTTTTACAGGCTGTATAGTAAGTATTGGAGGCTTCTAACAAGAAGGTTCTGCCTAAGAGAATACCTCAAATCACCCCATAGCATCTCCTGTTGCTTGTTTGTAGGGAAAGGCCTGAAAAGGTCGGTGACCATTTCTACATTAGTGGCAGCATATCTGTAACTTTCACTGTCTGGCAGGGGCCCTATATAATGTATTTGCCAGTTCCTTATGGAGAAGGCCGACTTAGGCACCTGTCCCATCATAGCATCCATCCAAATAATTTCACAGGACTGGACAGCCTGCTGAACGTCAGAGTATTTTATTGGATTGCCAGCTTTGGCTGTTTTCTTTCCTGTTCTTGATCCCCTATGGCCACCTTTATATGAATCCAGTGAGCTGTCTCTTGGGGAACTTGGGGGCAGATAGACCTTACCTTGATAAGAGCATCAGCTTCTTGATTCTCTGGGAGACTAACAGTGGTTGTCTGCCACATAGTAAACCACTGGGGTAGCCAGTTCCTGTTGCATTTTGCTGTATTTCTTTCCACATCTGTTTCCCCATAGTGGCCATCCTATCACCTGCCAGATTTTCCTTTCTCATTGAACCATCCATAAATTTAATTCTTTGAATACTACCTATCAGTACAGACCTTCACGTCGAGGTGCTCCTGTTACTACTACCACAGCACTCAGCCCCCTGACTGCATTCTCCTTCTCTCTCCAGCTACATAATGTCCCTGTTCATCTGTATTGCCACAGCTACCCATTCTTCTTTGGTAACCCTGGTGGTGCCCTCAGTGCAGTAGGCATCAGAAGACATTCAGGCAGTTTCTTCTAGCACTGTCTGGTTTGACTGGAGGTTCAGTTACAAGAGATGAAGGGAGAAGCCCCAGGACTTCTTGCATAACATGGGTGATCAGGCTCGCTGACACTACCCCGGCTGCCATTAATATGCATGTTATTTTCTACCACTTAGTTTTCTGCTACCCAAGAAAGAGACCTGGGCAAAAGACATGAAACCATCCCTTTATGGGATAAGCTGTTTATACAGTAACTGAAGTGTCATCAGTAATGAATTTTACCTGTTACAATGCCTTGTTTACTGTCAGCAGTTACTGCGTACCTGGCTTCTTCACATTTCCATGACTGGCACCAAAATTCTATGGGGTCTTTCTGCTCTGCCCATAGCCCTCAGGAATCCTTGTGCCCTCCAGGAGGAAGGGACACTGGTGTGTTGGGGCATACCTTTGTTTAGCTTGTTCCGCCAATATCTTGGCTTGCTCAAAGGCCTCTTGGGATTCCCATTCCAATCTGATGTAGACCCTAGTTTTTATCAGATTATACCTGAGATGGGTGACCTGGGCAAGATGGGGTGAAAAATTGAAAATATCCTAGAAGTCCCCAAAATACCTGTAACTGTTTTGCCTTCAGTGGCACAAGCTTTTGTAAAGAAATTGTTTTTCAAAAGCTTTGTCAGGCATCATGCAAGTCCTACCTGATCATAATACTCCTTAAGATTTTACTTCCGTGCCTAGTTCTTATACCGTCAGTGGGTTGTTTCCTCATCCTTGCTCCTTCTGTTGTACTTTTATGTCCCCCAACTGGACTTCCAAATCTGTAAGACACTCAGAAATCATCACTGTATCACGTATCGTGAAACCTCTCTACGGGGGGTGGGTACGGTAACAGGGCCCAGTCCCAGATCATCATTCCTTGTCAGATAATTTGGTTCTGGGGATAATGTTGGGGAAATATTCTGAAGGTCCATTTCCATTCATTGCCTGTGAATGAAAATTGGTGTTGGTATTAAGCAACTAAGGAGACACCAAAGAGCACCTTATCAAGGTCCACTGTAGCATGGACGGACCCCCATCTCTTGTACCAGCTGTTCAGTTAGAAGCACAATGTTGGGTACAGCCTTACATGGGAGGCACCACCTTATTTAACTCTCTGTAATCTACAGTCTTTCTCCAGGAGCCATCTGACTTCGAGGCTGACTCTACAGAGCTGTTGAAATGGCTCTGAGCTGGACAGGCACTCTCTACTCTTTCTATCTCTTGGATGGTTTCTGTGATTTCATCCTGATCCCCAGGCAGACTCTACTGTTTGATGTTCACCAACCTTCCTGGGGTGGTTAACATTACTGGCTTCCATCTTGTCACCCCTGCATAATTGCCTTCAAGTGTTCAACCCCCCACCAGTGTGCAGGGTGTGTCCCAGTAGGGCATCTACCCCTAGAATGTTCTTTTTCAGTGGAAAGAGGCAAACCTTATACACCTTGGGAGGGGAATAATTCTGCACCCCTAGAGTGGCTTTATCTCAGTTTACCTGTGGGGTTTTTTTTTTTTTTTCTTCTACCACTGTCCATTGGTCCTGGTGCTCTTGACTGCTACCATGGACTTCTCTCCAGTGTCCTCTAGGGCCCATAAATTTTGGACATTTTGAGAGTGACCAATAAATTCTTAATTTGACATGGGGCCTCCAGTCAGCTTGTATAGCTCTCAACTGTGGGCATCCTTAGCCAGCCCTTCAGGGGAATGGCTGGGGATGCTCCCATCCTGAGAGATCACCTTCCTCTGTAGCAAGTAGTACAGTGAAAATTTCCTGCACCTCCTGGTCTCCTGTTCTTCTTACTCCTGCGGTAAATTGGTGATCTGGACTTCTAGCCCTCCACAGGCTCACCAACACAGCATTTGGTTGGCAATCAATTTTGTCACTAATGACTCCTCCTAAGTACAGATTAGTCATATCTGTTCTCAGGAAATAGGAAGGGGCCATTTTGCCTGGTTCCTCCCACCCTTTTGCTTGCTTGTAGTTGCTTTAGAACCCAGTTTACAAGTCTATCTAAATACTTTCAAGCAGCCAAAACCTCTCCTGCCTCATAAAAGGCATACTCTACCATGGGGTTCGGTACTACCAGCAAGGCTCTATACCAGTCTCCTGACCGTTGCTGAATCACTTACTTTCTTAAGTCTCCTGTACCAACAGTCCTATCTTGGCCAGTGAACTGGGCATTAAACACTGCTTCCAGAATACCCAGTTCCCCCACTAGTGCCTGCCCTTCTTTTGTTTTCCAGTCTCTGATGTTCATGGGAAACACATCTGAAGATAACCACGTTGCTCAAATGGCTCCTATGAGCTATTCCGCTCAGAACTGATTCCCCTCAAATGATCTTAGATTATGAATTCTTTGTTCAAGGAAAGATGAGTCATTATATCGCTCAGCTGTTCCTCTTCTGCGGCACTTAGACCTATTCCATCTGCCACCATGTCCGACAGTCTCACGATTCAGGCCTCACTGCTTCTTTGAAAGTCTTCCCTAGTTAGAACAGTTCCAGAGCTGCATATTCACTGATGAACATAGTCCACTGTACCCGCACTATTGTTAATACCTCAGTCAGCAAGCTGGGTCATAGATTTTTCCCTTTCTTTGTATTAACCATCGAACCTGAAGAGCATCTTCTTCCATCTCTAGGTTGCTCCCTTACTCATCCCTACCTGATTCCTCCATGGGTTCTAGACTTTGGGTCCCATGATGGGCCTGGTATTATCAATCTAATCTGGGCTGTCTTCTACTTTTGACTCACTAGCTGTAAAAACCAGCAGGTTTGCATTTCCATTGCGTCTGTCTTTCTCTCTTATCCAATTCACTGGCCAGGCAGAAACCAGTACTGAAGAAGACAGCTTCATATTCCTTCCTTGCTGTAAATTCTCCCTGACACCTTCAGTCTCCTTCTGGCTGCCACCTCTGCCATGACAGATCTCTTAATATCCACACCAGCAGCCAGTCTGCCTCTGAAGGTGCACATTGATACATCCACCCCTGATGCCCTATTCAGAAGGTTTATAACGCCTGCTCTAAACCCTTTAGCTGTTTTCAAAGCACCTCCAAACTCCCGTGGTGGGCCACACCAATCAAGCAGGCATGCCATTTCACACCATCTAGAAGACTGGCATCCCAGGATTTCCTCCACTGGCGTCATCTGGCTAGGTGGTGTCACCTCAGTTACACATCTCACTACCCATGGCATGGCCCATGCCACTGCCCCCCACCAACCCTATGAGGATAGTCAATAATCTTCAGACTTCCTTTACCACCAGTCTCCCCTCGTCCAGCTTCACTTTTGTTGTTATTCTCCTTTCCTATATTAGGGATAATGTTGTTGCTCCTGCAAAACTCGCCCTTGATTTTGTTGTTTTCTGATGACTATGCTGATGGTTGCTAAAATTCCTAGTGAAGCATGTAAACAGGGCCCATTCATCTCTTCCTTTTGTCCCAATGACAAACCTGGGGTATGAGTTCACCAAAAAATGCACTCTGGGAAACCAATAAATTTATTTGGCTTATTTACAGAGCAATAGGGGAGGGTTTGCTTACAGGAGTGTGGGTGCACCCCAGCGAAGGCTGTGCCAGAAAGTCTTCACCCAAGCTTGGATAATGGCTTCCTCATAGTCACAAAAAATGGCCAGACAGCCCTTCCCTAGTCTTCCCCAGCCTGTATACTCTAGTCCCTCCCCAGCTCACATACAATTAGAGTGATATTGCTCTGCACGGGTTGGTCAGGAGGCATGGCGGGACTCCCGGGCAGAAGTCCCTGACTCTCCCTGCCCTTCCTGCCTTGTGGAGGCTTGAAGAGGCAAGAAACCCAGCTGTGATGATTTTAGACAAGTGGACACAGCTCTGCTCATGTCTGTCTGTTAGAAAATGTTCATTTTTCCTTAATTTTTCTCAGTTTTCATCAGTTTCACATTTTCCTGTAATTATACTTAATAAAACGTACTTCCACTTTGCATAATCTGTTAGTGTCTGAATCTTAACCTTTACTGGTATGAGACAATAAGCTCACACCTGCCATTCCAGGTAGAACTTTGGAGACCATGGATATCCAGCACTCTCTGATTTTGGGTCATGAACAACTGGGCCATGGAAGGTACATTCAAATCGTTCATCACCAGCATGAATGAAGACAAAAAACCCTACATCCCTGGAGCTGTTTGCACTTGTAAGCCGCTTTGGTGGTTGGAAAGTCTTCACTCCCCAGCAATATTTACTGTACATATATGTTGGATAGAAACTTTGTGAATCTTATGTTTCAAGAAGTTCTTTAGACTTGTGAGTTATTTACTTCCTAAGTCTTATAAGACTCATTTACTTTCTGAGTTTTAATGAAGCTCCCTCCAGCATGGAATATTTTAATCAGTAGTAATTTCTACAGACCAATGTTTTAATTACTATTCTAGTTACTATGCAAAAACAAATTAAGAAAATCTATATAAATTTCAACCTTTATAGAAATTAAATTCTAGAAAAAGGAGATAGAGAAGAATTATTCTTTTATGTTGAAGTCTGTCCTATCTCAGAAGGTGATTTGCATATATTATGAAGGACAACGTGGAGAAAAGGAATTAGAGGTGTGTACATGGGTATAAGAGAAAACAATTTTGTATAAGTCCTCAGGAAAAGACTCACGGAAAAAGTGTGAGACTTGCAAAAGCTGTGATTTTTGAGCCTCCTGGAAAACAAAGGATGAGTTATCAAAGGCACTGGGCACAAGTTATGCATAGGTCCTTGCAAGGAATATGTCTAGGCTTTTGAGAGATTTTGAAACCAGTATAGTTGGAAAAGAATAAGAGGCCAGACCTTTGATTGGAGGTCAGAGAAATAAGAATATGCAAACATTTAGGAACTGGAAGGCCATATGAATTATTATAAGGCCTTTGGCTTGTTTTTCTCTAGCAGATGGCAATGCCATTCTGGCTTATGTACCCAAATTAGATTAAAGAGGATGAGAGAAAATAGGGAAATAAAAAGTGACAAATATTCTGATAGTAGCATTGATGGTATTTACTGAACAATATTGGATATTCAATTTAAGAGAGAGAAAAAGTCAGGATAACTCCAAGGATATGCCCCAAGCCACTGACAGAATAATGTTTTCAGGTACGGGGACAGAGGAACACAAGAGAATTGTTGAGAGTGGGGAAGGCCAGCCTTAAGCTCAGCACGATCCTTTTAGGTATTTTAATTTTGAGGTGATTATGGGGTTTCTAAACCAAGATATCATGAAAATACTTGGACAGAGTCTGGGGTTAAAAGCAGAGATTCAAATGCCAAAGAAATTTACATTTATCAACATATAAATTTTCCCACATTCATTTTACTCATTTTTCTATAGGACATTCTGTAAAATGTATTTATCAATTTCAGTATTATAATACAGTACATTGGCTCCTAGAAGTGTCAACTATTGTTTTAAAGGTGGAGGTTATCTAAAAGATATGGGCAAAATGGTCAATTTTAGTTGGTATGATTTTAATAACTCAGCTTTAATATGGCGTTTTACCTTTCATTGCTCATCTACAGTAATATAATGATGTTACTTACCATTCTTCTTAATATTAGTTTCTAAATGTTAAGAGGCATGGGCTATGATGTATATTATATGAGCTTGATTACATTTGCTTTAATCTTCATTGATAAAATAAGGGTAGCGTGGTAGACTAATTCTGATAATATTGAGCAAGATTGAATGTTGGTCCTGTGAAAATAGATGTAAGGAGCAGAATCAAATTGTTCTGTTGACTTCATACATTGTTTTTGCTTTTCTACCTTTTGTTTTTATAGGTTTTAGCATTTTTAAATAGTGTACTGCTAGGTAAATCAGACTGACCTTAAATTTTCCCTATAGCACACAGAGGCAAACTGTGTATACAGGGAAAATGATCACCCACATCAGTGTCCCAAAAGATGCCATTGAAAGCAGGTTATATGCCTGGCTTTATTTACTTTATTATATTAAAGTAGTTATGTAAATATAAGTTGAATGTTAGAAAGAAGTGTACATACAATAATTAATCATTATTCTCATTATTAAATAGTAGAAGATGAAGCATGTGTGTCCAAATAATTTTTTATGAAGGTATAATAAAATAATTTGGATATCCCTGGTATTTCTGGTAGTAAAGTGCTTAAATGCAATACTTAAGTCTTTAAATAACACCCCTAAGTGAATTGCACTTGCTTAATTTATGATAAAGTACAATATCTCAAAGGTTTTTTCCTCAATGAATTGTTCTGAAATCAATAGAAATTGAATCTATTGAGTCTCTTTAACTCACTAAAGGGATCTATTTCTCCAAAATTTTGAGAAAGACTCTGATAACACATTACAATCTCCAGGGCTAGTCAGTGTTAGCCATTTAAGTTTAACCACAAATTATTGAGCCAGATGAAACTAGTCCATTAAATAGTGAATGTAGTTTAAAGTTGTGAATGAAAAAAACCCTTTATCACATGTATTTCAATTTGCACAGAACAAATATATTTTAATAAAAGAATACTTCCAGGATGTGTCAAGCATGTGACAGGTAAACAAGTTCTGTGCACGGATTTGTGTTTTTTATTTCCACTCCGTAGAATTTGATGTACATAGGAGATTTCCAACACAATGTTCTCAATTGGAAAGGCAAATTTAGCCTTTCAGGGTTTATTTCATAAGTAAATCTAGTATTTTGTAAGACACAAATGATTTATTTTTAATTATCATCTGTGGCACTCAGTAACTTTAAAACTCCATAATGGTTGTGTATCTCTGTGAACTAAATCAGGTAGTCGAAATGTTTGCATTGACTACCAACTCCCTACAGTGACCCTCAAAGATAAGAACTATACTAATACTTTACTGGAGCTAGAAACGGAGGTATGATGAGGTTCAATATTCCATTCAAAAACATATAATTGGATTTGAAATCTTGTTTCTCTGATTTAAATGCTCTTTAGAGTAACACTATCCTGTACAGTTTTCTGTAATTAGGAAAATAGTCCATATTACTGTTAGTGAATAGCCAAATGACAAGCACATTAAATACGGCAATAGAGAAAGGCTGAATTTTAATTCAATTTTATTTTAATTACAATTTAAAATTAATAGTCATATGTGTCTGTGGCTAGAAAAGTGTAGAGTTCAACTATACAGTAAAAACCCATCAGTACTTTTATCTTCTTTGTGTTGCACCATGTGTCAGTTGGCTTTGTGTTAGGGGCTAGCATAATCCTTGCCATAAAAATGCAGAAAAAGTTTAATTGTAGTCAATGGGGAAGAGAGACAGTGTATGGTTCCTTCTACTGGGAGGTCTAGAGTCTGACTTATGTTTGTCTAATCATAACCTGTGTCTTTCACATTTTCACCATTTTAAAATTCTTGTTAATGAATCTAATCTTATTTATTTAAAGTTCTTCCACTGGGTTTAGAAAACAAAATGATTATCATTTCCCAAGGAGAAAGCATCCTGTGGTTAGAAATCAGGGTTTAGACAGACTGCATTGCTACACATGAGGTTCATGACTTCTGAACTGACAAAGCATTCAAACACTATTCATCATATTTTTCCTTATGTTTGAGTAAACATTTTTATTACATGTCCTTTTGGAGAGTAAATGGAGATAGTCCTTGAAAAAGTGTTGAACAGGTATTTGATGAGTAGCCTGAGTTACTTTTCTATGACTGTAATTAAAATGCTCTGACAAAAAATCAAAAAAACAAAACAAAAACAACAACAAATAAAAAAAAAACTCTGAAAAAAACAAATTAAAGATAGAAGGGCTCATTTCAGTTTATAGCTGAAGGTACAGTCAAAATCGTTAGAGCTTGAATTGTCTGTCACAGTGCCTGTGCAGTCAGGAAGAAGAGAACAATAAATTCTTGTGCTTAGCCTCCTTTCTCATCATACACAGTCCTGGATCCCAGCCCAGGGTAAGCCATCAGCTACAGTGTGTGGGTCTTCTCACCTCAATGAACCTAATCAAGACAATCCACAGGCATGCTCAGAGGCTAAATAATCCCTCACAGGTGCCTGAAGCTTGTCTTCTAGGTGATTCCAGATCCCATTAATTTGACAACACTAGTATCATGGAGATACATAATAATGAACAAATATGAGCTATTCTGGTTATTTTTTAGTTGTTCTTACATTTGGTTTCCTTTTGATCCTTCAAAATCATGACACATAAATTTTCAGAAAATGTTAAAAAACATTTTCGTCTTCTCTCTCTGGCTCTTACATTATTTCTGGTCCCCCTTCTGCTGTGTTCTCTGAACCTTAAACATATAGGTTGGTTGTCGATGCATCACTTAGAACTGGCCACCTCACACTTATTCTCTGTATTTGACCACTTGTGGGACTTTATGATAGTTTTCATTTGTGTTTAAAGGTACTAGAAACAATTATTTACATATGATTATCTTTCAGGTGTTAAGCTATGTCTGCCAGGTGCTACTTTTGGACATTTTAATAATGAATAACTGTAAATAATGAAAGTATTGTGATAAATCCTAATCATTTTGTGTACTATCAAAAAGGATGGGATGTAATGACTGCAGCTTGCAAACTGGTTTATTTTCAAGAGGAGAACACTGACTGCCTTATATTGTACCTTTGATTACATCATTGCAGCTTCATCTTCAAGGCCCCTTGTCTAGCTAAGAACAACCCAGAACACCAACACAGCACCCTACACAAGAAATGATATTTTAAACTTCATCTGCAAGAGACGTTCTAGCTTCAAAGCAGAAGCAGCTACAAGTAAGATATTTGGCCATTTCTTTTTTTTCCTGTGATTTGCCTCAATTTATTATGCAAGAACAGCATACATTGGATTTCTCTACTTTGGCCACAAGGGCATATTCCCTGCAAGCCTGAGCTCTGGAGAGGCATGGTTTACAGTCCAATACTGACTAGTCTTGCGTGATCTTGGGTAAGCTATTTAACCTCATTGTGGCTCTACTCTGTGCTCTTTGCTGCAAGTTAGTGCTCATTATAATACTTCAGAGATTTGTGAGAGCTCAAAAGTGCAACATACCAAACATCTAGCCAGAGGCTGTCATAAGTAATGACCTATAGCAGATATCCTTCCTATTATCCTCATAACGTGGACTCTATCTTTATCATACATTTGCCCTTCCCTTTCCTCTGATCTTAGAGTAAATGGTTTCTCGTGAAGGAATGAGTAAGTGCCTTATGTTTCTATAGATTTTGAAATCCATCAGTCTTACTACTTTAGTCTGATTTCAACATCATATTACTAATGGTCTTTATAATTTGAAAAACTGATGCCTTTGATAGGAAAATCAGATAATTAATTGTATACAATGCTCAAGACTGTGGAAAATTGTTTTCTATATTTTTCATTTTATTCTATTGATATTCATACTCATTTAACCCTTTTGTTGTTGGTATTCATGTAGACAAACTTGACTACATATACATAAACAATCATTAAAAAATAGAAGATAAGTAATTCACAAAACTTAACTTTAGTATTGTAACATTCATTTCGGTCCATTCAAAACCGAGAGCTGTCCTGACAGCAAGGACAAGGATTTTCCCTCCATTTTCTGGGTGCCATTAAAAAATCAAAACTATTTATTTAAATATGGCATTAAGATTGGTTAAAATACCTACTTACTAAGCACATATTTCAAGCCCTTGCCTCCAGAGAAGTCTTAAACAATGCAAATCAATCAAACCAAAGCATTCCCTTCAGTGAGTGGACAGGAAGAAAATGGTTAAATTCATCATTGCATTGCTAACTAGGCAGAAATGCTTCACTACCCTTGAATTATTCTATTCTTAATAACCCAACACATATTCCCATTGCAAGGGTTACCATTTGGATTTGGCTACTATGAGAAATTTTATTCTAATGCTTCCTACCATGGCTAAGCAACATTCTGAGATCATGGAGATTTTGTCTTACCCTCAGTAGAGGCACAGCTTGTGAGGACTATGTGTGTCAATACCAACTTCATTGTGGACTAAGATATGTATTTTATGATCTATTCTCTCTCTCTCTCTCTCTCTCTCTCTCTCTCTCTTTTTCTCCGTCCCCATTGCTATGATAAAACACTCTGACCTTGACCAACTTGGGGAGAAAAAGGTTTATTTGCCTCCCAGGTCACAAGTTCATCAGGGAACCCAGGTAGGAACTCAGGGCAGGAACTGGGAGTCAGGAGCTGGAGCACAGGCCGTGGAGGAACATTGCTTAGTGGCTTGCTCCTCTGGCCCCTGCTCCGCCTGCTTTCTTATGGAACACAAGCCCACCTGCCCAAGGGTGGCACCACCTACAGTGGGCTGGGCCCTCCCTGGGCTGGGCCCCCCGACATCACTAAACAATCAAGAAGATGCCCCACAGACATGGCCACAGGCCAGTCCAATGGAGACAATTGCCCAATTGGGGCTCCCTCTACCCAGGTGTGTCAAGTTGGCACTAAAGCTATCCAGCACACCCTCCTTCTGGGATACTTGGGTTTGGCTCATTGCCCTCCATACCTAACTAACCAGCCTTTAAATCTAACTAACTAGTCCTCATTGTTCTGTCAGAGAGCAGGTGCATGAGTGGATATGATATCCTTTCTAATGTGGATCACAAGCTGCATCTCGGCATTCTGAAATACAGTGGTTGCACAAGAATGCCTCTGAAGGTCTCATGTTAAATGTAAGATGTAGTGGGGGCCTAGAGGAAAACTGTCAGCAATAAGGTTTTATCTGAAAGTCATCAAGTTAGCGCCAACATATTTGTATTTGCCTCAGCTACAGTCTACTTTATAAAATCATTTTGCGCCAGAAGAGACTATTTAAAATTGTACTCGCAGTGCTGCCTCCAGGCAGGAATCTGTTATTAGCAGTGGTGATAAGGAAGGCTGTAGACATGTCATGACACTGGTTACTCTCAAGACAGGAGTAGATCAAGACTTTCAGAGGAAGGGGCAGAGGGGAGATATATTCCTTGTCACTGCCAGAATTTGTGGCTATCAGAAAAGGATCATTTTCAGTTCTTTCCACCTAAGGAAACTGGGAAGATTGTAGCTCCTGCACTGATGATTGCTCCCCTAGACTGCTCTCATCAGAGTTTGCAGGCACTCTTCTGAGGTCCACAGTCATGGTACAGTTAGCTGTGTGAATAACTGAAGAACTACTTTCTTGCTGTGTACAGGCTTCTCAAAGTCAGGTGGGCTGTGCTGAGGAATTAATAGTATTATGCTTTTACATACCGGCATGCTCACACATAGACCCATAAATATGAACACTGTTTTGACATGACTGGTCATGAAATGAAAATGTCTAAGAAATAGTACATAAAGAGACAGTGTATGTTCAGGAGTACGGTGGAGTTCCATTAATCATAAAAGCTTTGTAAAGTTCATCACAGATGGAACTGAAAACATTCCTATACTAAAAAGTATAAAACTAATATATGTATATATATTAATTGGTTTCTTCTATGTATGAAAGAAAGCACATGAAATTACTAAGCCTTTGTGTCATATGATATCATTAATTTATTATTCTCCAATATTTTTGCCTGTTCTTAAACAAAACAGCAAACATCAACACTGTTGCATAAAAGATTATTAAAATCTATGATCATGCTTATTTTAGAATAAAAAATAAGTGTTCTTGGATAAGTAATTTGCAAATCTTAGTTCTAGTCTCCTGATGCAAAGATCAAAATGTCCTTTATCTGCGAGAGAAAAAAAACCAAAACTGGGCACATTTTGGATTCAGCAGCCACCAACTCTTTCCTCAAGAGCTCTGACTTTGTCAGAAGCCAAGAATCCTTTCACAAAGCATTTTTCCTTAATATTTAAATTTCTTTTGAGGTTTAAGAGAAATTTAATCCACATGTTTCTAATTCATTTGCACTCAACTCATAAAAAAATGTTCTTCAATTTTATCTCATTGTGGTCCAGGGGCATTAAGACGCTTCCAAATGAGCCTTCCTTCTTGAATTGAAATCCAGATGTTGTGTTTTGTCAGCTCTAAGCAAAATTGAAACTCAAAAAAGTCTTGGCCATAAATGAGAAGGCACAGATGGTTTCGGAACTTAGGGAGAAAAAGATCCACAGATAATAGGAACCCTCTTAAAACATAAGGAACTGTATCATTTTTAAGGGTTTCATTCAACGGATGAGTAACGTTATGCTTATTTAAAGATGGCAGAATTTTGCAGCTAGGGGAAACTGAATGATTTGGGGCCAAACTGTGAGTGGGCTACAGTCAGGATTAGATACTCAGGGCTTTTCTTTAAACAAGTCATGAAGTGTGATTCAAATAAATAAATAGTAGGAGCATGAAAAGGAAGGAATCAAATGCTAAAGTCATATGGTAACACCATCAAGGATAAAATAAAAGAGAATATTTTCTCATTTCAAATATTCCCTCACATTAGCATCAAAGAAGATGAGGAGAGAGAAAAATATTCAACACGATTCAATACAAGTTAGTAACATTCACTTTCTAAGTATTTGTATTTCAGTTTTTCTCAAACAGCACAGATTTCAGAACTCTAATCCAACCACTCAATTTATAGCATTTGAGGCAACATGTGGATTCTTTTCCTCTTAAGAATGAAGTCTGTTTAAAACATGCTCACTTTTTCTTCAGCTTCATACCAATATGTTGATTTGTGCAAATATAAATATATCTCTAACTGCCAACCAGTAGTCCTAGTTTCTTTGAACACAGATTGTTAATTTGTCTGTCTTAACTATAAATACCTTCATAAGCAGGATGAATTTATTACAATGTATATTTTGTTTCAGTAACTTCTACCTGACAATGTTCTTATGAAAAGATAAACATAAATCTATGTAAACAGAAGCTCTGTAGTTCTGTAGTTCTTAACTTAGTCAATAGTTGATAGTGACTTTTTCCTTCACAGATTCTTTAGAATAACTAAACCTCAAATAAGATTCTAGCTCTGTGCTTACTAGTTGATTGACACAGGGAATTGTGTATTTCCCCCACTGTGTATCAGTTCTCTCACCTCTGAAATGATCATTCAAAAAAAAAAACCATTGGGGAAGAGGAAAAGAAGAAAATGGGGAGATTAGAAAATGTACACACACTCTCTCACACTCTCTCTCTCTTTCTATGTATATTTATGTATAATATGTGTGTGTGCCTGAAAATTTCAGCATAAAGCCCATTTCTTGATAAACTACTCAAAAGCTAATATAAATAAATGAATTCTAAAGCAAAAACAATAGAAGTTGATCTACATATGTTTAATTCCCCCTCATCTTTCATACCTCAGCACAATGAGTTATAGACAGATGTAGCTTTGTCACTGATGAGATCATGAAAGTAAGTACAATCCTACAAGAGTTTTATGTTTTTCCATTTTTAGTTTTTTTCTTTTAGAATAATTATTTCTAAAATGTTTTTGCGTTGCTATGCTTTAACTTTTTGCACTTGTCCGTTCTCTTTTTAAAAAGAAGCATTAATTCTTTCTGGTTCATAAAAGCCAGATTTGTACATATTTACACACTATCATGGTGGGACTGCAATGCCGTGGACCCTCTTCATTCTTGGTTTTCAGCTCTGTGCTCTATGAGAGTGCTAGGCAGGCATTTTTCCAGATAGGTGATGCAAAAGTCTTGACTTCTGGTTTAGATTTTGCATCCTTCTACACTAAGCCTCAAATTCCACTTTTTCTTTTTCTTTCCAGTATAATGTGTAGGAGATACTGTGTGAATCAACCGTCATCCAAGCAAGTCACAAACCATACCAGTCTCCACACTGCATCTTCTTCCTCATTCCTCACTAGGCAAACTCCCTCTGCCCTATACTTCACATGGGTCAGTAACAGGGGGAAAAGTGACTTAAGGAAATGTGAAAAGAATCAGGAGGAGATGCTCTGTGTGGAACTCACAAAAAGACAGGTTTGGGTGCTGGAGAGACAGCTCAGCAGTTAAGAGCACTGATTGTTTCTCACCTTAGATATGCCCAGCAGGCCTATTACACTACTGTGATTTCTCAGCCATTCACAGTTACTTCTTTTTGCTTAAGAATTGTGGTTTTCCAGGCTTATATACCCTTAGTCCTTCCCCTTCAAGCAGCCGAGGTCCACCAATTGGCTGAAATAGGTAATGGGCTTGACACCTTCCCCAGAGCATGGGAAGGAGGTGGGACCATGGCTTGTCATCACAGTGTCAGAGGAACATCGAGGTCACACCTTTCTTTGCCCCTTTTTCTGTGAATTAACAAGAGCAGAGATATGTCCTGCATGTCTTCTATAAAGGAAATTTGGCTATAAACACAGTATATACCAGCTTGTACATATTTGTACATACACAGTGTATTTTTCTTACTTTCTAAAAATAACTTTAATTATGTGCATATGTGTATGTGTGTCTGTGCATGGGTATGTGAACATGAGTGCAGCTGCCTATGGAGGCCAGAGATATTGGATCCCTGCAGGCAGTTGTGAGCTGCTTGATATGACCAGTAGGGACAGAATTCAGTCCTCAGAAACCACAAGTGCCCTTAACCTCTGAGCCATCTCTCCAGCCAGTGGTGTCTGTTTTTTAAACTATAACTTTTTTGAGCTGCTAGGACAAAAACATTCACTTCATTTCTCAGAGATATCCTACTAGCTCTAGTTTTAAAACCAGATGGCTTAATTGAATAATCAATGGTGCTCTAAAGAGATGACATTCAGTGACTCAAAGTGAGAATAAAGGGATGGTTCCCGTGGTGGCTGAACCCCTGCAAAGTTCAAATATTTCCAACAGCCAATTGTATTGCAAATTCAAACTAATTGCTCTTTTCCATTGACACATTAAACAAACTATTGTGAAAAGAACTTCTGGTATTTTCACATTGGCTGATGCAGCTTAAATTCAATGTTTCTATTTTTGTCTGAAAATGAGAGCTTGTGATATTATCTGATGATTTGTGATTTTCTTTCATTGTTTTATTATGTGAAATAAATGGTTGAGTTTTAAAATATCTATAAAAACAGGAACTAGCAAAATGACTGAGTACTTAAGAGTCTTGCTGTTCTTTGAGAAGACAGGAGTTTGGTTCCTTGCTTCCATGTGGGGTTTCTTAAAACTTATTAACTCACCAGGCATGGTGGTACATGCCTTTAATCCCAACACTTGGGAGGCAGAGGCAGGTAGCTCTCTGTGAGTTCAAGGCCAGCCTGGTCTACATAGCAAGTTCCAGGCCAGCTGGGGCTACAGGGAGACCCTGTCTCAAAAATATCAAAAAACAAAACAAAACAAAAAAAAAACAAAAAATAAACTTCCAGCATAACCTTGAGGTTTAACTCAAGCTTCTTGAGATATAATATCCTGGTCTAGTTTTCATAGATCCATGCACACACACACACATACACACACACACACACACACACACACATATACATCATAAAAATTAAAATAAATCTTATTTACATTGCTGAAGGGGCAGTTTCTTCCCAGTGAGTCAGTCACTTTTGTATCCATTCTGCAAAGCCAATTGAACAAAACTTGATACTCAGTCTTACGTGCTTCCAGTAATGTTTATAGCCATTACAGCGAAAGTATGAAGTGTCAGTAGGGAATTCCTTTTAAGACCTACTTTTTTTTCCCCATTTATCTAAGATAACATGTAAAAGAAGAAAAAGTTGTGATATGTTGCTTCATTAAAAATGTTACAGTAACAAACTATCACTTAAGTTCATTGCAATATTTTCTTATTATCTTGACTATCTCTTGAGACTCCTTCTTCCTTACAATTAATATAAGGGAGTTCATGACAATTTCTGGGCACATTACTCCCAACAGATCAAAGATCAGTCTACGAACTTTAAAGATATAAATATTTTACTTTTAAAGAATATAAAAGTTATCTATAAAGCTTTCCTATCATCTAGATTCTAATTAAAATGATAAAAACTGCTTTGCTGGATTTCTTAAAGGCACTCCATTTGAGCATTGCCACTGGCTCACAATCACCAGAGTCAGATTCCCATGGGGTCAGCTCAGCTGTCTCTGTTTTATGGCAGTGCTGGGGATGCTTTTGTGGAGTGCCATGTTTATCTTATTTTAGGATGACCAAAGAGATGAGTGCATTTTTACCTCTTAGCCACTGTTTTCAATATTTATTCCAGTTATAGATAATATTGAGAATATCATTTATTTTTCAAATTTTAACAAACCTGTGTGAAATATACCATATAAAGGTTCTATATAAAGGCAGAGTAAGGGCAGGCATGAATAAAAAGTCCCTATAAGAGTAGGCAATAGGGTGGCTGGAGAGATGCCTCAACAGTTAAAAAGCGCTTGCTGCTCTTTCAGAGGACCTGAGTTGGGTTCCCAGCACCCACATGGTAGTTAACAACAAATACTTGAAACTAGAGTTCTGGGGGCTAGAAACCCTTTTCCGGCTCTGTGGGCATAGGTCACACACATGGTATGCAAAAATACATACATTCAGGGAAAACATTTATACATATAAAATAAAAAAATATAGAAGTCTTAAAAAAAGGGTAGCCAGCTGGAAAGCATACTATTTTCCCACGTTCTGGCTAGGATGGGTCCCAGAACTGTAGGCTAAGGAGAATGCATGCCCACCAGCCTTACTGAGATGATGCTTTTACCGAGCACCTAAAGTCTTATCTTTTGCTTTTGATCATTCACATCAGAAAGTTTCTTTCATGTTTTTCTTGTGTTTCAGACTTCTCTGAGGAATTTCAAAGAACAGCTGTAAGGAAGTACACTCCAGTATGAGTGGCATGGATTAGAAGGCAAATGTCTCCTCAGGAGGCTCCTGTGTTGACTGCTCTGTTCCAAGATACTGACGCTGTGTCCTCCGGTGTATAACCTAATCAATGGAGTAATTAATTGATGGATTCATAGTTGGGCCTTATTGGGAGGTGGGGTCTAATTGGAGGAAATAGCTCTCTTGGGCATGAGCTGGCATGATACACTTTGTCCCTGGACTGTTCTTTTTCCTAAGTTTCTGTGATAGGAGGAATTTCAGCCACACCCTCCTGCATCAGTCGTATTCAAACTTGCTACACGGCTAAAGACACAGGGTCAGGAAAGATGCATGGTTTGAAACTGCTGAAACTGGAATCCAGAACAGCAGTCTTCATATGGTTTGCTCAAGTATTTGTCACAGCAGCAAAATGTCTATCATAATACAATACATTTCCAGTAAATTTTATGCATAAATTTCATGTTTTGTTTCACTTACACTTTCAGAATAGCACATTGACATTTCTCCACCTCCTTTGCCACTGTACAATCTCAGTCAGCTTCTGTATTTGGTCTCCTTGCCAAATGAGTGCATTCTTTTTCTCAGCAGAGAAAGGGAACATGTAAATCAGTGTGTCATTCCTTTGCCATTGACTTTCCAAAGGTTAGCCAATCTGGCTTCCATTTCTGATGAGCACCACACCCTCTTGCCAAGTATCTTCAAGTTTCCCCTCTTCTGACAGGATCAGCCTTCCTTCTGTGCATAGCTTGGCTGACTTCTCATCCTCATAGTTCCAAGTGGAATATCATTTCCTCACAAGTCTTTTCTAATTCTGTTATAGTGCTTCATAGTACTCTGAATTTTCTTATTGTAATGTATTTATACTTGCAAGTTTATTTTTCCCAATAGTTTATAGAGCTAGTAATGCTTGACACAGTTTGCATACCTTTCTCAAAGCACAGTAACTACTGTGCAGAGAACATTCAAAATGATATATTATTAATGTTATACCATTTACTTCTAGGCTAAATATTTTATCAATATATTTATACTGTACATTGACTATGATGCAATATAAATTTAACTTCTTATGAATTACAAAAAATTGCAAAGATTTAAGGCTCAAAATTAACAGATGAACACACTGTAAATTAGAATATTTTTATTCTTCATTCCAAAAAATCAAACCTGAATTCAATATATTTCTGCTGTAGGATATGTTTACTAAAATCAAACTATATTCAGCTATGGCTAACCTGTCTTTGAACATATGCTGTAGGCTGTATTCTACCAGAGGAATGGGCAGCAAGCTGTGAGACTAAACTTTTATCATCATCTCTATAAATCAAGATGAAAGCTATAGACTTCCTCCTGTGGACCTCACACTGGCATTAGGAAAACAAAGAGGTGAAATACTTAGAGCAAAAAAAGCAATTTCAAAAACAATTATTTGGCATTAATAGAGCAACACTGAGCAGCTCGGGCTTTGTGTGTGTGTGTGTGTGTGTGTGTGTGTGTGTGTGTGTGTTTCTTTTTTTCTAAAAATGGGTGATTGAGAACTACATAAACACTAGGAAGCATAAAATTGTAGACGCTGACCCAAAACTGCGTAAATATTTTAATATCTCACTGATGCCAACTATAACTTAAAACACATTTCCTGTAAATATTATCGTAAGTTTAGATATATTCAGTTCTCCTTGAACCTATGTAGAGATTCTTTCTAAGTCATTTATGAGGTTATATTTTCCACATTGTTTATGTTGTTTATTTTTATAGTATTAGAAATGTAATCCCTCCAAAAACGAAATGGCATTTGTTTCATATATGGGAATTGAAAAGAAATTAGATGAAATGAATCCTGGGAAAGAATCAAGCTTCATATTAAATACAAAGTATTCAAGTACTGGTATGTAAAGACTATTAAGAATCTCTGCATTCAGGGCTGGAGAGATGGCTCAGTGGTTAAGAACACTGACTGCTCTTGCAGAGTGTCCTAGTTTGTTTCTCCATTGCTGTGACAAAACACTCTGACCACTACCAACTTGGGGAGGAAAGGGTTTATTTGTCTTACATCTCCTAGGTCACAGTTCATCAGATGCCCTCCAGAGAGGAACCTTGAGGCAGGAGCTGGAGTGCAGACCATGGAGGATAGCTGCTTACTGACTTGCTACCCTGGCCCCTGCTCAGCCTGCTTTCTTATGCAACACAGGTCCACCTGCCCAGGGGTGGCACCACCCACAGTGGGCTGGGCCCTCCCACATCACTCAACAATCAAGAAGGTGTCACATGGAGATGGCCACAGGCCCATCCAATGAAGGAAATTCCCCAATTGCGGCTCTCTCAACCCAGGTGTGTCAAGCTGACACTAAAGCTATGCAGAACACAGAGGACCCAAGTTCAATTCCCAGCACCCACATGGTGCCTCCGAACTGTCCTTAACTCCAGTTGCAGGGGAATCCGAAGCTCTCTTCTGACCGCCACGGCATTGCACGACACGGGTGAATTCACATACATGCAGGCAATAACACTCATACACATAAAATAAAAATAATAATAAAAATTAAATATTAAAAAAAGAATCTCTGCATTATTTCTACATCAGGCCATTAAAAATAAAAAAAGGCTTAATATTGTCTATGCACAGTAGATACATAATACACATAGTATTTATTACATTTAATATATAAACATTAAAATGAGAATGCACTTTTCCAATAAGTACACTTTTAAGAAAAAATTATTTTTAGCAGTAGAATGAATGTTTTTTTAATTGAATTGAATAACACATTGATAGAAGGCTGGACTTAATCCAAGTGTAAAATGAAAATTACAGTTATATTCATACTACCAACCTCTGTGCACATTAATCTAATTTAAATGCTGTTTAAACGCAGCTCAATTGCACTTCATCTTAATATTGAGAGAATGGAATGGACTTAATTATGACAGTTCATGGAATTTCTATATTATAACAATGTTTTTAGTTTACCACTTTTTCCTGAAGGTTTTCAGATAAATCCACATATTCTGCCTTCTTTTCTGCCAAATATGGAAAAATAAAATTCTGTTAGAATCCAAGAAACTGGCCTTTAGTTTTGTTTCTCTTTACCTTCTGACCAATTGACTGGTTTTGTAATCTTCCTGGTGAACTCATTAGTTCCTCAGATTCTCCACTTGAGAAGTGACTGGTTATCCTCTGCTCCCCCATGTATGCCTCCCAAACCCAGGCAACACCTACATGTGATTTCTAGTTAACGGATTGATATTCTTCCTTGAGTCAGTTATTGAAAGAGATTCAACTTTGATATCATGAACTTTACTTGAGCCTTTGATGGCATGTTACAAAAATTTCTTAGCAAGCTTTCAACATGGAGAGCATTTGATATTTGACTAATATGTGACTTTAAGAGAAACAAAATTAAATTTTGATTCTTAACAGTAAATAAAGTGAGTCTTTGTATGGAGCATGAAAATAAAATGCTGGAGGTCGGAAAACGAATAAATTGTATTGAGCAATAAATTTGTGTCAAGCGTGGAGCTATTGTTTCTCTTCCAAGTGAGTCTGCCTCACAAAATACAGGGTGTCATGTTGAATTTGAATTCAAATAAACAAGAAAAGCTTTAGTATAGGTATGTCCCATATATTATGTGTATGTGTTGCCTCTCTGAAATTCAAATTTAATTAGGCACTATGCAGTTTTTTATATATTTGATCTATCTCACATCTCATTTTCATGGTTACTGTACAATGGATATTAACCACATGAAAGAGTAAAACTGAGATTCAAGAACTAAGATCACATGTCTTAGATTTCTCAGCCAGCAAATGACCAAGATAGAAATTCAACGTGGACATCTCTCCTCATAATCTCAATCTTGGTCCTAACATGCCCTCTTTTTCAGTGTTTTGTAAATAGAAAGAAAATGGGCTGGTTAGTTTTTGTCAACTTGAGACAAATCAGATTCACTTGAGAGGAGGGAACCTCACTTGAGCAATTTCTCCATCTAATTGGCCTGTGGTCATGCCTGTGAGGCACTTTCTTGATGGCTAATGGAGGTGGCATTCCTGGGAGGTGTACCTGTACTGTATAAGAAAAGTATCTGAGCAAACCAGGGGAAGCAGGCCAGGAAGCAGCATTCCTCCACAGGCTCTGCTTCATTTCCTGCCTCCAGGTTCCTACTTCAGGTTCCTGCTTGGCTGTTCTCAAGGATGGACTGTAACTTTAAGTTGAAATAAACCCTTTCTTCCTTAAGTTGGTTATGGTTAGTGTTTTATCACAGCATCAGAGAAGCAAACTAGAATAAATGTATTCTAGCTTACAGTTCAAGAAGAATATTCTATCATGGCAGGGACAGCACAGCAGCAGCAGGAGAAGGCCAGCTGATCATAAGCCTTGCTCACCCAGGCAGCCCTATCACACTTTCACTATCAAGGACATTAACTAAATCAGTTTGCTGAATTATCTGCAGTGGTGTCTTCCACCAATTTATACATTTCCTAAACATGTCCAAGGGAAAGACTGTATTTAATTTCATTCTCCTTTCCGCCCAGGCAAAATCCTACTGTTCTACAGGAGAAAAGAAAACTCTCATTGATACCTACCCCACAATTGCAAACATAAACACTTACCACTACCACAAGAAGCCCAAAGCACATTCATATAACCAAGAAATGTATTTACAGTCTCCTGTGATCCCTGCTTCTTTGCCACCATTTTTGAGGAAGCCAGTAGGTGTTCCCCAAAAGCAATGCAGCTGGCACTTCATAAAGCCATAGGTGGCTGTCCTTCGTCTGTAGATTCTTTAAGGTGAAAGAAAAACCGAGTCTATTCACAGCTAAGTGATAGAAGTGGCAGCTATTAAAACTACTAGTATTTTCTGTTCTGAAAGAGAGAGAGGAAATTAACACTGGTGGCAAAGGATTGTGCACTGAGGAACTTCCAGCTTCGGGGGCCTTGCCATGCAATGTGCTGCTGCTCCTACACAGTGTGGCAGGAGACAAGCAGAGAATAGTGTTCTATTTTTAATTTTAAACTTTGAAGCAGAAGACCATCAAGAATAATCTGCTCAGTAAACATTTGGTCTTGAGTCTTAGCATTTCTCTCTGCTCAGCAAACACTATCACAAATGTTAAATGTTAGAGAAGAACCAATGACTTGTCTGTTTTACCAAGCAGTTCCTTGGCCAAGAATATCTTTAGATTTTTTATTATTGTTATGATGATGCAGTTTGGGAAAGGGATGATCAACAAAGCTGGAAGGGGGTGAAGGCAGGCACAAAGCATGAACTTTCTAACCATGTAGATACAAGTACAAAGGGCAGTTCTACATCTTACTTGTGTGATTTGGGATGTGTTGCTCAAGAGATATTAATTGCCTTTACATCTGAGCATTCCATGAATTCAAAGATGATAATAGCACTGGCTTACACAATCATTTTTATATTTCTCTAATCCCTTTTTCCCATTCTAGTAGATTTAGTGAATGTTGTGACAGAGGCTATTGTAATTTTAATATAAGAAACTAAGTCATATGTCATTGTAATTTATTAGAATTATGTGAATCATGTAAATGAATTTTCATTTCAAAATAAATGCTGATAAGGAATCCAGTATAAAAGATTTGCTTTCATTGCAAATATGTACATCAAATGGCTTTTAGGCAATAGCTTTTCTAGATTTGGTAATCTGTATTCCCAACAACAAAGTCTTTTACCAATTCACTGACTCTGGTTTAACTCATCTATTTCTATAATTATATTATACCCCACAAATTAAGTGTTTAATATAAGCACATAAAGTTATGAAGAGATCATAGGGATATGGTAGTGGAGCATAGTAAGAGAGAGAGAAATCTTGTCAAGCAATAGTTCCTTGATGCTGTACATTGGACAACATATTTTATCCCATTACATTTTATTTGTGTCACTTCCGCTCTTCTCTTAGTATGAACAGACAAGGCTAACATTGTTTCTGGTGAAGGCCTGACAGCTATTCTGCAGATTTGTTTGGTGTTATGTATGAGCTGCACTCATGCAGCCCTGAATGTTGAAGGATGACTTGGCTGAAAAGAACAAGCAACATGCCCTGTGGAGAAAAGACAGGGATTCCGAAGACAGTAGTTTGGAGCCAGTACTTGTACATGTATGTACTGCTAACGTTTGTGAAAATTCCCACATTAGAACATGCCTATCTAAAAGCAAAATGACCTTTCCCTTCTATACCAAAGCCAGAAGTGTAGCAACATAAGCTAATTTTGTAGTCTATGTGTTTGGATGTCAGTCTTTGCTACATTGGTATATGAAGGTGATATATAATATGAAGGTTATATATGTTATTATTGTTGAATAACTGCTCTACAAAATGCACCTTGTTTTTTTAAGTATCCTCCTACAAGAAGTCAGAGTAACTGATAACCTAATTTAGCATCCAAGCCTTCCACTGAAAATTGCAAGCTTTCAGTATACTTCAGAGGTCTAAAAGAGTGAGTCAGGAAAGATTCTCCCAGGACAAGTGTCTGTTAGAATGAGAAATTTCTGGGACTTCCTATTCCACCATTGTTACCAAATCTTTGGTTTATTCTATGTATTTCACAACATATATTCTTATTTAGAAAAAAAGTTTATTTTCAGTTTATATAAAGTCTACTTATTTTACCTAGGATTCTACAACGTAAAGTTATTACTTGGCATTTTATGAAAACTTAGGATTGAGAATTCTACCATGTAGGAAGCTGATGGTACTTTAGGCTAGTTCCAGTATTTTGAATTAAAGTTATATCTTTTATATGGTTGCTTGGGAGATTGTGCAAAAATTGGGAACGAATACATAAGGAAAGTTCTGGGTCAGGAAAAAAACATTCTTTTCATTTGTATCAGACACTGCTGACTAAATTTATCTTTATCTACTCATCCCTCCAATTAGATAGATGATTGATAGATAGATAGATGATTTATGAATAGATGATAGATGATGATAGATAGATGATAGATAGATGATAGGGAGACAGAGAGACAGATAGAGATATGAATTGAACTAATAATACCATTTTTCCTAAGATGTTGATGTGTTGGGTCCATGTAAGAAGTGAAAATGATCCCGTCCATGTTGTCCTCTTAACCCGCTCTCATTAGAATTGATTCCTGACCAGCTGAAACTAATCAATAAGTACTTAACTCTCTTGTTCTTGGTTTTTAGGTTAAAGAGAATGGATTTTTGTGTGTTAATGATATAGTCGGCTAATTATAAGGCATTCCAAATTTTTATTGTATGTCAATTAAAATAAAATAAAAATAGGGTTAAGGATATAGCCCAGTGGTAGAATGCTTGCCCTGCAGGTTTAAGACCTGGGTTCAATTCCCAACAACACAAAATAAATAGAAAAGTAAATAAATAAATAAATAACCAGAAAGAAAATAAAAGTAAACTTACAGATGTTAATTTACTAATTTAAACAAGTAAAATTATGCGATAAGGTAACAATAGAACAGACTGTACAGTGATTAGAGAAGAGAATATTCATACAAGATTTCTCTGCATTTTGGTTGCATGTTTTTTTGTAAATACAAAAGTGATTTAAAAATGAATTCGACTAATTAAAAACATGATTACTGTGCAGCTACCATGATCAAAGTATATTTATACACATGATTAAAATATCACAACGAAACCATTATTGTATACAATTAATATATATTAATACAAAATTTGAACAAAATAAAACTAGAACATAAATTATAAAAACAAGACTTATTTCCATCATACTGGAATCAAGACATGAATGTTAAATATAAAAAGCCTGTCAAGGGGGCTGAGAAAGAGGACTCAGTGGTTAAGAGCACTGGCTGCTCTTGCAGAAAACCCAAGTTCATATCCCAACACCTTAACCTTAACTCCAGTTCCAGGCGACGAGACACCCACTTCTATTTTTTTAAATGTAATTTAATTTTATTTATTATTTTTGTTTTATGTGTATGAGTGTTATGCCTGCATGTAGGTAAGTGCATTTGTGTTATGCAATGCCCATGGAGGACAGAAGAGGCTGTCAGATGCCCTGGAATTGGAGTTACAGGCAATTGTTAGCTGCCATGTCGGGGCTGGGGTTCAAAACCGGGCCTTCAGCAATAACAGTCAGTGTTCTTAACCACTGAACCATCTCTCCAGCCCCAAGATAACCTCTTCTGATCTCCACAGGCATTGCACAACATGGGTGCACTTATATACATGCAGGCAGTATACTCACACACATAAACTAAATATTGATTAATTAATTTCAAAAACCTGTCAAATATTTTGAACTATTAGTTGCTCTAGGAAACAACATGGGAGAAGATGTTTTGGGAAAATGGGATCTCAAGATGAGTGACTTCTACCTGCAGAACTAAGCCATTAGATACTTGTTGGTATTCTCTGAGAGTAATAGAGCAGATACTTGGATAAGGAGGGTCCAGGAAACCAAGGCCTAGGGAGGTGATGGAAAATGATTCAGACTTGCAGTACATTTGAGTAGAGCTAGACTCACAGCTGTGGCTGAGTGATTCCAAAGCCCACGCTCATAAATACTATGCTGAGTGGAAAACTATAACACAGTAACAAATGGAGTAGGCAGGGACATATAAAAGAGATCAACACCAGCATCTAGCCAAAAAAAGGTATAGATGCAGGGAAGATCAGGGGTTCCAAATGAAAAACTGAACAACGTAAGAGACCAGAGACACAATTTAACGATAAAGCAGCTGGAGGCTTCCAATCATTAGCAATTCATACCTCAGAAACATGGGTTTTCTATGTCACGAACAATATAACCGTCTTCCTGCGACCTTCATCCTAGCCCGACTTCTGAATAAGAGGCAAGTAACGAGACTTCATGAAACAGGACTGAAGGAATGAATTTTTCACTTGCTAGCTTGAAAATAAAAAAGTCATGAAAAAGGAGTTGTGGGCAAAGTTCTACAATTACCCTTTACATGTAAACATAATTGCATATTTTCGCATATAGTGAGACCGTTTGATATTGTGGTATCTCTCTAAAGCTGAGAAAAGAAACTAAAAACAAAAAGTTGTGAGTTGTTGAGGTTTAATTTTCTAACAATCCACTAATGTCAAAATTAAACTTCAGAAATCCTATTAAACTTTTTGTGCTTAATGCTTTTGAAGGGTAACCATCCTTTTAATTTTTAAAATTATGAATTTGTGTACTGTAATTTTAAAAAACCCACTGGTACACAGATGTTTAAAAATCAGTCCGTTATTTTATAACATAAAAGAAGGGTTACCTTCATTAGGTTAGGTGGAAAAATTCTCAGTAACCATAACGATGGATCATTTTTTCTCAGAGACAGAAAAATATATTTTTAAAGTGGCTGCTGTAATTTTACAGAAAAATAAGCGATCTTTTAAAATGATAATTCTAGCTTATTACCATTTGAACAGCCTTTGTAACAGCCAAAGTAAAGCATATCTTCATCTTTTATTTCATAAATCCGCAGTTGCCAACAACATATCCATACGTTTAGATGGTATACAATTTCATAAATTTTAATTTGTACTGAATAATGACGATTTAAGTCTTCAGGATAAAATATTGCCAGAAACTAAAAATGGGTTGTTCCTTGTCTTTTAAAACTGTTCCTCAAATTGTCATCTCCATGTTTTGTTTACTGAAATGGAAAGTCAATTTGAGAATAAATGTTAGAGAATACTGTTGGATATGAGAAAAACATAAGAAATTTGTTGAATCCTGTTCTACTCAGAGGTAGAAATCTATAAAATGGCACAATTCCAGCAAAGGAAATTAAAGGGCATGTAGTTGAGTATCATAAAAAAAAGGCATAAAACCTGTGATGCAAGAAAAAATAGGACCAAGGTGATATATAAAAATGAAAAACAGCCACAGACGTTAGTAAAACAGATGAACTCTGAATCATCAGCTATAATTAATGCTATAATAAATGAACCCTGGAGAAATACAGAGCAGGACAAAGCACCGGGGGAAAAGATGCAGGGCTAGTTTGCATATTAGCTCACAAGTCAAATAGTTGATTTTTATCTGAATTGTTCTGTCCTTATGAAACTTAGAAAGAAAATGGGACTCTTAAACATTTTTGCAGTGAGTTCCCATTGGAAACAGAATCCTACAATCTCCTGGGAACCTGCTCATATGATTCTATGGCAATGGTATCAATATACGCATGTCCCATGTTCTAATTTTTTTTAAAAAGGGCATTCTTGTGGTCAACAAGGAAGCTATGACCATCTTAGATAACTGCATTTGAATGGAGAGTATGTTTTAGATTTGTGATGTAAAGATGACCTGTTGACCTAAAAAAGAACTTCAGCAGATCATTCCTTGATTCTTTGTTGTACCTTTAGTGAATTAGGAATTCCCAAGGGATGAAAGAAATATAGATCAAAACCTGTTTTTAGGTCATGCTGTTCCAATTGCCCTCAAGTGATGAAAGCCATGCATTCCTGTTTTTCCAGTCTCTGGACACTTTGGGGTCTTACATTTTCCTCTGTCTATCAATTTTAAGTCATCATAAATGTACACAAATATCCATAATACAAATATATTTTAGTTTGGGCTGCACGGCTGGTATAGACTGTAGCCAATCCCTGTCTTATGCCTTAAATTAAAAAAAAATCTTAATTTTTTTCAGTTTCAATAGCTTATGTTCTTTACATGATATATATAAGACAAACTCAAAAAAATATTTAAGGCTAATTAAACAGTATAGCCAAAGGCCACAGGTCCACTGAAAAGGCTAAAGTAAACACAGCTGATGATATGAATCGTCATGAGTGTAAGCATCTACCAGAGCTTTAATACAGTGGCAATGGAAGAATGGATGGATACAATAATCATGCCAGAAAACTGTTTGCAGCATCTAATGAAGAGGCACTTATACACATACTGTGATCAACATTTCTGTTATAAGGCATAAGCCGTAAAGCCATGCTAACATGCAACCAAGACATGGGCATAAAATGTTTATGGTTTCACTGATTTTAAGAACCCAAACCATGAAATACTCAAATGTTAATTCAAATCCAGTGGATTAAAGAATTAATGATAAATTTGTACATGGGAAGATTATGTATAAAGCAATTACATGAATAAACTATAGCTACAGCTGTTACAAATTTCATAAAATTGTAAACATATCCTGAATAAAACAAAATGCAATTGAAATAAAAAGAAAATAAATTTCAAAAGCAGACAAAACTAGTCTATGATATCAGAAGACAGATTGGCTCTATTTCCCTCGAGGAAGAAGAGGATGGGGGTTGATATATGTGTTTGTTGGGTTTCATTTGTCTAGAGGTAGAGACTACATGATTTACTACTGTGTGAAAGTTCCCCAAAATGTCATGCAAAGAATTTATTATTCATCTATCTATTTATCTATCGTCTATCTATCATCTATCTATCTATCATCTATCTATCATCTATCTATTATCTATCTACCTATCTATCATCTATCAATCTATCATCTATCTATCTATATATCATCTCTTTCCCTCTGTATCTAACATCTATGTCTGTAATTCTATCATCTATCTATCTATCTATCTATCTATTTATCTATCTATCTATCTATCATCTGTCTGTCTATCATCTATCTATCTATCTATCTATCTATCTATCGTCTATCTATATATCATCTCTTTCCCTCTGTATCTAACATCTATGTCTATAATTCTATCATCTGTCTATCATCTATCTATCTATCTATCTATCTATCATCTATCTATCTCACTATCATCTATCTATCTATCATCTATCATCTATCTATCATCTATCTATCTCTCTATCATCTATCTATCTATCTCTATCATCTATCTATGTACCTTCTATCATTAATATCACCCATCTGTAGTAGCTGGATTTTAAGTGTCACTCAGAGATGGCATTGAAAGGTTGGGCTTCAGCTACTGGGGCTATATGAATGTAATAAAAATCTTTAGGAGACCAAGTCTTACTAGAGGAATTAAGTCACTGGAGGCATATCTTTGATAGAGATAATGGAACTGGACCCCACTTTCCTCCCTCTCTGCTAAAAGTTGAATAGCTTTGTTCTATCATGTCCTTCCACTCTGATGTTGTATTCTATTACAGGCCCACAAATAACAAAGTGAAGTGATCATGTACTGAAACAGAAACCTGAGAAACCATCAGTATTTCTCATAACTGTGGAAACTATGTCTACTTATCTATTAATCATTCAATTGTCTATCTCTCCCTTCATATTTCTTTTCTTTTTCTTTTTTTTTTTTTTTTTTGAGACATGATCTCACTGTGTAGCCCCAGCTGTCTGGAACTCACTTTGTAGATCATCGTAGACAATCCCAGACTGACCTTGATCCTCTTCCCTCTGCCTCCAGAATCCCAAGGTTAAAGGCATGCATCTCTATGTCTCACCCCGTGCCCCCCACCATCTTTTTATACACAGGGTTGCTACCTAATTCTTTTGAAAAAGAGTGAATTAAACTGTGAAGATAACAGTAGATATGAATGATAAAGAGAATGATAGTGGTAATGGTGATAATGGAAATATAGAAGGAGGAAATCGTGCACAAGAATGAACCTACAAATGGTAGTTCAGACCCTAAAACTGACTCTAGGTTGATGTGACTTTAAACATATCTTGCCCAAATTACCAGTTGTATAATATTAACCTCTAGAAATAATGTGTAGAATCTTCCTGGCTATGTTCTGTGCAAATTTCCTCTGCCCCATGCTCCCACCATGATGTGCTACCACATCCCCCAAGCCACCCAGTCATTGAATTTGAGCTGAAATTCCAAGTAAATTCAAAGACTCTGAGCTGAAATAACTTTTGATTTTATAAGATCATTAGCTCATATATTTCGTTATGGAACCCAAAGCTGAGTAACAAACTTACACAACACTATTAGGATGGTTAGTAAGTTGTGGAAGCGTCTAAGTCCCTCAGCAGTGCTTTGATGAAATGGTTACTCTTTGGTATCATTCTCATCCCTGCTGTAGTCTTGCCACAGTGATTCCTTCAGTAGCACCTTCTCTAAGGCAAAGGAGATGATAGCTGTAGATTACAGAGTATATTTCAGTTTGGGGGAATAATAGCTAATAACTAAGTAATGTGGAGCTTCAAGTACCCAAATAATGTGATAATCAGAATTTAAAATTAGCTCTGAAATATATAAGGCAGGGTTGGAGAGAAGCTCAGGAATTAAGAGCACTGACTACTCTTCCAGAAGAACTGGGTTCTATTCCCAGCACCCACACGATGGCTAGCAACCATCCTAAACTCCAGTTGCAGGGGATCAGGTGCCTTTTATCTACACTGGCATTGTGCACATTTGGTGCACTTACATGAAAGTAGACAAAACATTCATGCACATAAAGTAAAATTTAATAAAAATGTTTAAAGTAAAATATACTTTGCTATGGTTTTAAACTTTTATAAAAATTGCAAATGCTGGGCAATGGCCCTTCTAGAGAAATTGAGGCTCCATTATGCCTTCTCATATCAAAACTTGATTTGTGCATTTAAGTGCAATAAATATGAAACAGGGGCCTTTATAGGCATTTAGCAATATTTTTTAATTGAAAACTATTTTGTTAACATTGATTTCTTTAAGAAGTAACATGATTACATAGAAAGACTTCGTATAGGTTGGAGAATTTGGGGAGCGAATGGCATGTTCACATTATAGGAACAGTGACAAATGTCACACTCTTGTTAAAGCTTGGTAGTAGAGACTTGTCAGTAAACAATATTCAAAAATTATAGCAGACATACAGGATTTCTAATTTATATTCTGATATATAATTATGTATTTTTAGTTTGAGAATTACATCAATTTACTTATTATAGTACTTTCTATTTCTTTTTTCCTTTAACTTCCCAGATGATGATTTTTATCTCAATTTCAACTTTTGCATAGGTGAAGGCACACTGGGGCTGTAGAAGAGTAATAGAAAAGTAATGGGAAATCTCTTGATGCCTGGTAATGGGAGAGGTCCAACATCAAGACCTAGATACCCAGGACCACCTATGGAGTGAACACCACAGCTTGTCGTCAGGGGAGGTGGCAGGTCTGTTCCAGAGAATCATTCCTCCCAAGACCAAATCCACAAATAACAGAGGCCTCCGGATCCCCAGGATAAGAAGCAAAGCCTCTGCCATGCACAACCTAGAAAATTGGGGGAGGGGTCTGTAGGGAATATAGTCACTCAGAGACTGAAACTGCTGCTCAACCTTAGGAAGTCCTCCACGCTCTGCTCTGCTCCACCATCAGCCTACCACCAGAAGGATGTGGAATCAGGGATGGCGGTAGGGATGTGAAGCTTCAGGCTAATGTGAGAGACCACAGCCCCAGTTCACAAGAGGGGACTACTGCTCTAGGATCAATCAGAGGATAACTCCAGCTCACAGGAAGGACCACAACTACAGCTTAAAGAGCAGACTTTGGCTCCAGGTGCGGGGAAAGAACCAGAACTCTGGGAACGCAAGAGGGGACCATGACTCCAGGTTCATAGGAAGCGGCCACAGCTCCAGCTCACAGAACCTGACCCTGCCCCTTCAAGCTGGGGACTAATTCGGCGGGATCTGACTACAGTTCCAGTTTCATTGGAAGCAATGACAGTTACAGGCTTATAGGGGTGGACCACAGCTCTACTTCACCTGAGGCAGGCTCAACTCCAGCTCATAAGACAGAAAGACAGCTCCAGGCTTATGGGAGACAACCATAGCTCCAGGTTCACAGAACAGGAACACAGCTCCAGGATCAAGGGGAAATAAGTCAGTCCAGCTTTATGTTAACAAATACATTAGTTCCTGTTATTTTTCTGTCTCTGTTGCTTTCTCTACGTGATTATATTTTTGATTAGAATAGAGCATTTTGGATTCTGTGCAGCAAACAAGGGCAGCAGTTCATTTCCAGCTTGAGAGACATTTGAGAATACTATTCTTGCTTTTGCTAAAAGAAATAGATGGATCCTGTGTTTTGCTGTTTTACTTTTACAAGATTCTGCAAGGCCAGCCTGGTCTACATAGTGAGTTCCAGGATACAGTGAGACCTTGTCTCAAAAAAAAAAAAAAACAAAAAACAAAAAACATAGTGACAGGAGGGACAAAGATCTACTTGACTTGTGAAAACCTGGGAGGAAGCAGCTCTGTGCTGTGCACTGGTTATCAATGACTGGAGACACTCGCCACCTATCATAATGGCCAAGATCAGCATTGAAGTAACTTCAAAGCACTCACCTAGAGAGGCTTCAGTAGGAAATAGCCAGGCTGCAGTGCATTCATTCCAGTGGCAGTGCCTATCACAAGGGACCCTTCCCAGCAGACACCATAGCACACTGCTTGCCAACACTAGAGTGTCACTAGTTTGAAGATGCAATCAAAAAACATGTTTCAGTTCACTGCATTGCTTCCTCATTGGCAAAAGAATATTATTCATTGCTTATAATTTTTAAAGTATTTTGTTAAATTTCCCTCTATCATGGACCCCATTCCTGTGAAGGCAGAAAGCACAAGATGAATTCTAAATTAACCTTTATTATGTCTGGACACTGGGGTTTGTATTTTGCATAAATGGCCAACATTGACATATACTCTTTATGAATAAAGAATAAATTCTAAATTCTGTTACACTTACCTTCCATTATAGTGCAATATATTACAACACAAAACAAAACTCCAAGAAAATGTCATGCTTTTTTGAAATATGCACCCCAAAATAAAATGACCCTTCCAGACTTCAGATGGCATTTTAAGGAAATATTTGTTTTGTTTTATGAGTCAGCTTTCTGGATTAATGTGAAACTTTAGTCTCAAAAATGTTATATTCTTAAACAGGATTCGCAGAAAGTGGAACTTAATATCGACTGAAGCCTAAACAAAGAATTTTCCCCTAGTGCTGTCCTTTACATTAATGTTATTATTTATGCTGACAGAGCTTGGGATGCACTACTCCACAGTACACAGTCTTGGCATTTGAGAAAACAGCAGAAGCAAGAAACCAGTCTCTCGTCCTCTGTCCCTTAGTTTTCTAGCCTGTTCCAGAAGTGGGTCCTAAGATCCCTCATTCAGGAGGTTGTCCCCACTTACCCAGAGGGATGGAACATTGTTGCCTTTGAAGACTCAGGTATGCAAAGAATGGGAACAAGTACGCTTGACTAATGGCTCCCTGTGCATCACTGTTAGATGATTTCAAACATACATCTTCATGACTATCAATTTCTTCATCAAATCTGCAATAAAAATATGCACACTTACCACTTCCTGTTTTCTCAATTCTTTATGGAGTGTTCCTTGTTCTATTAAAATCATATGAAATAAACTTGCATACATGTATATGACAGTGACCTAAGTCTTGAACTTAGTAACATATGAAGATGTTTTTACTTCCCTATAAAGATATTTGTCAGATTCTTTATGTCTTAGGACAATAAAAATTAAGACATAAATTCAAGACTGATGAATTTCAATCACTCTATCCAATGTTTAAATACTCACAGTTTTAGATTTGAATTGTGGTTATCATTCTCTATTGCAATATCCCCAAGTGTCAGGACAGGCTAAAACACTCTCTAGTCAGTAAATTAAATGTACAGTTTAAAAGCATCCTTTATTTTGTTTGAAATGTCTATAGTTTCCGTAACAGTAGTTAGCAGTAAGTTATTGGAGCAGTATGTCCTGGGTTGATATCAGATGACTTCCTCTAAGGCTTTTCAACTTACCTTGCTTAGACAGAACCGCTTGTATAACCCGGAGCTAGCAATTTTAGTTAGGCTGACTGGCTAGTTCCTGGTCTGCTACACTCAGCTATCACATAGGTGCTAGGTTACATACTCAGTTCCTCATGCTTTACCCACTGAGCAATTTCCCCTGACCTGTGATTATTTTTTGTTACCTGAAAGGTAAATTGCTCTTCTAGAAAAATTGCTTTATGTTTTTCCTAACAATAAATTATTTTATATAGTGTTTTGAGGGATTATTTCTGAGACAGGTCCCCTATAATCCTAGCTGTCCTGGTATTCATTATGTAGACAAGGCTGGCTTTTATCTCATAGAGATCATCCCTATGCCTCTCAAATCCTGGGATTAAAGGCTTGTGCCACTATACCTAAATTTTTACATATTTTTTAAAAAATATTCCTCAAATTTAGCATAAAGTGGCTGAAATTCATGAGTGTATTTTTATAATACAAACTCTTCGAAAATAGAAAACCCAAAACTAGCAAGAGAAGAAATGAGCTACTTTAAAAACTATTTATTTAAAAATTATAATTAGAACCAAAATTTTCCCAGGAAGAATGAAAGCCTAGTAGGTGACTTTGAATATACAATTAACAAACATCTGCAATTATGCTCAGCTCTTCAGAAGGTAGAGAATTTATCATTGTCCAGCTTCTTATGAACATAATTAATGGGGCTGAAGAGGTGACTCAGGGTTAAGAGTACTGTCTGCTCTTGCAGAAGAACAGAGTTCGATTCCCAGCATCTATACGGATGCTAAAAATCATACTTAACTTCAGTTCCAGGGAATCCTATGTCCTCTTTTGACCTCTATAGACATTGAACACCATGGGTGCACTTACATGCATGCAGACAATGTACTCATTCACATAAAATAGAAATAATGAATAACAACATTTTATAAAAGGAAAGGAACATAACTCAGGCACTAAATTTTAAAAGAACACTAGCAGGAAAAGAAAATTGAGCTGGGGCTATAGTTCAGTGGTACAATACCTGTCTGTGTGCATGAGCATGAGGCCTAGGGCTTAGTCATCAGCACTGCAGAAAGATGGAGACAGAGAAAGAGGAGAGAGAGAGAGAGAGACAGAGAGAGAGAGAGAGAGGAGAGACAGAGATCCATTAGTCATGTGTATACAAAATCCACTGAAAACATCATTCACTAAACCCTTCAATATATTAAAAGTGGGCAAGGTCTAGAGATAGAGGTTAGGTTCCACATTAGAAAGCTCAACTAACGTTAAAACCACAAAATTAACAGAATAAAAGTGAACTCATCTAAGAAGATGCAGAAAAAATGAATTTCACATAGTACAAATTCGTTCATGATGACAACTGTCAACAACTTGCAATTGAAAGTAAATTCCTTAGTTAAATGAAGGGTATTAGGAAATTCTAATTAATACCATCTACCATAATGTGGAGAATGAATAAATGAAATTATATTTCCACTCTGTGTAAAAATTTCTAGTTGAATCCATTTACCTGAAAATTACATGATTTCATTTTTCTAAACCTGTGACTAGAACTCCATTGTATAAAATGTTCCACTCTGTTTCCATAATCCACTCCTCAGTTGAGGAACATTTTTGGTTGTTTACATTTCTTAGCTACTGTGAAAAGAGGAGCAACAAAAGTGCATGTCTCTTTGCAGTGGGATGAGTCCTTTGGGTATATGCCAAGGAGTGGTATTACAGGATCATATGAGATATATATATATATA
>NW_008339517.1:2618830-2621215 GCF_000622305.1 Nannospalax galili
TATATATATATATATAATTTTCTACAGTGGTTGCACCGGTTTGCAATCCAACAACAGATCCTGTACTCTGCAGCCTCACCAAGATGTGGTATTCTTTGTTCTCTTGATGTCAGCCATTCTGACTGAGGTAAGACTAAATTGATTTTCAGGCCCCTAAATGACTAAGGAAGTGGAACATTTTTAAAGGTCTTTCTTGGCCGTTTTTATTTCTTCTTTTGAGAATTTTGTTCAGATCCATACCCCATTTTTAAATTTGGTCATTTGTTTTCTTAATTATTTGCCTTTTGTCTTCTTTGAATATTTTGGATATTAGTTCTCTGTCAGATATGTAGCCAGTGAAGATTTTCTCCCACTAGGCACGTTTCTTCTTCACTCAATTAACTGTTTTCTTTGTGGAAGAGAAGGCTTTTGGTTTAATGTGCTCATACTTGTCAATTGATTTTCAATCTTGAACTGATGTCCAATTTAGAAAGTTGTTTCCTGTATCTAAACCTTGTAGAGTACTGCCTATTTTTTTCTAACAGTTTCAGCATTTTAGGCTTCACATTGAGATCTTTGATCTATTTGGAGTTGACTTTGTACAGGATGATAGCTAAGGGTCTAATTTCATTCTTCTGCATGTGGAGATACAGTTTTCCCAGCACCATTTATTGAAAATACTCTTTCCTCCAGTCTATGTTCTTGGCAACTTTGTCAAATATCAGGTGGCTGAAATTGTTTCCACTCATGTTTGGATCTTCTATTTTGTTCCAGCAATCAGCAAACCTGCATCTATGGCAACACTGCTGTTTTTATGACTAGAGATATGAAATATAGTTTAGATATGCTGTGGCAATTTCCCCTGAATTGCTCTTTGTACTCAGAATTGCTTTGGCTATCTGATTTCTTTTGTGATTCCGTATGAATTTTTTGGATCTTTTAAAATTCTGTGATGACTATCGGGGATTTTTGTTGGGATCTCACTTGAACTATAAATTGATTTTTGGAAGGATGGTCATTTTCAGGATTTTAATTCTACTAATCCATGAGCATAGGAAGTCTTTTCCTATGTCTTCCTCATTCTCTTTCTTTGAAAACTTAAAACAGGGATAAAACAGATGGAACTCCAGTGAGGGGGAGAGTAGGACACGGGTGTTATACGGGGGGAAATGGGAAAATGGGGGGTACTTTAACTGAAAAGTGAGTACGGAGGCTTATAGAGGGGAAGAGCAAGGTTAAAAACCCAAAGGGAATTGTATCAGTTTAAGATCCTACTGAATAACACAAAACAATACTATCATCTATCCATCTATCATCTAGCTCTATCATCTATCTCTATCTATCTACCATCAATCATCTATCTATCATCTATCTATGAATCAGTGCAAGTGTATATCTGAAAGCTATACAACAAGAAACACAGTATCAGACAGAGAAGCCTCCCTTTGAGTTATGGGTCAGGGTAATCCAGGAGCCTCCCAAGATAACTACTGCCAGGCTACTGCCACAATCCTTGATTTCCTAACAGAACTTCAAAGTAAGAGCCTATTGCTGAAATGGCATAATTCAAACAGAACTTGAAGCAATGGCCCTGGAAGTTACCTGATAGTCTTCTCCCTGAAGACTAGCTCTCACAATATCAAGGGGTACTATGTAAGATGTTAAGGGAGAAAACTAATAAATGGTCCTGGCCAACTATAAAACTTAATAACCACAACAATGACTGGAACAGCAAATTACTGCTATTGGTATTGTAGTGGAAATTTTACGCTGGGGGTACTCAACAATTATCCATTTGTACTTAAAGCCCTCTTAGTGGGAGGGAACTTATGTGGTACTATACACGTAGCCAAATATGCATGGCTGGACAGATCATAAATCCTAGAAAAAAAAAACTATGTCACATCCCTAGACAAATATATTTTCTTAGTGTATGTTAAGTATGTATCCTTACTTTTATACACAGTTATACTTCTCATCACTCATCAAACAAGCTTCTTTTTGCAACAGATGGGGACAGTTACAGAGTTCCACAACTGGTCAAACACAGCAAATTTGTATCTTTAAGTTGCCTAGCCCTAAGAGACACCTCTGCAATGCAACCTCTATACCTAAGGCTCAGAGAACATAGTAGATGATGATGTAGAGAAAATATTAACTCATCTCTCAGCTTTCACTAGTGAAGCTTCTCTGTGCAACAGATTGTGATTAACACAGAAAGCCACACCTGGTCAAAATGTAGAGCATGAGATACTGTAGAGAGTATGTCCCTGGATAGGATTCCTATATTAAACTTCTGCCATCCAGGGCTCAGGGACCATTGCAAAGATGAGGCAGAAAAAAATCTGCAAGGATCCAGGAATGGTGAATGACTACAAAAAAAAAAAAAAAAAAAAAAACAAAAAC
>NW_008339517.1:2621228-2634144 GCF_000622305.1 Nannospalax galili
CCCAGAGTTTTCCAGGCTTCTGGGAACTTGTTCTTATGAACTTACAGCAATGGTGACAATATGGACAAGTCCCACGCAAACTCAAACCAGAAAAAAAAACCAGCATAGAACTGGAGAAATAAATGAGAAGCTCAAATCTTAGTTGACTATTGACAACTGACTGCTGCTTGTTGAGGGAGAATTGGTCTTCTTTAATGGAAGGAAGCTAGGTTGACCAGGCTCAAATGGATGCATTCACTCTGAGAAACATTTGAGGACACCAACTTGACTCATTAATCCTTAACATATTATGGCAGAATGCATGAAATCTGCAGGGGGGCTATGGAGGTGCAGAGAGGGGAGGGGATTTAAATAGGGTTAAGATATATTCTATGAAATGTACAAAAATATCCATTAAAAAATTTAACAAAGAAATTACCTTTCCAGAAGAGTAGAAAATACAATATTAAAAATATTTTTCTGTTGTCATTTGAATTTTATGTATAACATTATAAAAGTTTTATTTACCAACACAAGAAATATATTTTATGTGAGAAATTAAGGGAAAAAGTACTTGAAATGCATTCCATTAGCCATATTTCATATGAAAAATAAAAATTTGAGAATTATTGGAATATTATAGACTGTGCTGGACAGCTTTAGTGTCAACTTGACACCCATTAGTAGAGGGAGACTCAATTGGAGAATTGCCTCCATTGGACATGTGGCCATGTCCATGAAGTACCTTCTTGATTGTTGAGTGATGTGGGAGGGACCAGCCCACTGTAGGTGGTGGTACCCCTGGGCAGGTGGGCCTGTGTTGTATATGAAAGCAGGCTAAGCAAGGGGCCAGAGGAGCAAACCAGTAAGAGTATTCCTCCATTGCCTGTGCTCCATCTCCTGCCTCCAGGTTCCTGTCCTGAGTTCCTACCTTGGGCTCCCTGATGAACTGTGACATGGGAGATGTAAGCTAAATAAACCCTTTCCTCCCCAAGTTGGTATTGGTCAGAGTATTTTGTCACAGCAATGAAGAAACAAACTAGGACATCCTTCCCCAGAGGGACCTGTGGCCTTTTACTAGAGTAACTGTACATTGGGAAAAAGGAAATAATCAGACTTTCCACAGCCCATTGAATACTGGTTCTGAGTTGACACTGATTCCAGGAGACCCTAAAAAGCACTGTGGCCCTCCAGTTAAAGTAGGGGCTTATGGAGGTCAGGTGATAAATGGAGTTTTGGCTGAAGTCTGACTGGCAGTGGGTCCAGTGGGTCCCTGAACTCATCCTGTGATTATTTACCCAGTACCAGAATGTATAATTGTGATAGATATGCTTAGGAATTGGCAGAATCCCCACATTGGTTCCCTGATCTGTGGAGTGAGAACTATTATGGTTGGAAAGGCCAAATGGAAACCACTGAAATTGCCTCTGCCAGGGAAAATAGTGAACCAAAAACAGTGTCGCATCCATGGAGGGATTTCAGAAATTAGTGCTACCATCAAGGATTTGGAAGATGCAGGGGTGGTGATTCCCACTACATCTCCTTTTAACTCTCTTATTTGGCCTGTGAAGAAGACAGATGGGTCATGGAGAATGACAGTTGACTATCAAAAACTTAATCAAGTAGTGACTCCAATTGCAGCTGATGTACCAGATGTGGTTTCCTTACTTGAGCAGATTAATACATCTCCTGGTACTTGGTATGCAGCTATTGATTTGGCAAATGCTTTCTTCTCAATACCAGTTCATAAGGACCACCAGAAGCAATTTGCTTTCAGCTGGCAAGGCCAACAGTATACCTTTACTGTCCTGCCTCAAGGGTATATTAACTCTCCAGCATTGTGCCATAATTTGGTTTGAAGGGATCTTGATTGCCTGACTCTTCCACAAAATATCACACTGGTCCACTATGTTGATGATGTTATGCTGATTGGATCCAGTGAGCAGGCAGTAGCGAACAGTCTGGACTTGTTGGTAAAGCACATGCACACGAGAGGATGGGAAATAAAGCCAACCAAAATTCAAGGGCCTTCTACCTTGGTGATATTTCTAGGAGATCAGTGGTGTGGAACATGCAGAGACATTCCTTCTAAGGTGAAGAATAGGTTGTTTCACTTGGCCCCCACTCCACCAAAAAAGAAACACAACTCTTACTAGGATTAGTTTGGATTCTGGAGGCAGCACATTCCTCATCTGGGTGTGTTACTTCGACCCATATACCAAGTGACTTAGAAGGCAGATACCTTTGAGTGGGGCCTGGAATAGGAAAGGGCCCTTCAACAGGTTCAGGTTTCTCTACAAGCTGCTCTGCCCCTTGGGCCATATGATCCAGAAGACCCGATGGTGCTTGAGGTAGCAGTGCCAGATAGAGATGCTGTTTGGAGTCTCTGGCAGGCCCCCATAGCAGAATCACAGCAGAGGCCACTGGGATGTTAGAGTAAGTCTTTGCCTTCATCTGCAGATAGCTATTCTTCCTTTGAGAGACAGCTCTTAGCCTGCTATTGGGCCTTAGTGGAAACTGAACATTTGACAATGGGCCACCAAGTCGCCATGCTACTGGAACTGCCTATCATGAGGTGAATGTTTTCTGACCCCCCACCAAACCGTAAGGTAGGATGTGCACAACAACAATCCATTATCAAATGGAAATGGTATATACGTGATTGGGTCCGAGCAGGCCCAGAGGGCCTAAGCAAGCTACATGAAGAAATTGCTCAAATGATTATGGTTCCTACTCCTGTTATGATGCCTCCTGTTCTCAAGCATGCACCTATGGCTTCATGGGATGTGCCCTACGATTGCTTGACTGAGGAAGAGAAGACTAGGGCTTGGTTTACAGATAGTTCTGTATGCTATGGAGGCACCACACAGAAGTGGACAGCTGTGGCATTACAGCCAATTTCTGGAACAACCCTGAAGGACACCGGGGAAGGAAAGTCTTCACAGTGGGCAGAACTTTGGGCAGTGCAAATGGTTGTGCATTTTGCTTGGAAGGAGAAATGGCCAGAAGTGCGATTATATACTGATTCATGGGCTGTAGCTGATGGTTTGGCTGTATGGTCAGGGACTTGGAAGGAGCATGATTGGAAAATTGGTGAGAAAGACATTTGGGGAAGAAGTATGTGGATAGATCTCTCCAAATGGGCAAAGAATGTGAACATGCTTGTATCTCATGTAAATGCTCATCAAAAGGTGGCTTCAGCAGAAGATGAGTTCAATAATCAAGTAGATCGGATGACCCACTCTGTGGATTGTCAGCCTCTTTCTTCAGCTATCCCTGTCATTGCTCAATGGGCCCATGAACAAAGTGGCCATGGTGGCAGAAATGGAGGTTATTCATGGGCTCGATAGCATGGACTCCCACTCATGAAAGCTAACCTGGCTACAGCTGCTGCTGAGTGCCAGATCTGCCAACAACAGAGACCAACACTGAGCCCCCGATACGGCACTATTCCCTGTGGTGACCAGCCTGCAACATGGTGGCAGGTTGACTCCATTGGAACACTTCCATCTTGTAGGAGACAGCATTTTGTCCTTACCGAAATAGATACTTATTCTGGTTATGTATTTGCCTTTCCTACATGTAATGCTTCTGCCAAAACTACCATCCAGGGACTTACAGAATGCCTTATCCACTGTCATGGTATTCCACACAGCATAGCTTCTGACCAGGGAACTCACTTCGCAGCCAAAGAAGTGCAACAATGGGCCCATGGTCATGGAATTCACTGGTCTTACCATGTTCCCCACCACCCTGAAGCAGCTGGCTTGATAGAATGATGGAATGGCCTTTTAAAGACACAGTTACAGCACCAATTAGGTGGCAATAACCTGTGCGGCTGGGGCAGGGTCCTCCAGAAGGCAGTGTATGCTTTGAATCAGCATCAAATATATGGTACAGTTTCTCCTATAGCCAGGATTCATGGGTCCAGGAATTAAGGGGTGGAAGCTGGAATGATTCCACTCACTATCACCCCTAGTGACTGACTAGGAAAATTTTGCTTCCTGTACCCTCGATTTGGCACTATGCTGGCTTAGAAGTTTTGGTTCCAGAGGAGGGAGTGCTTCTGCCAGGAGACACAATAAATATTTCATTGAACTGGAAGCTAAGACTTCCCCTGGACACTTTGGGCTTCTGATGCCTTTAAATCAGCAGGCTAAGAAAGGAATAACAGTATTAGGAGAGGTTATTGACCCAAACTACTAGGGGGGAAATTGGACTGGTTCTCCACAATGGAGGTAATGAAGATTATATCTGGAAGTCAGGAGATTCCTTAGGGCGACTTTTGGTGTTACCATGTCCTGTGATTAAGGTCAATGGGAAACTGCAACAATCCAATCCAGACAGGACTACAAATGGTCCAGACCCTTCAGGGATGAAAGTATGGGTCACTCCTCGAGGGAAAGAGCCAAGACCTGCAGAGGTGCTTGCTGATGGTGGAAGAAATACAGAATGGATAGTAGAGGAAGGTAGTTACAAATACCAACTTAAGCCATGTGACCAGTTGCAGAAAATTGGATTTTAAATGACATGAGTGTCTTTGTCCTACTCAGTTAAGAATAGGCTTATGTATGTATGCACATATGTTAATACATGTGTATAACATGATAAGCAGATACTCGTGTTATTCTTTTTTGAATGTATAATTGAGATAAATGTTAAGTGGTTAAATGTTGTGAACCAATATGATCATATTGGTTTAGGAGATACTAAAGGACTAAGCATTCCTTGAAAACCTTATCACCTACTCTATGATATATAATGCATTGGTCATTGTATGATGGGATTGTCATGTCATGTTAGGTGAAATTATGACCTCAACATTGTTTTCATTTGAAAATTAAGTATGACATAGAGAGATGCTATTGGGTGTCAAGTTGAAAAGGGATGGACTTGTGATAGCTACTCCTCGGTGTCAATTTGACTGGATCTGGGATTAACTGAAATGAGAGAGATCTTAATCGGATGATCTGAAGCTGGAAGACACACCCTAAATGTTGGTGTAACCTTCTTATGGCAGCCCATATAAAAGGCCGTAGTAGAGGAGAAAGTTTTTGCTTTGTGCTGCTTGCCTTCTCTCTCACTGGTGAGTTCATCTTGCTGCTGTAGACTGAAGACTAGCTAGTCTTTTGGAATTCATCAGACCTTCAGGGCCAGATTGGGACTACGGAGACATCCATCCTCATGGACTGAGTGACTCTGGAGTCTCAGCCTCTCTAGTGTGGTGCAGCCATTGTTGGACTACTCGGACTCTATCCTGTGAGCTAAGCTGATAAATCCCTATACATATATATTCATTCTACCAGTTCTGTTTCTTTGGAGAACCTGACTAATACATAGATCTATTTTCTGTAAAATGCTTTCCATTTTAAATAAAGATCATCAAACTCCCATGTGAATTGCCAATTCTGATTTTAAAATATAATACTGAGAATGTATTTCTATGTTGTTACTGCTTTTTGGCAAAAAAATAAAAGGAAAAAAGAAAAAAAAAGCTGAAATAAAATCAATATTTTAGACAATGTAAGAGTCTCAACTCAAAAAGAATAAAAGAATATTAATATTCACAAACAAAAATTTAATGGAAGATATATACCCTGACTTTAAAATCTACCACAAAGCTGAAACAATGAAAGTAGCAATTTTTTTTGACATAAAAATTTTAGGCCAATAGAACAAAATGGAGATTTACAACCCAACCCAAGCATCTGTACTCAGCTAAATTTTATAATATGCTAAGTATACACATTGGAAAATAGGTAATCCTTCACACAAACGTTGGCTAGAAAAAGTGGGTATCCCACCCAGAAGAATGAGTCCAGACTCCTATTTCTCAACTTACAAAAAAAAAAAAACAACATTCTTATGGACTAAATATTTAAACATAATATCAGAAATTATGAAACTCTTAGAAGAAAACTGACAAACACCCCAGGACATTGAGAATGGGTAGAATTTGCGGGTCAGGAACTGACCCTAAAAGCACCAGAAACAAAAGTAAAATTTGGTAAGTGTGATTACATCAAACAGAAAGACATCTGCAGAGCAAAGAGACAAAGATCAGAGGAAACAGAAAACACATGGAATGGATGAAAAAATATATACAAACCATATTTCTGACAAGAGATTAATAACCAGAATAAAGAACTCTTAAAAACTGAAAGAGAAATCAAACAACTAAAAAAACACAAGTTGAAACAAAATAGATGTATCTCAAAAGAAAGGTGTATAAAAAGATCACCTTACTAATGGAGAAATTCAAAACAAAACTATAGTATCTCACTCTAGCAAGAATGACTATTACCAAAGAGACAAAAGATAAATTCTGAAAAATTGTGACTAGCAGGAAACTTTGTATATTGTTGTGGAAATGCAAACTAGTATTAATAACAGCCATTGTCGAAATTAGTAAGGAGACTCTGCAAAGCAAAAGTTTTAAACTAAGATCACCAAAATGTCCTGCATTCCTTCTGTAGGGCGTATATACAAGGTAAAGGAATCTGCATATTAAAGAGGCACATTTTTTCACCCAAACTTATAGAATAAATAGCCAAAAAAAAAAATTGGAAGTGATCTAAATGTCCCTCTTCTGATGACTAGATAAAGAAAATTTGGTAGATATACACAAAACAGCATTTCTCTGGCATAAAAAATTGAAAATCTGTCATTTGTGTCAGTACTGATATCACTGGGTATCATAATGTTGAATGAATTAAGTCAAGCAGAGAAAGAAAAATACTTCATAATCTCACAAAGAACTCAAACAAGTTGATTATCGAATTTGAGAGGAAGTGGATGCCAAAGCTGTGGAAGAACAAGGGCAGGAGAGAGACAGGGCAAGGCATCGATTGGTAGGGAGGTACAGGGGAAAGAATGAAGAAATCATGGTGTGTTATTGCATACCAGGGTGGCTACAGGTTACAGTAATAAAATTTACAGACAGGCCTGGAAACATAGGCCTATAATCCCAGCTACTCTCAGGAGGATTGTGAGTTCAAGGTCAAGAAGGGCTACAGAATGACTTCAAGACCAGCTTCAACAGCTTCTTAAGGGCCTGTCTCAAGAAATTAAACAGTAAATAGCTTTGAAGACATAGCTCAGGATAATATATACAGTGAGACCTGGTTGCCATTCCCAATATGGAAAATGTTGAATCATCACATGGTAGTTAATAAAGACATAAAAATTTTAAGTTAAACACCAGTTTCAAATAAAAATTGTAGTGAATAACTTTAGTTTTCTTTCTTTCTTTGAAACATTACTCTGTCTCTAGACAAATTATTTCAATGTGCACATAAGGTTAAAAGCCTATCTTCTACCAAAAATAAGTAGGAAAAAAATCTACAGTTAGTCTCAGACATTTTCTCTGAAAAATCTAAATCTATAATGCAACTGAGAAACTTCCCAAACAGTTTTCTGACAGGGTCGAGTCAAACTAAGTATGGCATTCCTTCTGCTGGAAGTTAGGGGGAAAAGAATTTTAAGTATACCAAATAGCTTTGAAAGAGAATAATAGAGTGACATAATATAGAAAGGATATCTTGGTTTGATTTGGGGCTTGAGTTTACATTAGAAAATATTTACTTTTAACTAAATCTGGATAAGAGTGTCATTTATATAGAATTACCATATTTGTAAGCATAAAGGTCATTTTTGCATAATAACTATACTTAAGCTTCAGATTTGAACTCTTGTCATTTAGAGATAGATCCTATGTGGATTTGCTGAGTTGCTTTTATCTTCTGAATGGGAAAATAATATTCTCAGCCAAAGGTAGTTTTGATGAGGTCAAACATATTTATGTAATTTCCAAATAAATAACATGCAATTTGTATCAATAGCAATTTATTTATTTACTTGAGAAGATCCAAATTTTTTAAAATAAATAATTTATTGAGAATTGCATACATGCTTATAAGGTGTTTTGATCAAATCCATGCTCACTCCCTCCCCTCTAACTTCTCCCGTATCTCCCATCACTTTTTTTCTGATAACTTCATGTACTCCTTCTTCTTCTTTGATTTATTTATTTTTATGGGGCTTTTGGCTATTCTAACATTCCCTTCTCTGGAGAGGTAACCCTAAAGTCTTTTAAGCTCACAAATATTTTCGACATTTTTGGCCATTGGAACAGAGCATGTTGCTAAGAGGCCCAAGGACATTGTGAGTTTCAGCCAAGAAACTGGAGACTTTTGTTTGGAGTCTTTTTACCCTAACTGCCTAGCCAAATCCTACCTCCTATTCTTATCACACCATCCTCTGAAGAGGTTACACAAATTGCCAATAGGGAATCTGGTTGCAGACTACTCTGGCTTCTTCCATGCTGAACAGGGACACAGGGAGAGGCAATTGGAGTACCCCTTCAGTGGGTCTATCAAAAAGACTCCCAGATTGCATAACTCTTATCTCTAAGGGGAAAAGAAAGTCCTTGAATCGTGAATAGAAGGTGTGAAGGAAAAGTAAAGGCAAGAGTAATTAGCATTACATGTTCTAGACAGGGAACTAGAAAAAAAGTCAGAACAGGGCAGTTTTCAAATGTTCATATGAGAGTCCACTGGAATTTCTTGAAGGGCTTCCAAAAGCATCCCTCTATTGGGTTCCTCCTCATTTGTCTTTTGTCTTCCAAAGCTGGACTGCAGAGTGATGGATTCAGGATTTGGTTCCAGGTATTTTGATAGCTGTTCGAGTGGTTAGAATCAGTGTCAGTTCCCTCTCAAAGGCTTCTAGATAGGGGGAGAAAATAAATTTAGCAATCATTTTAGAGCAATAGCTGGTTATCTCCCTTAGCTACAGGTGGGCACTACAGTATTGGAGACCAAGATTTGAAGTCTAACATCTGAACAGCACTTTCTGGTTAGGAACAAAATCATCAGTGAGAAATAGTTGTCTAAATAGCTTTTTATATAGACTTAAGCTTAAAGTCTGGGAAGTGTAATCCCTTGAATTCTTAAAGAAATATACTGATGATTTAACTCTTTGGTTATACTTTCCTTTAGGGTATTTAAGGCCATACAGTTGTCCCAAATAAATCAATTTATTTTTATGCTTAAGGTCATTTGAGGATCTGTTCCTCAGGGGTAACATGGACTTGGGAGGTGCTCCTGGCTCCTTTCTTTTATCTGGTCCATCTATGTGATGATAAGTCAAAGGTCCTGTTCGACCACATCTGCCTTCACTTGGAAGCATGAATGAGATGTTTCCTCTGAGTTGACCCTGCTCTTTGTAGACTGGACACTGCTTCATGTCCATCTGGTGGGGTTTCCACGTGCTCCCTGAATAAGAGGACAGGTGACTCACCACAGCTACTGGACATTTTGAGAGATGTTCTATGGTCCCCTGGAACTTAGTCAACCTTGGAGGGCAAGGGGCAAAAACTGTCCTTTAAGCCCCTCTGACCACATTAGTATAGGCCTCAGAATATGGCTGTTAAACATACAATAGAGTGAGTTCCAAGAATCTGGTACTTTTAATTACCATGTGTTATGTAGATAAGGCTTGAATAAAAAACAAAATAGTCTCAGATAAACCTTGACTAGATATATATTTTGTTGCTTAAACTAGTTGACTAAACTACGACCATAGAAATTTTAAGGTTATGTGTGTATTATTTTTGTCTCATCCTTCATAACAAACCTACACAGACCTTCATCTCTTGATTAGGCTTTCCCATTTTTCTATTCTAATTTTCTTTTTTTAAAAAAAATAATTATGAGACATAATAGGATTAACAAATAAATTTTCCATCTCTTGTGAGAATTCTTTTCCTGGGGATGCTAAGCAATGCTTATTCCCTTTTAAGGTTCTAGTTTCAAGCCAATGTTTGATTAAAGTTTTATTGGGGAACCAATGAATTTATTGAGCTTACTTACCGAGATAACTGAAGGGTTGCTGAGGTTTATGTATGACCTGAGAGTTTGCACACTGGAAAGCCTTTACCCAGCATGGGTCATGACTTCTCTTCCTAGCCTTCCCCAGATTGTTTACTTTAGCCCTCCTCAAATCCAAGAAGCCATGTGTGATTAGGGCCAAATTACATACAGTTGGCTGGGAAGAGTGGCTGGATAATCTGGTGAGGGTATAATGACCCTGCTTGGCCCTCCTTTAATGAATGAGCACAACCATCAACAAGCTCAACTGTGATGATGTTTAGCTATCATGCTAAGCTGAAGTCGTGTTGGTGGTAGTTATTTCATGCAGAAGGGCTGCTGTATAACATCATCTTATTAAAAAGACCTGGAATTTAAAAGGATTTGGTGCGGGGATCCATATATGAGGGAGAGCATAAATCATTTGTTTTTCTGAGTCTGTGTTACTTCACTTAGTATAACAGTTTCTAGATCGACCCATTTACCTGCAAATTTCATTATTTCATTGTTCTTTACTGCTGACTAGAACTCCATTTTGTAAATATACCATATTTTTTTAACCATTTATCAGTTGAGGGGCCCTTAACTATACACACAACACACACACACACACACACACACACACACACACACATATGCTCATTTTCTCCTCCTGTTCTCATTTTCTCAGATGCTTCACATCTGATCTTCAGAAGTCTTCAAAAACACTTCAGCCATCATTGATCTACATGCTATCTCTGCTAAAAACCAAATAAAAATTCCTTTAAGACAACTTATAAAGCATCAGAAATGTTAAAAAAAAAGCTTGGCAATGTGACATGTGATTACGGGGACAGCAGACAGAGGTAAGAAGATGTCCATAAGTTTAAGGCCAGAGGGGCTACAGAGCACAACTCTTTCAAGTGAAAACAAGGCTCATACTGAGCTAGGTTCTGCCCAGGAAATGTGCTCAAGGACTCTGGACACAGGTACCATTGGAAGTAAGAGCTGAGGAGAGAGAGTGAGTCTGTGATTCTGAGTGCCCAAAGTAATGAGTATAGAATGGCAGGCTTAAGACACATCACCACGAGAGAAGTTTGGAGACTTGAAGCTGAGGGAACTGTAAAGCTTTCCACTTTCTCGCTCCTATTTCCTGGACCAATAAAGAATCTGGACTGAGTTATGACCTGGTGGGTCTTGCAGGATAGTGCATTATTCTAATGTGAGCAACAGGTCACAAATCAACGTTGAGAGTGGAGGAGAGAGCAACAGAAGTATATTAAGGGATTATTAAGCTGAGAAATGCATACTGCCTCCCATTGCCTGACACACCTGGGACAACATATATGGAAATCAGAACCATAGACTGTTTATGGAGGAATTTGATGCAGTACCCTGACAAACTGGAGGATGGAATAGACAACAGGTAAAGACAAGTAGACAATGCCTCCATACTCCTTCAAAGCCTTAGTAACAGAAAGCTTGGCAAAGACTAATCCTCAAAACATGAGATATGCATGGATTGAGACAATAATACTTGAGACATATGTAAAGAAGGAAAAATTGACAAACATGGCATTAGCTTCCAAGAACTCTAAGAGACTAAGGATTCTTGAAGTAGAAGGATCTAAAACAAAGTCTAAAAAGATTTAGACAATTTATGCAGTGAAATTACAGTCAAAATTTTTATAAACCTACAGAGAGAAATGGAAAACCTATAACAAGAGACATTTAGAACTTCAATAGACATAAAGAACTACTCCTTGACACATTACGGTCAGAATGTCAAAATGTGAAGCTAAGATACGACACTGAAGATTTTCAGTGAAATATGCCAAGCCACATAGGAGAGGAGAAACATCAGAATAACACTTGATCTTTCCTCAGTAACTCTAAAAGTCCAGAGAGCATAGACTGACCAATCTTACTGTACCCAGCAAACTTAGTCTGTTAGGATTCTTGTAGAAATGAGAAAATTTCAACAGAAGCACAAATAAAAGTAGTTAAAACAAACCTATCCAGGACTCCAGAAGTTTCTTAAAAGAATGTTTTACACAGAGGAGGAAACTATATTTCCTTAAGGAGCAGATAATGAGAGAATCATCTCATTTCCTTGAGAATACAGGAAACTGTATTTCATTAAGGAGCTAAAGATGAGAGGAGATCTGGGAAGGAATCAATCAGATCCAACACAGGAATGAGTTGAGCATTTTCTAATACTCACAGGGGGAAAGGAAACAGCTATCAATAATCAAAGCACACAGAATAACAAGTAATAGAATCAAAGGAAGTAGCAAGTCCCTTTCAGTAATAACCTAAATTAACCAATTAAAAGCACAAACTGACTCACTTAACAAAGAAAATTCAACTATCTTTCATATCTAAGAAACACACTAGGAAGCAAAGACAGTCCAAAGGTTGAGCCAAAGTGTAGGCATTGTTCTAGTTAGTCTCTCTTGCTGTACGATAGACCATGACAAAAAGGACTTACTGCATCTTACCCTTCCAAGTTCATCACTGAGGGCAGTCAGACAGGAACTCAGAATAACACCCTGGAGGCAGAGGCTGAAACGGACCTGGAGGAATGTTGTTTACTGACCCCTCCTCAGCCTGCTTTCTTATACAACCCATGACCACCCACTCAGGGTGGTACTAGCCACAATGGGCTGACCCTTCACACACTACTCAACAGTTAAGAAAACGCTGGGAGACATGCTCGCAAACCAAATGATAGAGAAAATTCCCCAACTGAGGTTCCCTTTTCCCAGGTGTATCAATTTGACAACCTAGCTATCCAGCATAGAAATCAGCCTCCTAAACAAATGAATGCCATGAATAAGCAGGCATAAGCAGTCCCATGTCTGATTAATTAGATTTAAACCAAGATTACTTAGAAGGGATGAAGACAACTCCCGGGGTTCGAACCAGCAAGCAACCCTCCCCCCCCCGCCCCCCCGGAGTGATGATTGGGGATGAGTAAGCATGCAGTTCGCCAGCCCTCGCCAACCCCAGTACCAGGGACACTCAGACGCAGCAGGGAGTCTAGTCAAGCAGGGACTCATTTATTACAGGTATTACAGAGCTTATAAAGG
>NW_008339517.1:2634206-2635157 GCF_000622305.1 Nannospalax galili
AAGATGATGCCTTTAGGTCTCCACAAACAACCTCATAGCCAAATTAACAAAAAGAGAGAGATGGTAAAAATTAATAAAATTAGATACCAGAAGGTGGTTGTTTCAGTGGTACTTAATAAAATCCAGAAAATAAAAAATACTTTGAAAATCTATATTTCCCCAAACTGTAAAACCTAGAAAAATAGCTAAATTTTTAAATCCATATGAATTACCACAATTAATTAAGAAGATATAAACAACTTAAACCAACCCATAACAAGCAATATTTAAAAGTCTTCTCAAAACTGGGTGGGGGTTGGCCTTTGATCCCAGTACTCTAGAGGCAGAAATAGGCAGATCTCTGAGTTCAAGGTCACCCTGGTTTGCTTAGTAAATTACAGGCCAGCTGGGGCTACAGGTAGATCCTGTCTCAAAAAGACCAATTTAATAATAATAATAATAAATAAAAAATTGAAAAAATAAAAGTCTTCTCATAAAGAAAATCCCCAAGCAAGATAGATTCACTGCTAAATTCAACTGAACTTGTTTTTGTTTTAAAAAAGTTTATTGAGAATTTCATACATGCGTATAACGTATTTTGATCAAATCCACACCCACTGCCTTCCCTCCAACACCTCCCATATCTCCCCATCACTTTTTCTAGCAACTTCATTTTCTTTCCTTCTTTCATTCTTTCCTTCTTTCTTTTTTCTTTCTTTCTCTCTCTCTCTCTCTCTTTCTATGGGGCATTTTTCTACTCTAACATTCCCCCCTCTGAAGAGGTAACCCTAAAATCTTTTAAATACTTTGGACATTTTTGGCCTTTGGAACGGAGTATGTGGCTAAGAGGCCAAAGGACATTTTGACTTTTAGCCAAGAAACTGGCTACTTTTCTTTGGGGTCTTTGGACTAACTGCCTAGCCAATTCCTACCTCCTATTCTTATCACACCATCCTCTGAAGAGGTTACCCA
>NW_008339517.1:2635183-2638458 GCF_000622305.1 Nannospalax galili
TAAATAGGGAATTGGGATGCAGACCACTCTGGCTTCTTCCATGCTGAGCAGGGGCATGGGGTGAGGCAACTGGGGTACCCCTTCAGCGGGTCTAAAAGACTCCCAAATTGCATAACTCTTATCTATAGGGAGAAAAGAAGGTCCTTGACTGGTGAATAGGGGATGTGAAGGAGAAGTAAAGGCAAGAGTAGTTAGCATTATAAGTTCTAGACAGAAAACCAGAAAAAAAATCAGAACAGGGCAAATTTCAAAGGTTCATATTAGAGTCCATCGGGATTTGTTGATGAGAGTTTCCAAAAGCATTCCTCTATTTGGGTCCTCATTTTACTTTTGTCTGCCAAGGCTGGACTCAAGAGTGATGGACTCAGAATTTGTTTTCAGGCACTTTGATAGCTGTTGGAGTGGCTAGAATCAGTGTCAGTTCCCCCTCGAAGGCTTCTAGATAGTGGGAGAAACAAATTTAGCCATCATTTTAGAACAATAGTGGATCATCTCACTTAGCTACAGGCGGGCACTACCGTATTCCAGAACAAGATTTGAAGTCTTAGATCTGAGCAGCACTCTCTGCTTAGAAACAAAATCATCAATGTGAAATAATTTTCTAACATTTTATATGGACTTAAGCTTATTGTCTGGGAAGTGTAATCCCCTTGAACTCTGAAAGAAATATACTGATGAGTTTAATCTTTGGTTATACTTTCCTTTGGGTGTTTAAAACCATACAGTTGGGCCAAATAGACCAATTTATTTTTACTCGTCAGGTTGTTGGATGATATGTTCCTCAGCAGTCACATGGGCCTGGGAGGATCCCCTGGCTCCTTTCTTTTACCAGTTGCATCTATGTGAAAATAAGTCAATGGTCCTGATCAACCATGCCTGGCTTCAGTTGGAATCATGGTGGAAATGTTTCCTCGAAGTTGACCCTCCCCTTTGTAGACTGGACACGGGTTCAAGTCCATCTCATGGGGTCTCCATGACCTCCCTGAACAGGACGACAAGTAACTCACCACAGTTACGGGACATTTTGAGAGATGTTCCATAGTCCCTTGGAACTTTCGACTAAACTTTTAAGGAGAATCTAATTCTAAAAACTTTTGAATAATTTCACGCAATAGAAAGAGAACGAACACTACCAAACTCATTACAAATCCAACATAATAGCCATAAAATTTCCAATAAGAATTTTCACAGAACTTTATAAATGAATCCAAAGATTCACATGGAAACACAAAAGACCAACGATATCCAAAACTATCTAAGTAGAAATAACATTGCTGGTGCTATCGCAATACCTGACTTCAAATAATACTGCAGAGCAGGAGTGACAAAGGGAAGAAAACATGCAGACCAATGTCCCAGAAGGGTCAAGGAGTAAATCTATACAGCTATAGATACCTAATTTTGTTCACAAAAGTGTAAAAAATATGTAATGGGGAAAGCCTGTTCAACAAAACGTGTTAGCAAACTGGTATCCATCTGAAGAAAAATGGAATTACATCCATATCTCTTCTCTGGCACAAAATCATTATAAAAAGACAGACCAAAAACTCTTAATTTAAAACGCATAACACTGAACATGCTAGAGGAAAACATAGGGAAAACAATTCCAGATATAAGCTGAGGCAAGACTTTTCTGAACAGGAAATAACCCTAAGAACTGACAGGATTATGTGAAATTAAAAAGCATTTGTACAACAAAGAAACATCGGCACAGTGTACAAAGAGTCTGTCAAATGGGAGGAAGGAAACATTTCAGCTATGTTTCACATAAGGAGGTTATATCTAAGTATATAAACAAATGCAAAAATAAAAATCAAATAAACACCCCCAAAACTCTGCCAATAAATAAGTGGACTAGTGAACTGAGGAGATAGATCTCGAAACAAGACAATCAAATGACCACCAAGTATTTTAAAGTGTTCAACATCTTTAACTGTTAGTGAAATGAAACTAAAACTACTTTTATGTTCTAGCTCACTCAAGTCAGAAGGATTTTCAGCATGGAAACAGATGACGAGCCCTTACTCACTGCTAGTATAGTGTACACTGGTGCAATCATGATGGGAATGAGTGTGGAGATTTCTCATAAAACTGAAAGTAGAACTACCATATGACTCGGCTATACCATTCCTGAGCTTGTACTTAAAGGACCCTAAATCCTATCACAGAGATACTTGGACACTCCTGTTCATTGCTGTTAAATTCACAATAGCAAGGAATCTAACTAAATGTCCATTGAATGGAAGGACTAGGGCTTTAGTTGTGTGGTAGAGCACTAGTCTAGCATTCATCAACCCAAAGACCACAAAAACTGAAATTATGAAATCTTCAAGACAGTGGATGGATCTGGAAATTACTATATTAGCTGAGGTTATCCAGATTTAGAAAGACAAATATCACGTTATCTCTTATATGTGATCTGAAGCTCTTAATTTTTATGTATGTGCATTCTGTGCATGTGACAGTGGGTAGTGGTCGTGTAATTAGGAAGGACACCACAACAAGAGAAAAAAAGTTTATGAGGAAAAGAAGGGTAGGAGAGTATGCGTGATATGAAAGTGGGAGGGGACGACAGAGTGTAGATGGGTCCAATCAGTGGGAGCCAGAGAGATGAGAGGCAGAGGTGGAAGATCAATAAAACAAAGTGCCGTAATATACTATTAGTTGGCAAGTTAATTTAAAGCAAAAAATTATATTTAATAAGTATTTTAAATTATTTAAAGCAAATCAAACAAATGAGCATCTCTCAAAATGTCCTCCTATAATGGTGGTGTCCTCTTGAGCAAGGAGGCCGAGGAGATCCCACCAGATGAACTTGAACCAGTGTTCAGTCTATAAAGAGGAGGGTCAACACAGAGGAATCATTTCCTCCATGCTTCCAAGCAAAGCCAACTATGGTCGAGCAGGACCTTTGACTCATCTTCACATAGGCAGAACTGGTAAAATAAAGGAGCCAGGGGCTCCTCCCAAGCTCCTGTCACCCCTGAGGAACAGATCCTCAAACAATCTTAAAAGTAAACATAAATTGGTTTATCTGGACCAGCTGTATGGCCTTAAATACCCCAAATGAAAGTATAACCAAAGATTAAATGGGTCCACATAATTTCATAAGAGTCCATATGTATAGCTAAAGGCTACATAACAAGGAACAATGCCAGACAAACAATACCTTCTTTTGAGTTGTTGGCCAGGGTGGCCAAAGAGATTCCCAGATAGTAACCCAGCATAGAACTGTGAAAATGAACAGCAGACCCCAATCTTATCCAAAGGAATAT
>NW_008339517.1:2638509-2638990 GCF_000622305.1 Nannospalax galili
CTGACTAGATTCACCAGATGGACAAGTAGTGGGGAATGGCTGGGGTGCTGACAACACAGCAGACAGTAGCAGGGATATCAGAGTATATGGGCTGTAGAGGCGGGAGGGAGGCTATGGGAGGGTGCTATCTGGGAAGTGGGTATATAAATAATTAAAAAAAGAAAAAAAAATTCTTCAAAGCATAAAAATTTGCTCCTTAATAATTAGTAGATGTGAAAAACTTTACTATTGAAATCTACCTGATGACTTTACATCCATGCTCAGATGACAAGGAGCTCAGAAAGTAACCAAATGTGACTAGTAATAATCAGATATATAGAGATTAGAAACTCATGTGCAAACATCTTAATGTCAATTGCATTAAAAATGAAGTTTTCTGCATGAAACTCTGTATTTTAATAATGAAATGGAAATCTTCTTTAAAGGTCAAAATCTCATTTAATTTTATATCTTATAGGGTTTATAGTGTGAACAATATTGT